>NC_139987.1:4587168-4954668 GCF_963993115.1 Abramis brama
GATAACGTTACAGGGCAAAAAGGCACACAACGCCACAGAAGTAGTGACAAGCCATCAGGCTGATATTCCCACTTAAGATGCTTGTAAGACTGTTCGTGTGTCATAGTGTATTATAGAGTTGTTGTGTGCAAATGTTTCTTGTCCTTTCTGTATTTAAAAGGACAGTTCACACAAAAATGTATATTTTGTCATTTACTTGCCCGTATGTTGTATGACTTTCCTTGTTCTGAGGAACACTGAAGAAAAATTCTACTAAATATATATTTTTTACACTGTTATCCAGTTTGTCAAATGTTGTTTTGGACCCCATTGCCTTTCATTGTTAAAAAAAAAAAAAACTTTTTCCAAATGATCTTGTGTGATCCACAGAGTGGATTTGGTCATTTATGGCAGATTTTGAACTGTTGCTTCAACAAACATAACTAGATTTTTACATTTTCATAAGAAACGTCACCACCACAGTGTTATCAGTAGTTGCCAAAGTGTTGTTATACAGTTGCTAAGGTTTTTTTGGTGATTCCTGGCTGGCCTAAGTCAAAAGAGCGTCTGGTCCCGAGACACGACTTGCAGCTCTCCTACTGGCTCATATAATTATGCTAATGCAGTCATAATTAGAGCTTTATGTTCATGTTTTTCATAATATTCACAAAGCTTATTCATTATGGCAGTTTAATCACTGGCTCTCTCATACACTAATGCAGAGTTATCAGTAGATTTAATGATGTTATATGAGAAGTGCTGTTCACGCAGTGGTTCTCCACCCTGTTCCTGGAGCTCCCCAACACTGCACATTTTGAACATTGTCTGACATCTATTTCAAGGCTTTGAGTCTCTACTGATGAACTGAATGAGGTGTGTTTAAGGAGACATGTAAAATTCGCTCTGTTGCATTCTGGTGGTCATGCACTTTTACCATGGCAAGATACTCTTGTTGATCCATAATGTTCTTGTAGTTGCATAATATTATTGTATCAGTGAACAGTTCTTGCCATGTCACAACGCTTTTGACCACACAACGCTTGAGCTTCTTGCCATAATGTGACCCTCGTATCATAGTGTGATATTCTTGCCGTGGCAAAGTTTTTGTTTTTTGTTTTTGCCCTTGCGAAAAGCTCTTGTCATGGGCATGCGCTCTTTCCATGGCAAGACTCTCTTATCGATGCATGAAGTACTTGTAGCTGTGTGACATTCTTGCCATAGCAAAACACTCCATTTGTCCATTTATAAAGTTACAGAATGCACAGGAGTGCATTTCTGGCCCTGTTTAATCCAATTTCATCGAGGGGAGGGTCTATGGGCGGGTAAATGTGTGGGCTTTTTCAGATATTTGGATCTAATGGACGAAATAAGTTTGTGCAATTTACATATAAACGCGACCGGAGATGACGAAAAAACATTGGGACAGCATCAGCTATAGTTTCTGCTCTGACAACTCAAGACCAGCCGAACACTGTGAGTGTGTGTTAGAAATCAGGAATGGTGAGGGAACATTGTGATTTACGTTTTTCATCTTCAAACCAAACTTGGGTCTTCAGCCGACAAAGTTAAACTCCCGTCTGGCTAGAGAGCTTCCCATAATGTTTACTCGTTAGGTCAGTAGGAGTAGACGGCCTTTAGTGGCTGTTCGAACACATCTGATCGATCACATGAGCATTTCCTACACTCTGATGTGTTTCCGACTACCTCTGAAAGTGTTCAAAAGTGGACTCAAAATGTTTAGACCCCGTTTACTCCTGCATTTAGCGTCGTCCACTTGTGATCCGATCGACCAAAACGCATCTTAATACCAGGTATAAACAGGACCACTGACAGAAAGTGGAGTTGTAAGAGTGATCAACATGATAATGTGTTCCCAGATGCACTTCACCTGTTAGGCTACATCAGTCCTGTTGTTTAACAGCAATCCCTCAGCCCATGTTTACTCAGGATACTTAAGTCAGAGAGAGCTTTTTAATGTAAGGTGAATGGAGAAGCGTAAATACTTTGGCAGTGGTCAGAACTGCTGCATTATGTATTTTGCGGGAACTAAACCGAGGCGCTGCGGTCAGGCCACAGAACAGCCCGAGCACTTCACTCCGATCTGACGCATTACCCATTCACCGCAGCGAGACTGCCTGTTTGTGTGCATTAGGTCTTCAGTAGCCACAGTCATACGATATCAGATGAAGTGGTTGCTGTAGAGCGTATGGCGTGTGTGTGTGTGTGTGTGTGTGTGTGTGTGTGTGTGTGAGCGTATCCCATGCGCACACAGATGAAGCCACAGAATTGACTTACCTCACTACCACCCCGCTCCAACAACAACAAGAAGTCAAACTAAAGACAAACAAAAAAAGGACTCATGCGTAAAAAAACCCTCAGAAACGATAGAGTGGCGACGTCAGACTTGATCAACAGATGACTGATCATACTGAGTGCCGCCCATCCTTCACAAGCCCATTGTTTGATGACAGAACGGCGAGCTGCCCCTGTGCATCCATTTCCCACAAGCCCCTTTCAATCCCTCTCCTCCTCCTCCTCTTCTTCTCCTCCCCCGGGGCAGGAGCATCAATAACGCACACACCCGGCCGGTCGAGGGAACAGGGCTGGTGCGAACCCCCCAGGCCTCTACCACGCGCCCCCAACATTACAGCCCGGCCATCCGTCATCACCCCGACCCCGCCTGGGGTCAACGCCACCCTGTGACCAGCCAGAGGATGGGGCCGTCCAGGGGTCTGGCTACTGGTTCATATCACTCATACATCATATATCATGAGATACGGGAGATTTGTTGTACTCAGTATGTCCGTATGATGCATGTCGGATATGGTGCAAATGACAGAACAGCTGAGCTATGAATAGCGAAATGAAATGTTCAAAAAAATTGTCAGGATGACAGAGCTAGGGAGGACGTTGACAAAAAAAAAAAAAAAAAAAAAAACAGTATAAGCATTATTATTTTATATATATAATATTTTTTGTCTTTAAGAGAATCTTTTTTTAGAACACCACACAATTTTTTCCTACAATACCACACAATGCCCCTATTACCTGAATACCTGAAATACAAGTTGTCCCTTTATTTATTTATTGTTGTTTTGTGACTACACATTAAATGTCCTTCTACTTGACATACATAGACTTAAAATACAGTATTTTTTGTTTCTTTTTTGTTTTGGGGTTTAAATGTCTCAGCTACCTGACTTATGCTACAGTCTTAGTGCTCAGTTCCGTTTTGTTGTATAGCTGTTCACATTGTTGTTTTAAAAGTGGCCAATATCAGATTCCAGTGTGAACAGATCATGGTCCTGAACTGACCGGCATGCGCAAAAGAACGACAAAAAGACTTCATACGGCACGCTGTTATACGGAAGTAAACACGGAGAACATTAAAGGAAGCGATTACGCGTTTATTTATAATGTGATCTGCTGTTGAAGTCAGCAAATGTCTGTGCAGGCAATATAAAAAACAAAGACGAGGATACGAAAAATGAGAGCAGAGTTTTTTTGAACATTTATGATACAAGCCGTCATGTTTTCTTGTATATAGACCTGTAACTGTCATACAGTTCTGACACATCACTGTCCTTCTACTGACTATCTTTTGCAACTGTCTTGATAACTTCGGGTATGTAAAATCTTTGAAGTGACTCCCATGAGCACAGAATTGTGATGACTGATGCTCTAGATTAATGTAAAAGTCGCATGAATTCCCATATGACTGTTCAGACTGAGGTCTCATTGCAAAACATCTGACCTGTGTCGGATTTAGGACCACAAATGGAAGTGGCCCAAATCAGAATTGAAAAGATCAGATTCCATGTGGGTTGAGCCGTCCACACTGTCGTGACAAAAACAGATCTGAGTCACATGTGGGCAAAAAAAAAATCTAATCTGGGCCTCATATAGCCTAGCCATACATTGCTAAAATAATGTTTTGAATTTTGCTTTTTGATTTGAATTTAAATTGTCCAACTACCTGACAGAAACCTGAAGAAAAAAGTTTTAAGTTTTGTTTCAGGCTCTGAATCTGTCCATGGCCCTTGTCTAAACCATGGTTGAGGGAGAACTGTTTGAGGAACCTATATGAAAACTGTATTTGTAATGTGTAATTGTTTGGTCCACGTAGCTTAAACTCTTCAACACAGATCGCATAAAATGAATTTTTATTCGCCACATGAAAGGAAGCTAAATGCAAAGCAAGGTTAATGCCCCCTTCAATCCATAGTTGTTCATTACGATCTGGGTGTCAATGTCAGCTTGATGAGCTCGCTGAGTGCTGTCCTGCTAATTGAACGTAATGACCTTTGGTTGCTTGCCAAAGGCTGCCAACTCCTGGTGGAAAAAACAGGTCTCTCCCACTTCATCTCAGATGAAAAGGACATTAGAGTTGCCCAGGACACACCCGAGCCACTCTAGTTTAGACCTGAAAAACGTACTACCATGTAAAGTGTGGAATATCCTGCAGTTTCAGGGTGGTGATGTGTAGAAGTTGAAATCTTCCTCTACGAGAAAGTCGAGGGTAATCAATACATTTCTAGTTGGTTTGTTTATGGCGTCCCAAAATTACCAGTCCACTGCCACCTTTAATCAAGATCAATATCACAGATGAGACACAAAATGAGGCCGCTAACTTATTTTGCACACACACTTGTTTGTTTGTGCACCGAAGTGAAACGCCATTTCATTCGAGACTTACCACATGCAAACCTAGAATGTGTCAAGAATGTTTGCAATTAACAAGAACATGTCTTAAATGAAAGTGTTTTAGGCTTTAATGAACTGGAACAAAAGCCCTTGATAGTGATTCTATTAGCATGCATTACTGCCGTCTTTTCTAAGAAAATTAACTTAGCCTCACTCGGTACGTATATCGTCAAGTGTATCTTCTTTATTATGAATAAAAGACGGAGAATGAAATTGATTAGCAGAACACAGAAGAGTACACTCAAGACAAAAGCAGAAGGGCCGGCGCTGTCGCCCAGCAATCGGTTGTTGTTCAAAACGGATAATAAGCTATCCGTACAAAAGGGCCGTTCCCAAAGACGGCAAGTGCGGGAGGAGGTAAAGCGTGCGCCCGGCTCCGAGTGTAATGGGAGGCTCCTTCAACACCTGAGACCATCGCACATTTTCAAGGCCTCCAATCCTGCCACCAAACCTCTCGCCACACTCGCTTTTCTTTCATCTCTGACAAAGCCCTCCCTTTGCCTCCTTTTTCGCTATTTGGTGAGGGGACATCTCTACAACCGGCAGAGAGAGGAGGACACAGAATTAAACAAACAAACACAAAGCTCCGTGAAGCAATGCTTAATAGAGTCGCACATGGCTCCCTTTTCATCTTCTCAATAGCTGTTCAGGAAGGATCAACACTCGAGAGCAAGTCCTCTCCCGCTTCCTCTCTCAGGGGCCTTGTATCAGTCGCCACTTCACAAGGGAACTTTCTTTCTTGTTCTGACACACTTTTTAATTAGATTGTCCACCGCGCGATCATTTCCACCGGCCCTAAGGTTCTACATAAAAAAAAAAAAACATGTGCTATGAATAACACTACTAAACAACTGGCAATTTAAAGGAGTCACCGATAATGAAAATTCGGTTATCATTTACTCACCCTCAGGTTGATCCAAACCTGTATGACTTATTTTCTTCTATGGAACACAGAATTTTTATATTTATATATATTAAGTCTAAAACATTGAAATGGTGTTGAGTTCATGGTTTCGATAAACCTTTGCACAATTTTCAATTTAATGACTAAAAATACCATGAGGTGTAACCAACCAAATAATATTTTTTTTTACACCTTGAATACAAGAGGACAGATATTTTTTACAATAATTATTTACAATTTTTTTTTTAAATGTATCTTTCAATGTGAAACGAAGTAATGCCTAAATATCAAGTTTTTACAGGATTACACAAAATGAAATTGAACTAACCTTGTCATAAAAAAAAATCTAATTATCTGATTTATTAGAAATCTTATAGACCTTGACACACTTTCATGAGGGTCTGCAGAGGTCCTCTCTATGAAATAATTTAGTGTTTTATGTTTCTTTTTCTGAATGTTTATGCATGACGAACTACCTAAGACTTTCTTTTCCAAAGACTTTTATTTTAAGGCTTTTTTTTCTTTGTCAGATGTCAGAACATTTGTATCACCTTGACTTTATGCCAGAAACGTTATCAAAATAATTTTCAATTTAGTAATTAAAAATATGCATGTCATAGAAGTCATGTATTTAAGTCATATGAAATGCATTTTTACGTTTATTATTATAAATGAGACATTTCACTGTTCTTCACACAAAGTTATCTTAAGGCTTCAGAAGACTGACTGTGATTACTGCAGAAAACTTCTCAGATGTCCATGCTACTCATTGACTAAATGGCACTTTGACAAAACTGACCTTGAAATATCCAAAGGAAATCAATTTGAAATCAATGCCAGAGCAAAAACAGGCCTAAAGATTGAGTCAAGCTGACTTTTCGCCTGAGTCACGGATGGATTTTGGAGGGAGGAGGTGCCTCTGTATATTTAAGGATTAGCAACTCCCCCTTCCCTTAACTGAGCTCCTTAGTTATTAATTTTACTGTTAAATACCCAAAGAAAAGCACTTTTAAACAGCTCTCATTAATACGCCTCTCCTCCATATAGCCCAGCTAGGTGAGAACCGCCACTGTGGCTAATTATTACCTTCATATGCAAATGCCGTTAGTCATGCTTAAAGTGTACTTTTTCTTATTTAATTAATTAAAACAATCATCTATGAACTTTAAATTAGTCTGGTGTAAAATAATCTCTTTTTATCGTTTAATAATTAGCAGGCAGTAAAGCGGCTGTATTAATTGCATTTAGACTTCCGCCCCAGGAGACGCACGGAGAGGAACGCATCTCTGCTTCCTGAAATAGCGAATTCCCATGAACTGAGGAGCTAGGAAGGAAAAGAGCGAGAGAGAAAGAGAGAGAGAGGATGAAAGAGAGAGAAAAAAGAATAAAGAAGAGAATAAACTCTTTTCTGCGTTCTTTCTTTAAATTACCCCTGGGAATCAGAGACAACCCTTAATTAGCCTAGCGCCATGGTAAAATTGATTGAAATGCAGCACATCAATTATTAAGCGAAACAGTTTTTTATAACTCTCCCATGCCTCTCTTTGGTTGGGAGTGGAGTACGGCAAATCGCTTGGGTGTTACCTCTGAAAAAAGACAGCAAATGAGAGTACGTTTGTTCAGATCTTCACAAACCCTCGTATCTCTTGCATGCAGTGCCGTGCATCAAAGCCAAGTATCATTGATACTATAGCTCTTGTCTCCTTTGTTCTGATGCAATGTTTACATAGTAGGTTAGGAAACTATGACGCATACTTTTTAACACAGCCATTCACGCTCTTACTGCTTTGAAATAACTAAGGGGTTCAGCAAGGCTATGTATTAGGCCCTTTTCAAAACTGTTCTAGCATATTTTTATGACTTGCGAAGTGAACAACTCATAAGAGTGTAATTCCATTCATCTATATCAGCTTCGAAAAAGGTTAGCATGACAAAAACATCCTGGTCCAGGACTCCAGTTGTTCATATGCAGCTTGACCCCCGAGGTCAAACAGTCACTGTCAGTTAAATGGCCTCCCTCCTCTCTGGAGTGTGACCATGTTTAGGTCAAGACAAGGTCATAGCATTCACAATCTCTTTGTATCATTTACACAAAATGCTATTGTTAGCATAGCCTCCATAACATAGTTAAGATTTGTCCCCACTCAAAGCCACCTAAACAGCAAGTACTCAGGTAATAAGCAGCTGGCACTTTAAATTATTCCTGTGATTACCAAAACAGAGCTGTTAGTTAAAGACATCTCACTGGCAAGTAAAAGTGTTCATTACTGAAACGGTATTAATCGGTTAAAACAGCAATAATCTGTATAATTGCTTTAATTACCCTGCCAATAAGAGCAACACAAATTCGCAGCCTGGCTGTTGGCCCACAGCCCCACACAGATCATTTTCTTTATAACTGCTGCCAGCTGCTGGTAACAATGTGCATTACAGTATTCAGAGATGCCTTGATTCTTGAGGGTGAGGGACTTCCCATAATCAAGTTAAAATTATCCAAAAAGTTTGTCGTTTCAGGTTCCAACAATCATCCATCACTAAATATGACCTCACAAGCAAGAAGATTGCCTATTGGACAATCACTGAAATTTCTCTCCAGGACTTTCACATGATGTTTCCATTAAATGGCCCCATATCTTCTTATAAGATGGTTGAGTAAATCATGACAGAATTGTCATTTCCAGGCGAACTATCCCGTTAATGTCTCCACCATCCCTGGCTCCTGAGGTCTCTCTGGGGTCACAGGCTGGGAGACTACCTGACCACCCTGATGTCCTGTATATCCCGGTCATTGTCAGTGCTTACCATGGGTGGAAAAACTCATTTGAGCCTAATTAATTCTTTGCAGGGCCCTTGTGCTCCAGTTACCGCTGCAGACCTTTGCCAAAGTATCAGGAAAAAGACTTCAGAAGACATCCAACACTTCACACTGGACAAGTCGGAGGGCAGGGCACAAAAGGATCTGTAGAGCCCATTGTAAAGGAGTCAGGGTCAAGTATAGGTTAGGATGATGTTTTAATTAGTTGGCCATAACTTATACATGATTGCTCTTTCCCTATGGCCAAAATTTAACAATAGAGCTACTCTTGAGTGATCCAAGCAGAATAAGACGGTGGAGTCATTGTGAAGGTCAGTAAGGTATTGTATGTAAAGAAATCTCACAGTTAACCAATCATGTGAATGAAGAGGGCTTCAAGTGGCAAACTCTGAATGGAAAACAGTATCGTACTTACATTATGGATAGTTGGACATAATAGTTTGGCCCCTGAGTACTTACCGGGTTAAGCGAAAAACAGCCTTCCTGAAGCTCAAACAGTAGAAAATGGCACTAGTAGCACCGCCAAGGTCATGCTTCGATTCACAGGGAAAGCTTGACACAATAAAAATCGATACCTTGAATGCAATGCAAGATAAAAGAGTCTGCAAAATGTGTGAATGTAAAATACTGTGCAAGTACCACAGTCATATCGAGAACACGCTGATGTCCTCTGATTGTACGCCCATTCAAATCAAACAAGTTGTGAACCCAATAGGCCTATTTAGAAGGCATTTCCAGTAAGTCGGTTTGTAAGTAAATATACGTTTTTGGGAAATGTTTTTTTTCTGGTGCACATTAACGAGCCATCGGGGTTTACGCCGTGAAATGCTGCCAAACCAGATGTAACTTCAAGACTAAATGCCACATAAATTATGAACTATTACAGTGTAACTTGGAGAAACCACTTAGTGCCTATCCCAACCACAGAGAGGGGTTTTAACAGGAGAGGAATGATTAACGAATGCTGTGATACGACTCTGAGCTTTTAGCAACCGATCGGCTCTATGTGGTCTTGCCTAACATCAAGGCCCCAATGGACATAATCAACAGTGAGGTCTTGATTCAGTGAAGTGGCCTAACACTTCTTGACATAGTGAAACGGCACACAAACATTTGTTGTAGATGTAAGCCTTAATAGGACGTCTGTGGTGATGACAACAATTGATCAAGGTCCAACCTTGATCAAACTCACCTGCCAAGAACTTTAGCAGCCCTGAAGACTTGATTCGCATGTTCAGGTGTGTTTGATCAGGGTTGAGGTAAAACTCTGCAGGAAAGTGTTGAGGGTTGAGGATAGAATATCCATCAGGCATTTGATGGGCAGCTGAACTGATCATTGCAGAAACACCGTACCTTACTGAAGCTCTTGCGCTCCCTGGTGGCCAAAGTAAGGAAGTACAGCAATAGTAGTTTTTTTAATTGACTCATACAGTTCAATGCTATAAATGAACAGCTATCCCAGCACTTATGGAGTTAATTTTATGCATTTCATTTTTTTCTTTTAATAAAACTGCTATACTTGGATTCATCCATCTTGTTCTGTCTGTGCCAATAATTAGAGAAGACTAGACCTCGGGGACCGCGGTGGCAAAGAGCCCACCTCTATGTGTCAATGCTATTATAGTGCTGAATTATGCTTATACTGTTGTTAGTAAATGATAAATAAACAGTGTGACATTAAACAAGTCTAATAAAAAGTTTGGGTATTTAATGTGATCAATTTATAGCTACAATTTTAAGCTGAGATGCTATTAATTGTAAAAGATTAAGTTGATTCTGAAAATTGTCAGATTACATTATAATTATTATTATAAATATATATTATTGGACAATTTATTGTGTTTTTGTCTGGCTGTTTTTCAATATTAGCTGTTATTATTATTATTAAAATCAGGAGTTTTCACTCTCCGCATCCAGAATAAACCCTGTGCAGCTCTACACCTGTTGGCCACTGACTATGAATTGAATAATTTTACCCTATTATCCATTTTCTATGAATAATAAAGATGTTTGGAAAGTACCTCTAACCACCCATGTCACAGAATGAACCTCTGCACATTGTTATAATATCACAATTACATAACCACCATGTTTCAGGATCACACAATTCACAAGGCAGTCATTTTATTGTTACTAGGAAAACCCTAACAAATGTTTTGGGCTCTTTGGCAATCTTTGTGCATCTTATCTTCACTTTTATCCAGCTTGGATTGGTATGTGGTCTTGATGCAAACCAGAAAATCCTGCCAAGCACAAATAAAAGCTACTAAACGACACCAGCAACTTCTGCATATTCACCTTTTATGGCACAAACAAAATCTTACAGGTATATATAACTGGACACATTGAGTTAATATTTAGCGTTCAGGACATTTTATCTCATGTAATCTTGTAGACACGAGAGAAGGATGTAGTGTGCAGTATACCGTTTATATTTAGTAATAATTTTGCAACTTATGTCCTTTTGTTTTATAAAGGTTACATAATATTTATTGTGTGAATATGTAAGAGGTTTCAGTAACAAATTATTTTACGGTGTCATTGTTACATATTGTTACTATAGTAATAACAGTAAATTATGCCTAGTTACATGCAACTAACCCTAAACCTATAGTAAGTACATGTAGTTAGTTATTACTCAGTACTTAAATGTATAATTAGTGCAAGAAAGACACCTTAAAATAAAGTGTAACCGAAGTTTCACACAAATTATTTATGACTCTCACATTAGCAGCATCATTTCCATCACAACCAACAATAAAGTATAAAGTTCTCAAACATTAGTGCACTTACAGTATTTACCTAGTACACTGTCAGAAAAGAGTATGCTTGAGATGAAATATGATACATAAATGTCATCAAGAAACGCTTCAAGTCATGTCGGAAAGAACGGACGCACATGAACACCAACAAAAAGTTGTAAATCCCAGTGGGAAGCTCAGGATTCTCTTTAAGCCCCGAGTTTATGAGTTGGGAGGTGTCAGTGAGAAACATGGTGGAATATTTAGCAGTGACACTGTCAGGCTTTTCTATCTACAACAAACTAAGCTAATTACCCCACAAAATATAGCAGCATTGTATTATAATGTGCAACGATAAAGTTTACAGTGGCTTCATGAATTAATTAAAAACATAAAAGGCGAAGCACACCGCATGCACAATCTTTGTTCTTCCTTTGCTAGAAGTAGTTTAAAAAACATTGCTGTATTTTTGTGTAGTTTATTAAGAGAAGATACACTGCCATCTTGCTCCGACGAAAGTGACTTCCCAGGAGGACTTGAACGCACCAATAATTTATGCAACAGAGAAAGAGAGAGGGAGAAAGACAGGCTTTAACATGAGAATTAAAACTTTTTATTAGTGTATTTATGAAGTCTGCATATGCAACACGCCTGAAAAGCTTATCGCCTGAAGTTCACGTCCTACCAATACATCTCTCTAATGGTAAAACAAGCTCACCAACTGTTAAATGCTTTGCAAAAGGAGAAAAAAAAAAAAAAACAGAAAAAGTAAAATAAAATTATATATACACATTTATATGCATATATGTCTGGTCCACTTTCAGTTCTATTTGGTTTTCTTTCCACACCCAGTCAAAAATGGCAAACAGAACGTTCCCAGTGTCTTGTTGGCCGTTTGAGGGCTTTAAAAACGGGCCACAACATCTTCGTCAGCTTTTTACTAGATGCACTTAAAGTACAATCACAAGAGTAGTAAGATCAATGAAGGAAAAGATGGAGACAGAGGTGGGAAGAGGGGAATGGATACTTGCAACGCCTGGTCACAACAAGTAAAGAATAACAGACAGCTATATCACAGTCATTAGTTAAAGTTGTACAACGAGCACGCACACTAAAGTTGCACAGTTCTCCCTGTTTGGAAGTCTTTTTTTCCCCAATTGCAAACAAATAAAACACTGCGATGTTCCCGTAGGCTGAATGTCCCCTTCGGGTAACCGTACTTTGAGGGGCGGTGGGTTAAACAGTATCGTGTTGTGAACATGGGAGGAAAAGCAACTAAAAGAAAATCAAAGAGTGGTGGGGTGGGGGGATTCAAGATCAGGGCGAAACGTTAACCGGGACAACAGCTTGAATTGGAAGAGGAGAAAAGATATTTGCGCTTATAAAAATTTCATGCTAAATAACGTTTTCGTATGATAGGACATTTCATTATGAAGCCATGTTCCTTTAAAAAGAGGGCATGATCTAAAAAAATATTCAATTCTAATAAAAAGGAAGAGAGCTTTAAAGATCTTAAATATATTTATATATAAAAATACATGAAAATACAAAAAGTAGCTAAAAGAAAGATAAAGGGAAAAAAAAATCTTGTAATTGTGTGAAGGATAACCTAGTTTATTAACACTTAAAGCTTAAATACTTAGATTTTTTGTTTTTTTATCATTTTTTTTTTTTAAAGATTTGGACTGCGTGAGACGTTTTAATAACCTTTGAAAGTCTTTGTTCGTCCTTAAAAGAAGCCACTTTCTGAAGAAAACCACTCCACAGCCAACTAGTGAATATTTCACCCAGTGAATAAAAAGTTAATTCTGAAGTTCGAATTGAACGAGGGGCTTTTTTTTGCGCTAAACATTCCTATCAGTTTGAATAAAAGAAGCATGTCTTACAGCAGCATACCTCGAATCAAAGGCAACATTCATATATAGTGGTTTGGGGGGAGAAATCGTAAAATATTAAAATAAAAAGGTATCTTTTGGCATTACTGAAGAAATCGAAAAACATGATTAAGTCTTAACGCGCCAATCTACACAATCATAACGTGTATAAAAACAAAGAATGTGACTTTTTGCCAGAAAAAGTAACCTCCTTGAACGACCGGATTGGGATCGCCATCCAGGAAAAGTATTTACTTCATCAAGGGGGGAAAAGCCTTTCTGCTACAAGTGTGTGTGTGTGAAGTTATTTCCTGCCTTCTTGAACTTCCACACATCATACGCACCTTCCCTCCTTCTCGAAAACCATCCAAATAAAATAAAAAAACCAATATACATTTCATATTCTACTACTAATACATTTAATATTGAGGGTTTATGAAAGAAAAACAAGAGAGAATTAAAGGTGCATGAAGCTGATGAGACAGCAAGTGCTGCGTTCAGGTCCGAACGGTGAGAACGTCAGTGTCGGGAGATGAGAGAGAGAGAGAGAATATATGAGAGCGAGAGAGAGAGAGAGAGAGAGAGAGAGAGAGAGAGAGAGCGAGAGAGCGAGAGAGCGAGAGAGCGAGAGAGAGAGAGAGAGAGAGAGAGAGAGAGCGAGAGAGAGAGAGAGAGCGAGAGAGAGAGAGAGAGAGCGAGAGAGAGAGAGAGAGAGAGAGAGAGAGGGGCTCACGAGTACTATGATAGAGAAAGAGGGGGCGGGGTTATAGTAAGTCTGTTGTTCTTGTTGTCGGTTGATGTGATTGTAGAATCAGTCGTTTTTTGGGGGAGAGGGGCAGAGGACAGAGAGCTTGGTCGTGTCGATTAGGACATACTGGAGCAGCGTACGGAGGGTGAGCCCATCTGAGTCAGGACCTTGTCCAGCCACTGCAGCGGGCCGTTCAGGTGAAGCTCGATCCAGCATGGGGTGCTCGTCACGGTCTGCCGTCTACACAACAACAACAGACGACAGGTCACAGGGTGCATCATGGGAAAAGGCAACAGGAAAATCAAGTTAATATGGTGAAACACGTCCATTAGGAACTGCAAGAGTGAATGACAGCCGGCGTTTCAAATCCTACTATGGTGAAGGCGTGAATGAATATTAATTAGCTCCTGAAAAAGTAGCATAGCAACATCCTCACTGACATGCATGAGCTACACCTTTGCCATGGTAAGACTGGAAGTCATTTTTAACCATAAGTACTACCAGTGCTGTACAAAAACTGGCATGGTTTTATTCTTTCCCGTTCTGAAGCACTGCTGCTTTTAATATCCGGAATTACAAGCACAAGTGAGCTAGAAAGTAACTTAGATTTTTGATTCGGTTGATGCATTTAAGATTTGTGTTGTAGTTAACTACGGATGTGTTCACACTTGTACTTCGGTTCTCTTGGGTCTTTTGGTATGAACCAAAAACAAAAAGAAAAAGATTAATTTAGTCCTGGTTTGTTTAGGGTTCACACATTCATTTAAACACTGAAAAAAAAAAGAAAAAAAAAAGAAAAGAGGAATAAGGATAAGACCACAAGCTGATTGGATGGCTGTTATAACATACATCCAAAACAATGCTGGGCTAAAATGCTGTCGTTGTATGTGCGCACATTTGATGGTATTTGTCTCAACTTATAATGAGCTTATAAAATGTGTAAAGGAGTAAAAACAGCATCAGGAATCCCTCCGTCACACAAACCAAGATCTGCTGTGAGGAGACGCGGTTCTGACGCCTGAACTGAACTGTGATGGGCAACATCACAACTATGATGAGGAAAAACAGGAACACTAGAGTATTCCATCTTTTTTTGTGACATCACATTCTGTTTTTGGTTTGTTTACATGTCTTTGGTCCATGTTGCGTTCATATTTCAGTCAAACCGCAACTGAGTTTGTTTGGAAGCGGAGCGAGACCCATCTTTTCAGCGGTTACAGTCCGCTTGTTTTGTGGCACCAGATGGCAGCGTTCACACTTATTCAAATGAACCGCACTAACAGAGCAATCGCACCAGAGTTTGTTTTAATCCAACCAAACTAGGGGTGTGACGGTTAGTATATAACCGTGAGACCGACGGTTATAGTTGAACACCGTCATTAGAACTCTATAACCGCCAAAACTGTGTTATTAAAATATTTTTTACAAACATTTTTTATCATAGAGAATGTTTAAATACCAATTAAAACCAATTGTTAACAGTCTGTGTTATTAATGGTCTACGTCGTTTCCAACTGTATTGATTCTTTGCCAAGTACCCCCTGACCGACCGCCAATCATTTGAGATAGAAATAAAAGCTATGATATAGTGATGTGCCATCATTATGAGATTTATTAAACAAATGAAAAACATTTGCAATAATAAACCACTTAAAGGGTTACTTCAGGATTTAGCATTAAGCTTTGTATTAGTAGAAAACCTGTAGTATTTTCGAATTACCATGCTTTCCACCCTCATATCCCCCTGAGACAAGAGAATTATGTATTTTTTGTCTGGAAAAAATCCTCCGATGACGCAAAAATCGTCATTTTGCGTCATCGGAGGATTTTCTGGCCAGAGGCTAAAGACTACAGCCAGTAGGAGGAGCTGTTCCGCATGTTTTCAGCCCGCCCATAGAGGGATCTCACTCACAGTCACAGAATGTACAGTGTCAGCCGTCTTACTTTGGAAGCTAAGCTAGCAGGCTATTGTTCTGTGGTCTGTGGACAAAGCTGAATAGTTGGAGAAAGCTGAGTAAGTAGGGGTTACCATCTTCCTTTTCCCGGACTTGTCCGGCGGGCGAGAACGTTCAAAATGTCCGGGATTCAGCTTTTGCGTTCTGCGGTCGCCATTCATTGTTTACATGCACACCTTTTGTTTTAATCTAACTGAATTCATTCCGATTGGTGAATCTGAATGTAGTGTTTACATGAACGCTAAACAACAAGTGATCGGTTGATGTGCGTTTTACCATTGCTAAGAAAATTCCCGCTCCTCCGTGAGAGATGGGAGACCCGGCGCGTCTCAGTAATGACGCCACCGGCCTCGCGCCGTTCTGCCGCGGCCGTCAGCCTCGTCCTGCTCGCCACAGTAAACATAATGAATGAATGGCGACTGTAGAACGCAAAAGCCGAATCCCGGACATTTTGGGCGATCTCTAGAGATCCCTGGCAAATCCCTGGCAAACTCATCACATAGCCTAAGTTAGCCTTGTTGTTTTCAACTCTTACCGGTAGGCGTGGCCTCCTAAGGCAGCGAAGCAAGTGCATTCTGGGAGTTGTTGTCTTTCATCCACATAAGCCAAAAATATATTTTCTGGCTTTTCTCAGTCTAGAAAGCTCCAAATTCAAAAATTTCTTCACATTTCTTCTACTTAAATGACCTATTTTAAATACACATTCATCTTCCCAGAGGTGAAGTAACCCTTTAATGAAGTTTTGTTTTGTAAATCGTCAGACATGATTTTTACCACTTCATTAAGTTTTGCTTTATAGAAAGCCTTTCTTTAAAGCGAATTTCGTTTTGTACAAATTGTATCTTAATTTTAATAAATGTTTCATCAACCAATTGCATGTATTTAATAAATAAAAAGCAAATATAGCAGACAATATAATAACCGTGACATGGAGGCGCCGGCGCGCCGCGTTCACTTGCATCTCATCGTAAATGAATGAAACTCAGCGTAGGCCTATGCCTCATACATTAGCATTAAATATCTTTGCTGCATCCTTTCTAGAACAGACAAGGGCTTTCTTGCGGCTCGCATCAGCAGAGCATTGCATCGTCCATAGACCGCACAACAATCAGCGGATGGCGGGCGGGTGCGGCTTTGAAATTTGGTCAAAAAACGTCGGTGCGGATGATGAGTTTTGTGATGCGGTTGCGAATGAAATAATACCCCATCCGCGTATCTCTATAGATAACAACATTGAACACTACACAAATATTAATTTTATTTTTTTTATTTAGGTGATCAAGTAGCTAATCAGTGTCTGCTCGTTTATTCAAACTAAGTTGTCCTATAACAGACGAACGTTTTTTTTGTAGTTATTAGATGATTTTTTCCACCTTCTATAACTTTAGCTAAATTAATCTGAATACAGATCATACTCCCATCCCTGAGAAAGTTTATTGTGTTATATTCTGGCATTAAGAAGATGCACTATCGAAGAAGTCTATGCTATTGGCAGAGCTTGTCCATACCTGTACTCGGCTCCCCAGCCTTTGACAAAACTCATGCGAATGGTGCACATCCTGGTCAACTGATATACAGCCTCAAAGCCCTGGTTCACTGACTGAGCCAGCAGTGCCGCAAACTCCTGGTTATTGAAGATCTTCAGGTTACAGCCTAAGAAAGAGGATATCATGATGTCAATAGTTGACGTAAATTGGCACATTCTGATGGATGGTACAACGTAAGGTGAGCGATGTGACCAAACTCTTATCAAACGATACGAGGAATTTTACTTCACAATAGGAGTTATTTTTCCCCTTAAGTAAGGTTGTTACGACAACAAAATTTTAGAAATCGTAGAAAATGTCAATTATCAATACCATTTTTGATATCACAGTAAAAAACAAATACTATCCTAACTAATGTAAGTAAAAAGTTCAAGCTTATGGAAGACAAGAAAACAATTAGTAATAAAATAAGAATTAATTATTAATTACAAGCAATATGACAAAAATGCAACACAAAAAGATAGAAATTAAATAAACAGTGCTTAAATTTCTACTACAGCATAAGAATGAAGACTATGCAGGTTTTTTTTTTCTTTTTACTTTACTATGTGAATTAAATACACATTGATTTTATACCGACTGTGTTTCCATGAATACTCGCCAAGACAAGCATGTTGGTTTTAGCGCAAATAAATTGTGAAAAAGTAGTAAAAGCAGCACTCAGACACTGTGTGACTGGTGGCTTTATGTGTACACTACCGTTCTAACGTTTTGGATCGATACAATTTTTATTGTTTTTAAAATAAGTCTCTTCTGCTCACCAAGGCTGCATTTATTTGATTTAAAAAAAATTAAATAAATTTTTTTTAATAATATTGTGAAATATTACAATTTAAAACAGCCGTTTTCTATGTGAATATATAGTAAAGTGCAATTTATTCCTGTGATCAAAGCTAATTTGTCAGCATCATTACTCCAGTCTTCAGTGTCACATGATCCTTCAGAAATCATTCTAATATGATGATTTGATGCTCAAGAAACATTTATGATTATTATCAATGTCGAAAACAGTTAATTTCATTTTTATTTCATGATTGGTCAGCCTTGGTGAGCAGAAGAGACTTCTTTTTAAAAAAAAAAAAAAAAAATCATACCGATCCAAAACTTTTGACTGGTAGTGTATAATCACAGAAACCGGCTCTCGGACAGCATTCGAGTACCAGACCGAGTTCACTTTCGCAGCTTACTGCGCTTGAACGATTTTAAATGACTTTAGTATTTAAACTGCTAAGGCTTAAAAACGCATGCAAATTATAAACTTTAATGGCGATGCAAAACCGCAAAAGTCATGAGCGCAACCACGACAGAGACAAAAATCGTAAACAAAAAACTACTGGATGACAAGTTTGTCGCTGTTTATTCTGTCTACCGCTTTACTGCCCACCTGTAGTACCATGGACACTGAAAGTGAGTGAATCTCTTACCTGGGGGGATTTTACAGACTGTTGCAGGGTGCCAGCCATACCTCTGATTACAGTTAGGGCTTTGAACGAAGATGGCACTATCGCTAAGACATTCGGCAAACACTTCCCCACCAATATAATACAGCCTGACCCCTCGACCTAATCAAAGACAAACAGCAGTGAGAACTTAATATTGTACATGTGACCATTTTGCAGGAGTCTCAAATTGTCTTGGTACATACAAAGGGATAGGTCAACCAAAATTGAAAATCATCATCTTTTACTCATCCTCATGTTTTTTTTTGTATGATTAACTTTCATTGTATGGACAAGAAAAGACCAGTTTCAAAATATTATTTTGTTTCATTAAAGAAAGTCAATAGGGCAATTAATCCTGGGTTATTCTGAACCGCGGGTAAACAGAATCCTGGGTTATCTTGCTTCACGTTTCACACTGCTCATAATTTACCCAGGGTTAACAATTTATCCTGGGTATTCATAAGATGCCATTTTACATTCCTAAACCCTGGGTTAACATCCTTGTTTGCATATTTGAGGTGTCAGTGTCACTGATTGGACGAACACTGTACGCAAACAGTTTACATAAAGGCTCTAGCATTGCACATCCTTGGATTATATCTTGCCAACTGAACTATCAGACTATAAAGGTAAGAACTGAACAGTCTCTTCTTCACTACAATAGCACATTTTCTGTCACCATTTGACATTTTCCCCCAAAACACTGTTCCTGTGACTTGCAAAGCATGTGAGGCATGTGATTGGCTTTCTGTTGCTAAGCATCTAGCCGGGGCTTCACCCGGGGTTAAAAGCAGGGTTTAGAACAATGATAACCCAGGGTTAAGCACAGAGTGAAAAGCCCTACTGAGGACTTCTGTAGACTAAAGCAAGTCATACACGTTCAGAATGACGTGAAAACAAATATAAGATGTCGATTTTAGTTTTTGGGTGAACTGTCCCTTCATTTCAACTGAAACTTGATAGTAGACCAGCTGAAGATGTCTTGGATACCTATGTGTCTCCGGGTCATCTCCACGGTGGCGTTGCGGTTGACGTTGGACAGCAGGCCCAGGCAGAACCGCTCTGAGTTGGAGGGGTCTGTGAAGCCATCCACGGTGAGGGAAGGCTGAGAGGCGTGGAACGTTTCTCCCACCCGCTGGTTTAGTTCATAGTAAGCTATGGAGCACCAAAACGCAGGCTCCGAGTAAGTCACTGGCTGCAGGTCTAAAACAGAGATGAGGAAGACCAATATCAGGGAACCCAGTTGACAATCTTATATTAACTGTGCATACATCTTTGAAGTCCTCAATCTTAAGAAATGGTCAAGATGTCAATATAATGGCTATCAAGAGTGAGGTTCAGCAGTTAATCAGCTCTTACCCATGCCATGATTGACAGGCGAGAGTGTGCTTGGCGACAGTTCTGCAGGAGAACCTGACAAAAAGAAGAGGTTTTCCTTACAATAATAGAGATATTGGCAGCAACAAGAAATAACTGGTTTATTTGGTGCTTGCCAATGTAAAAATGTTATAGTCCATCAATGGACACATGATTTGAGGCATCATTCCTGTCTGAAACAAACACAACTGAAGTTTAATCTTTAATTCAGGGGTCTGTTTAGACCTGGACCTGAACGTATGAGCAATAACAAAAGGCAGCACTGCACTAAAATGGAAATTCTTGGTACACTGGATTGAAAACTGAATAAGTTGCAATGTTGTGATGTACATCTGAGTAAAACAGATGATCATAAACAGAAAATTAGGGCAAGGACTTGCAGATAATGTCACCAGAGAGAAGTCTGTCACTCCAATGGAAGATTGAGTTGCATTTAAAAATAATAACATATTCATGGATGAATTGTTCATAATAAAATCAATAACATGCATTTAGAAAACCTGAAGTGAAATGAAATTTGGAATGTTTAAAATAACTAAAGAAATTCAAAGTATTATTATAAAACTTAAGGTGGCATGTGTATGATGCCTAGTGTTTTGAAATCAGTTGTGTAGTGTATTCCAGTCTATAGTAAACATGTTCTGTCCAGGGAGGGCTGTCATTCCCATGTAGTGATGTCACTGTGGGAATGTACCTGTGTCCATACTTTGATTCATCTGCTGGTCGCTGGCCTCTCCATCCTCACTGATGTATCCCGGGGGAGGAGTTTCTGAACAGATTCAGAAATCAAAAACAAAGATCACCAATTTACTCTAAAAGCCCGTTCACGCAGAGAAAGATTACTATAAATATAACTATATTCGCGTCCACTCCAAGGAACAATATCTTTCTTTATTCCAAGCATACTGCAGTTTAAAATGGCTGAGCTCTTTAAAAGCAGGATGGATTCGGATTGGCTCGTTCATCAGTTAGATAAAATCATTCTGAAAGTGAGTCCAACGATATCGTTTCTCTGTGCCGTCATCATTGTAGTCTTTTTGTGGACTTTGTTATCGTTATAGTTATCGTTCCTGGTGTGAACAGGCCTTAAACTACACACTAACGCATAAGGTCTTCAGCCTTAAATTTGGTGTGAAACGATTTGGTTTGACATTTGGTGCGAGACGCGTGTTCCTACCTGGTATGTAATTGTTAGGGGGCTCTATCCCTGTTGGGAAGTTGGTGTTTTCAGGTATGGAGTTGGTGTAGTCGTCCAGAGGCGGCAGCTCCGTCAGGATCTCTGTGTGTCTTGGCACGAGGACGGGAGGAAGAACTACAGGAGAGACGTTCAGAATCAAGAGGACTGAATGAACACTCGGTTCAAATTTCACACATTAGGAAGCGTTCAGAATCTTTTCTTGGCAACTCCGCTGCCAATTTCCCCACCTGGCGTCTCCACCCGCTGGTAGTGGTAGGGGTTGATGCAGACTTCATCCTTCTTGAGGTTGAAGGCGTACTCGCAGGTCTCGATGGCGCGCAGCTCGTGGTGGCTGTGCAGGTCGGGCCATCGCCACAGGCGGCAGTAGATGACATGAGGCAGACCTTTACGGTGAGACACTTGCAGACGCCCGTCCAGAGATCTGACCCGAGCATCCACAGAGAGAGGGCGAGAGAAATGGAAGAGAGGGGAGTGTGCCAAATGACCAGAGAAAGACATGCATGGATGGAGGGAAGAGGGAAGGTGGTGCGGTTAGACAGCAAATCATGACCAAGATGCAAGGTTAAACCATTACGATTAAAACTCCTGAATGTTTATACACAATAACGGAATACTATTATATTAAATCAATGGTTCTCAACTGGTGAGTTGTTGTGACCTAAAAAAAGGGTTGTATACATAACGGGAGAAGCAAAAAAACATTTTAAAAGCAATAACCATATAACAGTGCAAAGTCTTAAAATGTGTGTGTGGGGAGCTTAATATTAATTTGGTCCCACTTTATATTAAGTGTCATTGATTACGGTGTTAACATTTAAATTAATCATTTGATACAATGCACTTATTGTTGACATGTTTTTACAGAGTACTTATATTTTAAAATAAAATAACTGCATCTAATTACACAGTAATTAATTTATGTAATTACATCTACAATTAGACTGTTGACCCTTCCCTGACACCGTAACCCAACCTTCTTTTTTGATGCAGGTACATAGCAGTAAAAGACACCTAATATAAAGTGGGGTCCTAATTTTGATATGCATCCAATCAAATGGCATAACTAAATAACTATATAATACGCATGTATACAGAACCAGAATTCAAAAGTTTTCAGATCTTTATGAAAGTCTCTTCTGCTCATCAAGGCTGCATTTATTTGATCAAGAACACGGTAAAAACAGTAATATTGCTGCAATTTAAAATAGCTGTTTTCTATGTGAATATATTGTAAAATGATTAATTCCTGAATTTTCTGCATCATTACTCATGTCACATGATCCTTCAGAAATCATTCTAATATGATGATTTGATGCTCAAGAAACATTTCTGATTATTAATGTTAAAACAGTTGTGCTTCATATTTTTGCGGAAACCGTGATAGACCTTTTCAGGGCTCTATAAATAGAAGGATCAAAAGAACAGCATTTATTTGAAATCGAAATCTTTTGTAGCATTATAAATATCTGGTAACTGTTGATCAATTAAATGTATGCTTGCTGAATACAAGTATTAATTTCTTTCAAAAAAATGTTTTTGTTGAGCCCAAATCTTTGAACAATATATAGGTTAAAAAAAAAATAAAAATAAAAAAAAAAGAGACAGAGGACACGATTACTTCTGCATAAATTTGGCAATAGGTTGGGTCACCATTTCAGAGTAAAATCAGTAAAACCAGTTGAGAACCACAGTTTTAAACCGTTTCTTTAGTGAAGTGTATGTATGAGTTATGAAAATATGTCGATATGCTTTAAATCTATTGTAACATTCAGAGTTAAAGCTCTACAATAAAATAAGTGATGCCATCATTAAGATATGTAAGTCTAAATCATCATAATAAAGCAGGTTATTACACGGCCCCTGGAGCCCCCTGTGCTCGTTCATCCCCACCTGTGGCTTGTGGGGTGAGTGTGGCACAATGTCAGCAGAGGATATTCACCTGGTTTGGTCAGGGTAGCTGTAAAGGCCTGAGGTATCCCACTGTTCTATCGTATTTGGTGTACTCAGTCCCCAAATTTCAGAGCAATTGCTGTGCACAGAAAGTAAAAAAACAAAAAACAAACAAAAAAGAAAAACAAACACAAAGAAACAAAAAAAATGATAAACATGGGGCATGATTCATTCAAAAATACCAAGATGAAGTACCATGAGGGGAAAATCGAAGGGCATTGTTTCTTTTATTTGAGATGTTTTGCGCAGGTCGTCTGAAACTGGCGAACGTCGCGGTCCACCTCGAATAAAAGAAGCCACTCTAACGGAAAATTCACATATAACAGTGAGATGAGAAAACCGAAGAGAAACTGACAAATGTATTTACAGTTAGGGCTGGGCGATATATTGAATATTCACAATATATTCGCGATGAAAATTAGGCAGTGTAAAGTATGTCAGTCTGATTCATTTCCATGATTCGAATCCATGAATCAGCTCAAGATTGTCATTTAAAAAAGTAGACTTCAACAATTACCTCGAGTCAAATGTTCCTGGACAATTTACATATTTTTAACTGAAACAAATGCTGCTGCACAAATGTCATTTAGTGGAAAAACATGCCTAATTATTTTAACATGACTATTGTAGTTGTTTTAATAGCAGTTTTATAGCAAAAACGTATGTCGATATCTAAAAGTCTAAAAAAAAAAAATAAGAGGCATTTCCTGCTACATCGCCCAGCTCTAGTTACAGTGCATAATCTCTTCCCCGGTCATCATGCGGTGTTATGAGACGAACAGGGCAATTGACGTTATAAAAAGACGTTTCATTCAGGGATTGATTTGACATCAGATATCAACATTTACACATGCAGCACAGGACAGGAGCCTATGACCTACTGTCGCTCGACTACATCACACTCAAGATAAAGAACGCTATCAGTCAATCAGACAAGCACACAGACCTTCAGTAGTTCTGAAAAAGAAACATGGGATGAGAAACAGACATGGTGACGTGACAGGAACAGGACTCGCACAGACTTGATATGTGATGAATGAAGTTTTGGCCCCCTGTGGTTTAACGGTCTCTGAAAAGGGACTCGAAAGACAGAAGCTCACAAACACGTGCCAGACTCCACCGGCAACCTGGAGTCACTTCTTATCACAAATGGTCTTGATAATCTTTTTCAAACACAGACTAAGTGATTTATTTATTTTTTTACATCTGTCCTGCAGCAGTGGTCCTATTGGATAGAGAAGGATTTTTCCAACTTGCACTAGTCACAACTGAATATAAAGGCTCATGTATGGACAAAGAAAATTCTAAAATATCTTTTAAATCGATAGAGAGCACGCAGAGAGTTCCCAGAAGATTGTTTGAATGCAAAATATATTTAGTTAAATATTCCGTTTACTTCGCTTTCTGACACGGTTTTTCTTTGTTTAATGTAAATGTATTAAATAAAATGTTATTGCCTCTTAAAAAGATTTTAAATGTAGCTACCTTGTGACCCTTAAAGGGAAAGATCACCAAAAAATGAGTTATTCACCCTCATGTTGTTCCAAACCCAGACCCTGTAGACCTTCTTCATTTTTAATAAAACCCGAGTGATTTCTGCTCCTCCACTGAAAGTCCATTCCACCAAAACTGACGGCTAAAAGAGCTGATCAACGCATATTCATAGCACATCAAATATGGCAATCGCTAAAGCTCAACTGTACTTGCTTGACGTGCAAGAACTTGCTTAAACCTCTCAATTCATATGGATCACTTTTACGACATTTTTATGAAGTTTAAGTGTCAAAGTTTTCAGAAGATGAACAGTCTTCTGGGTTTAGAAAGACATGAGGGCGAGTAAATTACCAGTTTCATTTTTGGGTGAACTATCCCTTTAACTTCTTCAAAAGACTAATTTGTGTCGCGTTTGTGTGAAGCTTGAAACTCAAAAGTAAAGCCATTGACGAACAAGCATTTATACAACAAACTAGCCTACATTAAAACAGGACAAGACCAAAGGAGCCTGTAAAGAAAGAAAACTCTTGAGGAGAACATTAACATTAGAGCAGGTTATCTGAGCGGCGCGTGTATCGCTAACCCTCGACCTGTACACTCGCTGCTGCCTGATGTCAAAAGTTAATGAGACCGACCCTGATGTAGCGATGTTACCCGAGATATTGAGCGAAGCTTGCTCAGAGTATAACGTGTCCTTATTCCTCTGGGGAATTAAGATTTCATGATGCCCAGAGAACATGATCGATAGGCAGTTTTAGTCAACGACATGCCAGGAGAGTATACAGATTAAATCGTTCTACTCATTTTTATAGGAGAGATTCATTTGTAGAACTTTTAAACCAGAAACTGGTTTAAAAATGGCTTTTGTTTTTGTAATTCTACATGGTGATGCTAGTGGCACAGAATTCACTTTTTCCTTTTCTTTTTTTACTGTATTTATGCATAATTCAACAACGATTGACGTTTACATTAACGATTACATAATATTCAAATTCTATAGAATTGCATCTAAATAGATTAAATAAAAACACTAAAACCTGAAATTGTCAATTTTAGGCATCATAACATTGCAATTTACAGTCTCGTATATTGTGTATATTGTATATTCATTTTAAGATGCATGTTTAAGTTTTATTAAATCAGTATTTTAAAGACTAACTTTGAGTGTTAACCCTGACTATATTTTATTTAATTATGCATTTTAGTTGAAAATCCCTGCAACACTCCAATATTTGCTGTTAACTGATACTTTCTTTGTAGTCTCAGTTTGAGCTTTACTAAAAGTGAATTTCAAACGCCATGCAGTGTTTAGGGAGAAAGTAAGAGCAAAGTGAATGTATATGCGAAACCATTAAAGAAGTGAAACCACAGAGTTTACATAAACTCACATGACCTGCTTTAGGGGGGATGGGGACTTCAGTTTCAACACCAGTAGATGGGAGGGTTTCCCAAAACGCTCTTAAAACACACACGCTCGGCACACAATAGAAACCCGATTCAGTATTAACCCTCAAATTAACAATAGAGCAGATGGCCGATCACTGTGTGATATCAACAGAGGTGCATTCAAGCACGATAATGATAATTCACAAAACTATGATAAACATTTGCAGAAATTCTATCAATATTGCATGACTCTAGATAACTGGTGAAAACATTAATGTAATTTAAAAAGAAATCACTAAATATTTTACCAATGCCTATACCCAAAATGCAATGGTTTATTACTTAATGTCACCAAAAAAATGAAATCAGGACAATTCAATTATTACTATAACTAACCTATATTAAAGTCCATCATTAGATGGACCCCATCAGCAATTCAAAGTAGGGCTGCTCAATTATGGCAAAAAAAAAAAAATCACGATTATTGTTGATATTGAAATCAAGATTATTAATCAAAGTCTTATTTCATGAGATGAGTAATTTTAGTTATCAGTAAAACAATTATTCACAATTCACAATTATGGACAGGTTTATTGGGCTACATCAGCAAAAACTAGGTTACTAGGTTAATACTACTAAGTAATGGAGCCAAGTAAACAGCTACAATCCTCAAAACAGTCGGCAACAAGAAACTAATTACAAAATACAACACCACAAAAGATAAAACCTAAATAAACAGTGATTTAAGTTGTTCAGGGAGATGTACTAACAGCGGCATTCAGATAACTAATAACCTACAACAGAAACTGAATAAAGTAATTCAATGTAAAATGCAAGTCTGCACCTTATACAATAAATATAGATTAATCCTTATTAAAGCTACTAAAGTTGAGTGATTTTATCTTTGTCTGTTATTGTTTGATTAACATTAATGATACTGAATTCGAGCAGTAATATCAGGCTGCTGCCACTTTAAGAGCTAATGCATGAATCCAATATACTGTTACACGAGTTTTCTTTCTCAGCTGTTTACATTCACTGAAGACATAACCGACTGGGTTTACGAGGACCGCATCTTGACATTTTTGCATGTAGGCTATTTGACTGTTTAGTCGCGTATCTGAAGCCCACAGAATACTTTGCTTATGCACGTTTGGCACACAGAAAGACACCTGGGGAAGCGTCTCTTTCGCGGCTTAATTTGCTTTTAATGACATCGTTTCATATCAGGCACGTCCCGCTGTTTAGCACCAGTAGACTGCATTTTACAGCACTCACTTATTCGGCCATTATGGATGTTTAGTTTGGCTTATGGAGGAACGAAAGCACACCACTGCCACATTAATCACGCAATAATCATTTTACCTTGATTATCTTGTTTTCATGATCGTTGGATGCTAAAATGAAATCGAAAATCATTTAAAATTAATCACACAATCCTAATTCAAAGTGACCAGAACCAAGCTGATAAATCTGGGTCCCACACCAGCATCACTGGGCGTCCGTGTCCCAGACAGATGACACACTTTTGGAGGGAATTAAGCCTTGTATCCTGGTGAGCGGAGACCCCATCCCCACTAAACCACACACAGAGTCCATCTGCTACCCTCACTTGGCACGAGATGAAAGCAAAAAATACGTTCTTTTAAAGCAGCACCTTTGAGTACAATGTGAATCGCTAATAAAGAAAAGTTAGTCTTAAAATACAATGCAAAAATTTAGCAGGAACAATGAATGGGCTGCGGATTAAAACAGAGCCATCACAAAGGAAACCATATGTCTCTGTCAAATCTCAGGATCATTCTTGCAAATGAACAGTCAACGAGTATCCCGTTTCAGGCTTCCATCTGAACACGTGCCAAGTGACCAACATCTTAATCCCACGAGAGACGTCTGAACAAGCAATTCAAGATGGTCTTTTAAATGCCTCATAAAATGATTTCCTTTCACATAAAACTTGCATCCTTTTGTTTAAATGGTTAACCTGATTGTCTCTCCCACTTATACGATCTGTTGTATTGATTTGCATTTTTGTTGGCAATCCCATAATACAAAGGCTAATTAACGGATACCATAACTAATATTCTGACTACATTGTGATCCAAGAAAAGATTTAATAAAAAAAATATAACAAAGGACAGGAAAAAAGGACTGTTTTCCCTCAATTCTAAAGTCATTTATCAAACCAAATGAAAGCCAGGCCTTAATTATTGTATGGAAAGCCAGACAGACAACAGAGTCTTCAGGTTACAATCAATAGACCTGAAAAAGCCACAGCGCCAGCCGGCTCTGTCCTCACGGAGAAACCCTCTTCACATTCTTACACTCACTCAAGGCATCTTACAGATACACTATCAGCACTTCTGGACAAAAGACCTGCGTGGAGATCTTCAACAGGAAGTTAGGTCGAGACAGATACGGGTTTGTTTTCCCTTTAAACAAGAGTAACGTAACAAGTAATGAAAAAGGACTAAACATCAGCTAAAACTGAACGCCTGTTTGTATTGTTTAGTTCTGGATGTACGCATACAGGAACATTTTGTTTTGATATAGCGTTTGTTTTGTGCAAATTAAACACATGGCATACAGCTGGATCTGCTTGGGAAAATTCAAGACTGATTTCCCAAGCAACTATCGAAATGACAAAAGAACAAATCATCTCCTTACTTTCATTCGGCTCTGTATAATGCACTTGATAACTGGATAAAAATCATTAAGGAGGGAATCATGGCATTTTAAAAGCACATGATAAATCATTCACTTGCAACTATTTCAACTTCGAAAATTCAAGTCTGTTAAAATTCAAGATATTCTGATTATCGTAACGTGTTAAAGTGATGTTTGTGCTTCACTTCTAGACAAAAACAGGGATCTATTTTCCTCCAATACAACAGAACAAAGACCAAATGCTGAGCATTAAGTAATTGAAGCTTTGTGGATGTATTATTATTCTCATGCTGCCAAAAAAAGAAATACAGTTTGATAGAGCAAATGCACAAGATATGCACATTTTGTAAATAGTGGTTTTGTATGATATAAAACTGCATAGAAATTTGTTCGAAAATCTGTGGAATGGATTAAAATTATACAAGTCCAAGTCATTTCAGTCATCAAGATACTTTAACAATATTAATTTGGAACGAGTTGACTTCCACTGTACGGTGAGAGAGAAAAATGAATTTCTCAAACTATAATAAAGTTTCGGAACAACAAATTTTGTGTGGAAAATCATTTAATGCCAGCTTCTTTTAAAGTGTGCCGTTTGCATAAGCTCATGAATATGATCATTTCTACACGGCTTTCCTGGGCGAATCATGGTATGAAAAGCACGAGACAGAAAAAACACAGGAGATTTTATATTTGAGGTCTCACTGGATGTGACGTACAGCACAAACGAAACAAATCTGAAATCAATCTTCATTTCATTTACAAGCTATTATGCGCTTTCATAAATGAAGAACTCTCTAGCTGAGCCTTTTGTTCACGGGTATGTGAGGGAGGCTGGAAAGGACAGTTGCGGAGGTTTTTGACGTTGCCATTACCAAACATGACAACCGGCGGACACAATGACTGATCCAGCCGTTCCCACAAGCCTCCAAGGTTAGAGAACAGATTAGCAGCAGAAAACACATGCTGGAGGCAAAGTTTCCCACCCTCTGAATCCACTCTCAAGGGAAGACAAAGCCCTCTGGATGACTTGGAAGCATTTCTGAAGGCCTGACCTGGGCTCTGCATCTGAGCAGAGAAAAGCCATCATTTTAATGTTCACTTGTACACATTTCAGCTGGAGGGAGGATAGATTTAACCTGCATTTATTGTAAGCTATACAGTCTTAAGAGGTTTTGCTGAGTGAACCTGATCAAGTATGAAGGCATAGTGCCAAGTCACAGAGCATTTTCACAATAACCATTGCACAATGTTTCAATAAAAAGAGGGAGATACGCATTCAGGCCTGCATTTGTTAAATTACACAGTTAAAAAGACTCTGTGGATTTGAGAAGTTAGAATTAATTCAAAAAGGATTCAATAGAAATAAATCTCTCAAGGACAAAGGACAATGTCTGTTTGCCATTACGAGCAGCTTGTGTTATCGGTTTCGACAAAACCTTTTCAAATGATTTAACCCTGGAAATGTTTAAAGCCGCTTTCATGCCCTTTTCACGTTTGTTCAGCATCTTACACCAAAATTAAACTATATTAGACGGCAAAGAACGAGAACCTGTGCTAAACCTTAACATAAGCGCTAGATAATCTAAATCTTAAAACAGGCTCTTACAAATGGACGGTTTATAGAATGGTGGCGTTATAAAATTAAGCAACAAAAGCGGTTTTCCATTCAAAGTTGCGAATATAACTTGTTCGCGAAAATTGATTTATCGCATAAACATTTGCGAATAACACACCGTTTCCATTCATGGAGTTGAAGAGAACAAAATCACTTCCTGATAAACTGGTGCCAAATATCACAAAAGAAAAATGGAGGTTGCTGCAGTAGCAGAAGCCACTGTGGGTCTTTTATCGTATATAAAAAATGACTTGCACACAGGTGAAACGTAATAAACACTGTCGTGTTATCTTGATTTCGGAGGCAGATGTCTTCTGTTTTGGGAACACAGTCGTGTCAGACGAGGCGAAGGCATTTCTGAATGACCAAAACAACATTTCATCGAGTTTAGTCCAGTTATGCCGTCCCACTGGGAAGTCACGTGTCTTTTTTGATGCGCGGAGAAATTTGGAAGGTAAATGTGTTTCCATTGTAGTTTATGTGCATGTTTTCTTATCAGTTTTCTGTATCACCTTAAACACACAAGCTTTTTATGCACATTTTTTAGAATTTAGGCACATCTTGGGAGTTTCCATCCAGCGTTTTTTTATGTGGTATTCTTAAATGCACATATAAATCTGGATGGAAACAGCTATTGTGAATATCATGCTGATCTTGCACTGTGACCAACAGCAGATCTTAACGACTGCTTTACACTTGATTTATTAAAAAAGAAATTCCCTTTTTAACTGGAACTTCAAAGTGGACAATTCAGATTTCCATTACCACTTCTAGTTTTTAATCATGTACGATTATGGATTGCTTTAATAAGGCTGTAAAAAAGTTCATCAAAGATGTCCTAAGATGTTCAAAATTCATGTATAACTTTGATGAAAGGTTTTGATCCACTTCAAATGTTGACTACTCTGTGTGTGTGTGTGTGTGTGTGTGTGTGTGTGTGTGTGTGTATTATGTTTAGTATTTAAAAGTAAAAATGTGAAGCTTGTTTTCTACAGGTTCTTACATTAATGCATTTTACATTTACAAAGGAACTAAATCCATTTAACTGCAAATACATCAATATATTTCTCTCAAATATCACCAAAGGGCTGAAAACAGATGTAATGTATCAGACGTCACCCGACCCTTGTGTATCTGTAACGTCTTGGTTTCAAACTATTGATATGTTGTGGCTCGGACACACAACTCATCCTCTCCTCTTAGCATTTCCCTAAAATAGCAGCGCTGATATTTCACCATTTGTCATGATGAATGGAATAAAAGCAGCCTGATGGTTGATAGCGCAGACATTCACAGAGCATGAGAAGCCTTCGTGAGCTCAGAATGGAGGTGACGTGGAGCTGTACAGAATGACCTTAACTCAAGTCGAGACAGATGGAGCAGAAATCATTTAAAGAAACAAAGGGGAGTAATGCTGATATTTTACAACGGTAGACGCAACTCGGCGTCACGCCTTCACCTTCACTCACGAAGCAACACGCGCAATGATACGGCTACGGTTACTTCTAAACTTAAATAAAAGCATTTCTGAATCATTAAAGGAGTTTTAATGCTTTATAATAAGATGAAGACTCAAAACTAACAAAACGTTTTCTATTACAATCATGGCTTTGCAACTCTAACCGTATTAAAGGGATACTTTATCTAAAACTAATAAAAGTACATATTTACTCGGCCTCATGTTGCTTCAAACCTACATAAACTGATTATTAAATTACAGCATACTTTTTCAAATGACAAGGAGATGAATAAATGACACTTCTTTTTTCTTTTCTTGAGTTTCCCATTTCAAAAGACTGAAGCGCTAGATTCCGGAGTCTACGAAGACACTGAGCTAAAAGCAGGAATGCGAGCGGCTTCTGATGTTGGCGTACCTGGGGATGGTGACACACTTGGTGTTGAGGTTCTGTGTGGTGATGGCTTTCTCCAGCTCGTCCAGCTGGCCCGTTTTCTTCAGCTTCTTCACCAGGCTTTTGACGGCCTTCTCGCACCATTTCTCCTCCTGGCCGTTCTGCTCTCCGCCCCCTCCCGCTCCGCTCGAACCGCTGGCCGACTTCTTCCAGCCCAGCAGGCGCTTCACCACGGGCGGAGTGAAAGGCAAGATGGAGGACATGTTTTTGGGGTGTCCGATGAGCGGTCAGAGTTAGAGAGACAGATGGAGGCTAGGAGAATGGGGAGGAACAGACCCAACGTTCCTAACTGGCTTTTAGGAAGAGGGTCTCTGGGCTGATTATGAGGGGGCAGGGGACAGAAGCTTAGGAAACGGGAGAGGAAAGGGGGGCGAGGGGTCACCTGAGTGGAGAGAAGCAGAAATCAAGAACAGCTGATGACAGACTCTGTAAAGACCAAACTTCAGGGATGACACTAGTACCTCCATCCTGTTTCTTGCCCTGATTACAACTGCAAAATAAAGACTTAATTCAATTGTCTCTTCTTTGTTGTATTGCTTTTTATTATTATTATTTGTTCTATAGCTATTAATTCATTAATTTCTGTATTATAATTATTGGTCACGACTGAGGCTTTATTACCCAATAATTAATTGAAAATCATGAACCAATTTGGTTCATTTTTGGGGGGTTTTAATACACTTTTTACACAACTATTCAAAAGTTTTGGGTCGGTGAGATGCTCTAAAGGTTTTTGAAAGAAGCTCACCATGGCCACGTTAATATGATCAAAAATACAGTAAAAACAGTAATATTGTGAAATATTATAATACACTTTTTACACTATTATTCAAAAGCCCATTCAAAATAAAAAACAAATCAAAAGCCCATTCAAAATTAATACACTTTTTACACAACTATTCAAAGTTTTGGGTCGGTGAGATGCTCTAAATGTTTTTTGAAAGATGCTCACCATGGCCGCGTTTATTTGATCAAAAATACAGTAAAAACAGTAATATTGTGAAATATAATTTAAAACAACTGTTTTCTATTTTGAATAATATACAGAGACAACAAAGAAGCCATTTCTTACGCCAGTGCCGTTGAGTCTGGGCTATCTGTTTGTCGACCAATGAGTGCTTGAGAAACTTAAAACATAATTTTTGCAGTTTGGTTTGGTGACACTAGTAGAGCAGAAATCACACGTCAGCTTTAAATAAAGGAGCGCATTCAATACAACTGGAGTTTCTTGCGGTACCAAGAACCGTGGAATTACTCTTGCTTTGGTCTCAGCCACTTTTTCAGTAGTGATTTCAGACAGATTTCAGTAGTGACTCAACCCTAGTCAGCAAATGAGAGATTTCATTGACAATTTTCTACAGGAAAAAACTGCAGAGGACAAGCTAGCCTTTCATTTAAAAGGGTTTAGGACTTCATTTGAAGAGAGGTTCCGCATAACAAGAAAATCTACGCACAGAAACCAGGCGAATCCTGCCAGGTTGTGAACATGGGGAAGTGGAAGTAAAACATCTTGATCATTTCGGTTAGGCTTACAACATACCCTTACTCTGGGTGCCATTTATGATCAGGGAAATGACGGGCAGTGAGAAAGCACCTCGAAATGTTACTTCATCAAATGCATTCGACTTTGAGAATGATGACATCAGAAAAGATGTAATGATCTAATGGACTTTTCAGATGCTTTGGGCTGGAAGAGTTTCTTCACCAACCACAGCCAAATGGGCTAATGTAATAAAACTCAAACCTAGGGGTGTGACGGTTAGTATATAACCGTGAGACCGACGGTTATAGTTGAACACCGTCATTAGAACTCTATAACCGCCAAAACCGTGTTATTAAAATATTTTTTACAAACATTTTTTATCATAGAGAATGTTTAAATACTAATTAAAAACAATTGTTAACAGTCTGTGTTATTAATGGTCTACGTCGTTTCCAACTGTATTGATTCTTTGCCAAGTACCCCCTGACCGACCGCCAATCATTTGAGATAGAAATAAAGCTATGATATAGTGATGTGCCATCATTATGAGATTTATTAAACAAATGAAAAACATTTGCAATAATAAACATTAGCAATGAACATTTGCAATCGGGAGACATGGTTTTTACCACTTAATGAAGTTTTCTTTTGTAAATCGTCAGACAAGATTTTTACCACTTCACAGCAAATATAGCAGACAATATAATAACCGTGACATGGAGGCGCCGGCGCGCCGCGTTCACTTGCATTGCATTGTGAACTAGAGCGCATCTCATCATAAATGAATGAAACTCAGCGTAGGCCTATGCCTCATACATTAGCATTAAATATCTTTGCTGCATCCTTTCTAGAACAGACAAGGGCTTTCTTGCGGCTCGCATCAGCAGAGCATTGCATCGTCCATAGACCGCACAACAATCAGCGGATGGCGGGCGGGTGCGGCTTTGAAATCTGGTCAAAAAACGTTGGTGCGGATGATGAGTTTTGTGATGTGGTTGCAGATTAACTAATACCCCATCCGCGTATCTCTATCGATAACAACATTGAACACTACACAAATATTAATTTTATTCAAACTAAGTTGTCCTATAACAGACGAACGTCGCCCCACCCATTGTTTTGCTAACCCGTAAATTGCAATCGAAGATTTTTTTAAATCGAGTAGCCTACTCTAATTTAATCGAGGAATCGTGACAGCCCTAGTAACTCTTGAGTTACTAGGGCTGTCACGATTACTCGATTAAATTAGAGTAGGCTACTCGATTAAAAAAAATCTTCGATTGCAATTTACGAGAATCCGTGAACCGCATTATTATATTAGACTGTTTTCTAAGGCTGCATAATGTATTAAAACCTTTGTATAGACCCTTTTACTATAGCATAGTGCTATTGTGAATTAACAGAGGCTGCAATTCAATTCAATTAATATATGCGCTTTATTTACATGCGTGTAAGTTTCAGAGCAGCTCCGTTCATGTAAATGTTGCTCGATGTTATCATTCACATGCTTGAAGCGTCTCAAACTCAGTCTCTGCATATGCTGTGAGTTTGAGTTGCTTATAACATTCATCTAGGAACACAACGTGCGCCATTTCATCAGATTTGTAAGATAAATCATGTATAAACCTACGCCAACACAGGAGAATACATCAATATTCGAACTCGCAATTTCAAAATAAAAGTTTAAACGCTCGCTCTGAGTTTACATGTTTTTATGTCCACATGTTTTTGTTAAAGAAATTACAGTGGCTGTAGCATTTCTATCATAAAGAAGTGGACAAATATTAAAGATTAAGTGAACATTTGAATTAAATATCATTTGGCCAATATTAAACAAGGATTTGACCTGCTGTAGAGTGTAACAACACCTGCAGGCATTTGTTATAATGCATAATGTACATAAGATTATTAGGTATATTATGTATTTTAACAGTGTTGTTTTATAAAACCAAATGATTTTAAGCTAGTTGCTTTTGATACTTTATTTAAACCAAATATTATTGCCTCATTGTTATTATATATGTATTAATTCATCGAAAAGGTAGTTGTTCACTTAGGTCTAGTTTTATTACCATTACAAAAACATCTGATTACCCGATTAATCATAAAAATAATCGACTGATAACCAAAAAAATTGTTAGTGACAGCCCTTAGTGTAACTATTCAACATTTGAAATCTCAAATCGGTCAAGCTTGACAGCACATTAGGCATCACATGCTAGTTTGAATGATTTCAATAGAACGTTTGAAACATTTTAGCACATCAAAGGCACATTTGGAACGTTAAATTCGAACATGAATAGCAGATTTCGGGAGCATTTGAAAGATTTATTATAACATACCAGTCATTTTGGGCCACGTTCACCTTTTTTGGCAACACGCCTATTTGAACGGTTTGAATTAAATATTAAACACACACACTGATCAAAATTATTCTGTTGTGAAAACAAAATGTAATTTCTACATGAAAAAGTTAGTTCAGGCAAGAATAAAATTCTATATTAGCACTCAATTCAAGCTTGAAGAAATTAAAGCATAAATATCAACGTTATAAAATTAAGTAAAATCAACTCAACTTTCTGTTATGGTGTTCCCATCATGCACTGGGGCACGAATAATTAATAAGGTTGATTTTTCCAGCTGTATTTACACACGCTGTTTTGTGGCATCTGGAGTTAATTTTCTTTATTAAAAATGACATTCACACTCTAAAACAATCCATCAAATGTTACCGTCACTGTGTACAAAGGATCGAGGTCCCTGTGTTCGGGTGGGAACTGTGTTACCTCTATTATGTAAACATGGTATCTACACAATAGCTATTGTATTATTTACTACTTAGATATTTCTAAGTAAAGCATACACTTTAAAAGCATGGTTTAATTCAGTGTTATATTGTTTGAGTAAAAAGTATTGCAAAGTAAACTTCAAATAAGTAGAAAGTACTTAAACGTTTACAGGCCAAGTTAGAGTTATTTTTTTCTTTGTTAATTTTACTTAACTTACTTAAGTAGACTTAACGTTTCTTTTGCAAGTTAAGTAAAGTGCACATATGGAATTTTACTTAGTTTTTTTCAGTGCATTGATGAGAGATAGACAAGCCTGGAAGATTGATTTTTGTTTTAAGTTTTCTGGTATTATGGACCAAAGTGGAAAGTACAATATCTGGAACACTGTAAGCAGGAAATCATTGAAGTGTTCGGAACGTTTTTAATTGAACGTTCACAAAATTTGAGCATCACAAATGCTTTTAAAGTTTCAAATGGAACGCTCAAATGGAACGTTCAACTTTGCCTATAATTCGCGTGCTGGAATGTTTGATTCTAACGTTTTGGCGCGTTCCTTGTCAGCAGCATTTAGCAATGCAACTTTGAAGCCCAAAAATGTTGTCTAGGTAGACAGCTCTGTAAGTTTTGACAGCCCAACCCTGAGATGAGCAATACACAGAGGCCAATGAGGCAAGAGTAAGTTATATCACAGCATTCTTATGAATGCATTTGTGTACAAACGCCAAAGCAAAAACATATGTATAGGCAAAACAAACATCACCATGTACATCTGCTGGTATCATTCTAATCATGCATAGAAGTCGAGCCAAACAGACCCTGCTCGTCATTAACTCATCTGTAAGCTCTAAATGACTAAAATTAATAAATAAACGCATTGTTTACCTTCTCCAGTGATCTGGTGGAGTATCACGGGCTTGTTATGGCTGCATGGGCCGCTAATCGACTCACTGTCCCGGTCTGCCTGCGATATAACAAACCCCAGGATCAATACACTCACATTAATCGCTGCATTATAAACTCTTTCATCTGTGCAAAAGCGAAAAATCGGCATTTGCCTGTTTATGAGAAGTGTGTGAGTTTGCGTGGCCGTTGAGTTTGTGGAAACCGCTAGCAGCCTGCGCTACTTTCTTTGACAGAAAAATAAACAGCTTTCAAACGGGTTCGCGAGCCGTTATCTTCACATTTACCCTTCAACTCACCCTTTTAGCGAGAAACTTTCTCTGTAAGGAAGGAGTAGCGTAAAATCCCAGCGAAACGGATTATTCGTGGGTGGGTAAAAGTCGACTTTAAACAATATTTTCCTTCCCACTGTAGCCGAATTACAGCAGCAGACGACGGCCTCCAGCGCGCGCAACCTAACCTTAAAGCACGCAACGCGATACGCGCTCTGCACAAGCCCCGCCTTCTGTCTTTTCATTGGATAAACGAGAAGCCTGTCATGGATATGCTTCTCGTCGATTGGCTTATAAAACCGTCAGTCTTGATAAAAATTGAATATGCAAACTACAGTCGATTTTTATTGGCTAATCAGATTGTGTCGTCTAATTAGCGATGTTTAGGTTCTAGTAGAAGGCAGTGGTTTGTCAATGTGGCTGTCCATCTATTGACTTCATAATAGACTCGAAGCGAACGGGGTGGGGAAATTGCAAGCGAGTTACTGCCTCTAAATAACATTACTATGAGAGTGGGATGTGTTGTGTGCGTTCATCCGCCATTCAGTGTGTAACAAATAGGACTAAAACATCCCATAAGCGTGTGCAATAAACCACCTGTGCTCCTTTGCGGTAATAAAGCATCTATAATAAAGATTACGAGGCAGCGTGCACATACATACACACACCACACACACGTTTAAAAAAATCACCCATCTTTTTTCTGCCCTCAACAGTCGCTGTAACGTCGAGAAATGGGCAAAAGTGTGAGATGTGAACATCACAGATGTTATGGAAGTCATTATAGCAATATGTCAAGATATTGTTCTAAATTATATATTTTTTCATAAAGGTGATTTAATGTAACGATAAAGCCCAAGCACATAATCCAGTAATAACAAAAAGCACACAAAGCAATACCAGCTCATGATCACTAGATGTCACCATTGTCCATTATTCAATCGCTGCATGTTGTTTTGCTGTCAAGAGCACACTGTAAAAAAAAATATATAAAAGTTATGACAACACGTTTTTACATTGTTTTAACTTATCAAAATAAATTAAGCAATTTTCATATTTTTTTATAAGTTAAGAAGATTCGACTACTTTTGTAAAAGTCAGTTTAATGTAATTTAAGTTTAAAATGACTTAAACATCCAAGTTGATTGTACTTAAAAATTTAAGGCAGTGATTTTATTTATTTATTTATTTTTTACAGTGCATGAATAAACGTGTACAGGTACAGTACATGTTTCATCCTTTCCGGACAGAGACATGTAACATGACATCTGCACAGTTTCTTGAGATACAGCAGGAAGAACCTCTGTATTGGAGAGATGGGGGAAACTCGGGTAATATTGCTCAAAAATATCATTTTAAAATAATAATTAAATATGAATTACATTAAGTAGGTCTAGATTAAAATTAATCCGTAAAATTAATTTCATTATTTTTATTTAAATGTATTATGAATAATTATTTAATTATAATTACATTAACTAAGCATCTTGCTCTGATATATCTTAAAATATGTCAGTGCCATTGTTTTGTCTCAAGATGCATAACAGTAATGTTGTTGTTTTTTTTTTGTTTTGTTTTTTTGTAACTCAGTGTTTTTGTAGTATATTTTTAAAACTTTGACTAGACTAATATTTTCATTTTTTCTTGCTACAAATTAAATTATAGATGAAATGTTAATAATATGTAGGAATTTTCAATAAGGCTCAAAATGTGTCAATGTGCACAATTATCCCATAAGTAATTTGTTCATATGCAATGTATTTTTACACTTTATTTAATATGTTTTGTTTTAATATTTTATTATATTCTTTATTATTCAGTTATGTATTTATGTTTGTAAATCATTTTATTTACATTCTGTGACATTATCATTATATTAGGAATGTGTAAAAAAAAAAAAAAAAATGCAAATTAAATATTTTGCGTATTTGTACTGTACTAAATGAAGACTTGGTGAGTCCTTTCAAAAAATATTTGAAAAATCCCAATTATTCCAAACTATTGATCGGTAATGTACTGTATATACTTATTGTTTAAAACAAAAGATTTTTTTTTTATTTTTTTTTTATTGAATTCAAATTTACAGACAAAATAGGTATTGAACAAACAATATTAACTTACAATTTTCAAAAGGCAGACATAATTGCAAAATATAATAGGCTAAGTAACAGCGACAAAGTCTCAAATCAAATATACAATCAAGAAAGACAATAAAAAGTAAATAAGTAAATAAAACAATAATAAAAAAATAAAATAAAATAAATAATTAAATAAATAAATGAATAACATTTATGTAAAAGTAGGTCCTTGCAAGGGGTAAAGGAGCTAAAGTGCACTTAGCTCATTGAAGAATTTGGCTACTGTGGAAGCTTTTTCATTTAAAAGGGTGCAAAGTGAAGCAGCAAAATCTTTAAGTTCATTAGCAAAACGAGGAAAGGACGGGTTGTTTAAAACAAATGATGTTTGATTTGATATGCCTGCATTACGTCATGATTGAGCGCGTCTTCTCCAGCCTATAAAGGATTGTGATTGGCCCGCAGGCGCGCGTGGCTCGAACAGGTGTGATGGACCTGAGTCGTGTAATATGCTGGTGCACGGCAGTCTTCGCCTTACTGCCAGGTCAGTGTCTTGCCTTTCGCCTTTAGATTATAAACTTACAAAAGCGGCAGGACATTTTAATGATAATTATTTTAATATGCCACCGATAAAAGATAGCTGAAGGAGAGAAACCGGGGCTAGTTGTGATAAGGATACGTCTCAGTTCGGTTTCACAAGTGTCTATTTTCGTTTGTTTGTTTCAGACACTCTCTTCAACTACAGTACTTTTGTTGTATGAATTCTGTCCTTTAAACTAAAATTATATTATAATTGTTCCATCCTGAGACAAGTAAACACAATAAAACCATGTCACACTACCATTCAAAATTTAGGAAATTACACTGCAGAGTTTGATTCATTTCTGAAAATCAGTTCAGTGTCAATTATAATGAATCGATTTTTTTATTTTTTATCTATTGACTCCAATATTCTTAATATTAAAAAATTACACTAGCAAAAAACTACCCTTTCTGCTCACGAACATTTTTGTTTTTCAGGAATAAATGCATTAAATTAACCGAAAGTGTCAGTACTTTCACATTGTTACAAAACAATTGCTATTTAAAATAAATGTTGTCACACAGGTATCACGTTTTCCACAAAAATATGAAGCAACACATGGTTTTGCAGGGCAAATATATAATAGTTTTTTTTAATCGTTGTTCTTGCAAATGGTAAATGTGTGTTCAGTTTTCAATCAGGAAATCATAGATGTGAGTAGATATGTCACTGAAAAAGCTATAAAGAAAACTACATTTTTACCTCCTTGGATATCCCCATTTTCATTTTACCTGCTGAAAACTTCCATTTAGTATGAAGTATTCAGTGGTTACATGTGTATGTGTCAGAAGCACTGAAAGTTAAGGAGGGCTTTGAATGAATGTTCTCAGGTGTGTATGGAGACTGCAGCAGGAGCCAGTGGCAGTGTGATGATGGGGTGTGTGTGCCGCACAGATGGCGCTGTGATGCTGTCAGCGACTGCCAGGACGGATCTGACGAGATGGACTGTTGTGTGTACCACCTGTTTCTTTACATTTACAATAATCTTGTTGTATTCATTCGATTGCAACTTGATTCTATGGAAGAAAAACCCTTAACAAACAAGCATTCATTTTATACCATTAGTATGTCAAGCAGGGGATTTTGAGTGTGCGGATGGCTCTGGGTGTGTGCCTGGGTCGGCTGTTTGTGACGGGCGGCCCCAGTGTCCCGATGCTTCAGATGAGTGGGATTGCAGCTGGCATTTAGGGTGTCTCTCGGGTGACTGGAAGTGCAAGAACAAGGTCTGCATCCCAAGAGACCTTCTCTGCAATGACGTCAACGACTGCGGCGATAACTCTGATGAAGAAGCGTGTGGTGAGATGCTCTAGAAGTGTCAACTCTTGTTATATGGTGTATGAATGTCATTGCGTTAGAGACTTGAACTGACTTGTTAAATTGCTGTACCACTCGGTTAAAGTAAATGCAAGAAGAGACAAGCTCTGATTATCAGTCAACACAAGGGAAATTTGGGGAATTTGTTCACATAATGTTCGCAAAATTGAATGGAAAAGATTCAGATTGTATTTGGTGGAAAATGAAAAGTGCCTGTAATTTGCTTTTTTAAAGATTCCTGATTTGGTTTACATGCATTCATGGTCAAAATACACTTTAATTTTCTAATAATATTCCTCTCCCGTGGCCTCATATGATAGTAAAGTGTTCATTGTATGCACAGAATGCACACTAGATCATCTGGGGACTTTTTACCTACTCTTTTGAGTACCTTGAATTCGGACATACTACTTGTATCACATACTGTTTTTTTTTTTTGCCTACTACATCGTAGGTAAGTGTGCGATTTCAGATGCAGCCTTCCAGTCTCCGCTACAAACTAAAGTGTTTGAGGGTCAAAGTAGACGTTAGCGGGCTGCCAATTAAGACATAGGCTGGCATTCTGCAAATTTGTTACAATCCTATGTAGGTTTCGAGCAGGTCGTTAGACTGGAATTACTGACGACTTGTTTCAAGCAGTTCAGAATCGCTTTCTTTTTGGAGACCAATAACTCCATTTGTCTGCACTCTGATCTTTGAAACTTTACACACACTACATAATGGGTAACATCTGAAAAAAAGCATAATAAGGGTACTTTACCATTGTTACTCACTGGTGTATGATTGTCCTGTTAACTTTGATTATTGCACTCAACACGCAAGCCAATGGAATCTCTGGGTTACGGCTAAAAAAAAAAAAAAGACCCCCTATACTGTACAGCACTTCTGTTGATGTCTAGAATATCATAATGTCCTTCTTATTGATGATCTCTAAGATTGATGTTCTATATGTGTGTGATGTGTTGTAGGTTCCTGTGGGAAGATGAGCCTGCGCTGCGCTGATGGCAGGTGTGTGAGCCAGAGAGAGAGGTGTGATGGAGTCGCTCAGTGCTCGGATCGGAGAGATGAGCCTCTTACATGTGGTACATAGAGACTCGCAGTGTTATTTGTGTTTTGTTTTGAAGTGTTTGAATTTGATCATGCAGGATATCTCCAACAACAGGTTGGCTCATTCATTTTATTTGTTTTAGTTATTTTAGTGTTTTATTGTTTAGGTGTTTGTCTTTAGTTATTGGCTTGGTTTCATTTGGTTTGTATATTAATTTTGGTTACTTATGTTTACTTGTTTTTTTTTTTTTTTGTATTTTGAATTCATGTTTCACTTCTTTAACTAGGTAAAACTTGTCATAATGGCAATGGTGGCTGTAGCCATTCTTGCACTGACCAGCTTTGGGGAGCCTTGTGCTCTTGTCCCACTGGAATGACCCTTTCTGCAAATGGACTTGATTGTGAAGGTACAGTCGTTGCACTTGTGCCTCTAAGCAGGCTGTGTTTGGAGTAGCACACATACAAGTCATACAGAATCTGCAATGCAGTATCTGCACTGTTTTATGGACGAATGTAATTTGACAAACTGTTGCATAATAATTACTAGATTTTTTTGAAGAAAATGTGAGTGGTGCTTTGCTTGCAGTGCACAACAACTACACTGCCCTGAGACAAAGCTCACCCCATTTCTCTACAATATTCTGAAATGTATATGGGTATTTTTTTTTTTTTGCATAATTCTCTTTAGCATGTGTCTAGCATGATGCTTACACAAAATAACATGTTAATGTAATGCTAACACAATTAGCATGTTGTTAGCATCATGTTTAAACAATTAGCATGATGATAACATGCGTTAGCATGTTTTAACATGTTCTTAGCATATTTTACCACAAAGATAGATTATGCTAACATGATTTAGCATGATGCTAGCACATTTTGAGTTCTCAACAATAGCGATGCTTCAAGCACAACTAATAGTAGTTGTTGTTAATACGTAATGGGTCGGCAGGATGGAGTATGTATGCAGTAGTCTGTACAGTGTACACTGTTAATTCCAAACATTACCTTTGTATCGACAAATGTTCATCTTTCACGTGACCAAAAGTGGTCAGTTTTAGAATAAGTTATTGGTTGTACACGAATCTATTGCGGTGGTGTTTTCAGTTTGAGTTAAGGATTCTTGTCTTTTATATTGCAGATGTCAATGAGTGTGATCAGTCTTTTGGACCATGCATGCACTTGTGCTCTAATACACCAGGCTCTTTTCGCTGTCTCTGCCAGAATGGTTTCAAACCTCTTGGCAATGGCTCTTGTGAAGCTCAAGGTAACTTATGGCATACATTTTCAGATTTTACAAGTAAAAACAAGTAGACACAATACCGATAATGTCAAATTGTTTTTTCAAGGAGCCGTGATGAAGATTTTGACAACTAGGAAGGGACTCATTGGGTTAGTGAATGTGAAGACCAGAGTGTATGAGCCACTCTTTACAAGTGAGAGTGACCCTGTAGCCATGACCTATGATATCCAGAGGAACTTCATTTACTGGGCAGATCAAAATGGGAATATCTACAAGGCTTATAACCGGAAGAGCATGATTCTGTATTCAGGTTAGTTATTGTGAGGGATTTTTGCTAAATCCAAGCAGAAATGCCTCATATTTTGGCACGGACCAAAAACTTTGTTGTTTTTATTCCCCACTTATCAGGGCAGTCTGGTGTGAAGAGTCTAGCCGTCGACTGGCTCACTGGACAGCTGTATTGGGCGAGTGTTACCCAGAAAGCCATCTACACTGGTGCAGCTGATGGTAGTGCTGTAGGCAAAGTCATGTCCAAAGAAATGGACCCAAGCGATATGGTCCTCAGCCCAGTTGAGAGGTACAAACTGCTTTTCACCTTAGTACAGATTTGAGGAGCACTCTTATATCTGGCTTTTTTCCTCTGCGTAGTTTCATATTTTGGATTAATAAAGCAACGAATGAAGAAATTACCATTGAGAGGGCGGAAATGGATGGTTCGAATCGGACAACACTGTTGTTCATTACTGCACAGTTACCAAGAAGTCTTGTGTTGGATGCGGCAGCACAGCGGCTGTATTGGATCAGTGTTTACAAAATGGTGCGTTACATTTGGAAAAACCCTAATTTTGTATGTCAAATGTGTTGATTTTGTATTTATTTTGAGATCTTTAAATTGATATTCCAGTCATTTGAGAGCATCAGGACAGATGGCACTGGGCGGCACACCTTTTTGGGTGTCTTTCAAGGAAATCGTGCTCAGACTCTGGCTGTGTTTAATGGCTGGTTCTACTGGGCTGATGATCAAAAACTCTGGCAGGCTCCTCAAAATCTGTCTGTTGCCAAACAAGATGGATTCATCCTAAAAGCCTCGCTTCCTGTCTTGAACGTCTACCATGCGCTTCAGCAACCCCAAGGTGAATTACATATTGTAAACGCTTGCTTTCTGAATTCATCAGTGTTTACTAAGGGTGTGTGATATACAGTATTATGTTTACGTGCAGATCTGAACTGTTTAAGACTTCATTTAACTCATTTAAGACTTTCAAGGATACTCGACAAAACGGGCATTTTGGCATAATTGTGTGGTTATGTCCGTTCAAGCGTTGTCTTAAGCGGCTTTCTGTGCGCACAAGTGTCACAACCACTGCACAAAATATGAAGAATGGCAAAAACTTTAAGAGTCATCGGTCTACGGCAGTCCTAAACCTGCCAAGGACCAGCACAATAAAACAGCTCAGCAAAATACTTCTGATCATTATCAACAAAATCCCAGGAAATATTGAGAATTTGTCAATATCGCACACCTCTAGTGGTTACACCACGTCATTGGCTCAAGCCTCAACTAAATATTGTTTCCATCATGTATATGCAGGTTTTACACCATGTAAAAACTCAGGCTGCCAGTTGTGTTTGCCCTCCAAGAAAAGTGCTGTTGGATTCACCTGTCTGTGTCCTGAGGGAGCGTTGCCCATGTCTTGGGGATCTTGCGAAAGTGTGTTTGTTTATTTAGCATTTAATATTAAGCATTTATTTAAAGATTGGTTTATAACTTGGCTTTTGACGATTTGTTTAATCTCTCGTCATTGTCAGATTTTAAGGTCGCCTATGCAACAGCCACAACCATATACAGTTTGGAGTTTGCTGGAAAGACTCCTGTGAAAACTGAACTCTTTACTTCGGATGAAGACATCCAGTCCTTTGACATGTACTGGCGGCGAGGATGTCTGGTTTGGTGTAATGGGACGGGCCACGTAAAGATTAACATTCGTTCTCAGGACTTATCCGAGTACATTCTGACTTTAAAACCTGGTAAGTTGTTACCATTTCACATAAGGCCTGAACACTGACGCTTCGATCTGCACGCACTTGATTTTGTTGGGCCAAAAGTTTAGGATGATACAACTCTACTGATACATTTCATAATGGATAAAAGCCTCATTAAAAGAATAAAGTGTAGTTTGGCATAATATTTTAATACCATTGTTTAGAAAGTTAACTGATTTAGTTTTTAATCCCTTTATTTTTTTTTTATTTTTTATATGACCTTTTTATGATATGGCATGGTTAATTCAGATTGTAAAATGTCATGTGGTGTGACATTCCTGAACTTAATTATATTTATGAGTTAACAATTCTTGATATTTGAAAATACTTTTTATCTTGGGAAATCTTAAATATGTGAAAATCGATACATACTCGCATGTACGTGTAAGCAAAATGGGACTTTTTGATTGATGGTTACACTACATTTATTCCCACTGATTATTCCAGCTCATAATGAGTATTCCGGACTTTGCCTTGTCTCTTCCCTTAGCCTGCGTCGTCAGAGTTGACCAGAGAACCGGCAATCTGTATTGGCTGGCATGTGATGAACTTTCCATTGGTGTTTCAACCATTGGCCCGCTTGACCAAAGCATTTCCAGGCAGCTGTATCAAGCCAAAACTGCAATCCTAGACCTGTTTGTGGATTGGCAGAGAGGAAAGCTGTACTGGCTAGAGGGAGCTCAGATCATGAGAATGAAACTGGGTCTGATTGGTGGAAGAGCAGAATCTGTCTTCAGCTTTGAGGACAGTGGAGTCGACAGCATTGTGTTTGACAGAAAAGCGAATGGCTTCCTTTGGAACATGGAGTCTTGTGAGTGTCCTCTTTCTGAATTGACCGTTTGTGTGAACAGTACTGGCTTTAATGTACTTCAGCTGAATGTTACGTTTGCTTTAGACTTGCAGGTTATGAGTCTATTGAAGATGAGGAAGTACACAGCTGGTTTAGACTGGGGCGTTCCTGGCTCCATCGTGGCTGCTTATGAACCCTACATGGTGGCATTGTTCAATAACGTCCTGACCGTTTGGAGCCGTAAAGACGGAGCTCGTGTCTCTGGGGTGGCTGTCGAGAATGGAGTTGTAAGCTTATCTGTTGCCCTCAGGGAAGTCCAACAAGGTTTGTAATGTTCTTCTGGGTTTCATTTTGTGTGATTATGCTACAGTTACTTATTTGTAGCTTTGTATGCACTTCAGATAAGATGACTGAAGATGTTCATCGTACTGAGGTGACTTGCAAAAGTCCTCTAGTCTTGTGTCAAGGCTCAACGGTGTGTATCAGTCGATCTCAGCGGTGTGATGGGAAGAAAGACTGTCCAGATGGGTCTGATGAGGCCTCATGTTTGGACATGTGTGCAAAGCCAGGTATGCTTTATGATAGGCATAGTTCACCCAAAATAAAAAAGTAATTTATTAACTAGGGATGTGCCCAAAGCCTAAATCTGAATGTAGAAAGGCACGAAGAATGAATGATGCATTCTACGGCGCTCCTAAAGAGACATGGTTAGGTTTGCTGCGGTAGTCATTTATATTACAGTACATCAGATTTAACTTCTCACATGACGATAGTAAGGAGAGATGATGGAATGGTAATCGGAGGATTTGGCGCACAACGGATCCTTTGATAAATCTCAGCTTGTAAAATGTGTGGTCCGTACTGCCGCTCCCTATAAGTAGAGTAAACGTATCGGGAATTCGATAGTGAAAGTAAAAAGCGAGCGTGCATTCAATAGGGATTTTGCATATTTATTGTGGTTCTCTGGTGCCCACAAATTATATGCAACATAATTGCCTAACTGTATAATTGCAAAACAATGCAAAAGCATTAAATGTATATATTTTTTTCCTCATCTCATATTTTTTCCATCACCACGTCCCTTTAGATTCTCAATTGAATGTGTAATTTCCTATTGCACATATTCCTATTCCTATTCCTATTGGTGGGTTCTTGTTTTTGTGTAGCTTTGCTTTTTGTGCATTTTGTTTAGTTTGTTTTATTGCGTTTCTGACTTGGTGTGCATAGGTCGTTAGACTGCAGGAAATTTAATTTGAAAAAATGCTTTGTTCTTCCAGATGATTTCCTGTGTAATGATGGAAGTAAGTGTGTGGAGAGAGATTTGGTGTGTGATGGCCGCTCTCACTGCATTGATGGTTCAGATGAGATGGGATGTCCCACCATGGCTGCTGAAACCTCAACCTCAGGGCCATTAAAGTGTCGAATGGGCTCTAAACCCTGTAAGGGTGGACGTGAGTGTGTCCTGTACACTCATGTGTGTGATGGAGAGAGGGACTGTAAGGATGGATCTGATGAACGGGGCTGTGAATATAAGTGTAAAGCAGGTAAAACGCATGAAGTTGATTTGTAAGTGCTTTATGTAGCCAAGACACGTGCAAGTGGCATTTAAACCAAACGTTTCCTCCTAGATCAGTTCCAGTGCGCTCATGGGAGGATGTGTATCGACAGAAAGCAGGTGTGTGACGGCACACCTCAGTGTCAGGACCGCTCTGATGAAATGGACTGTTTCACTCGCTCACACGACTGCAAACACCAGTGTGACAATAAAACTCGCTGCATCCCAGAAAACTTCCTCTGTGATGGAGAGAAAGACTGTGTAGACGCCACTGATGAAGACAACTGCTGTGAGTTTGTTTTCAAAAGATGGATACTGTCATTTGTTCAATGCATTATCATATGTATGCCCACTCAGTGATTAAAGTCCCCCTGTAGTCAATAATTGTATCCCTTAGAACTCCTCTTTGATCACCAAAATGACATATTTGAGAAAAATTCAGTGAATTTTTCCTTAAGATGGCTTGAATGTAATTCTACACCCTTGCTTCATTTAATATACGTGGAATAAATGAATTTGCTAATTAGTCCCCGCCTCCACCCTGCATTACACCAGCTCGGACTACCTGTTTCACTCAATCAACCTTACTATAGTAAACGCTGCACAGTTGCCAGTGGAAATACTGGTTTAGTTCAGCCGAATAGAATAGAATAGAATAGAATAGAATAGAATAGAATAGAATAGAATAGAATAGAATAGAATAGAATAGAATAGAATAGAATAGAATAGAATAGAATAGAATATTTATTTGTCATTGTAACTGGTACAACGAAATTAAGTACAGTCCTTGTCAAGTGCCAAACATCTAAAAATACAAAAATACTACTACTACATTAATACTAAAAACACATAGGAGACGCACTCATGCAGACATCCACATTTAAAAACAGGGCACATGGCCCTTTTGACACAGATCAGTGGTGGGGACTATAATTTAGCAGCATTATTTAATGCACTTATGGCTGTTGGATAAAAGCTGTTTTGTAGTCTATTTGTTCTTGTTTTCATGGACCTATATCTCCTGCCTGACGGCAATAGTCTGAACAGTGTGTGACCGGGGTGTGATGAGTCCTGTATGATGGTTTTGGCCTTTTTGATGCAGCGGGAGCTGTGAAGTTCTTCCATAGAGGGGAGGGGGCAACCAGTGATTTTCTGTGCTGCCTTTATGACACCCTGGAGCTTTTTCCTCTGTGCCACAGAGCAGCTTGGAAACCACACACAGAGACAGTTTGACAGGATGCTCTCAATTGAGCAGCGATAGAAGGACACCAGCAGTTTTTTGGGGATGTTGTTCCTCCTGAGAACTCTTAGAAAGTAGAGTCTCTGCTGGGTCTTCACTAGATCAGTGGTGTGGACGGCACAGGTCAGGTCCTCCATGATGTTGACTCCCAGGAAGCGGAAGTCAGAAACCCTCTCTACATAGGTTCCGCCTATGAACAGCGGCTGGATTACCGTTTTCTTCCTCCTGAAGTCCACAATGAGTTCCTTGGTCTTTAATGTAGTGAGGAGCAAGTTGTTAACTTTGCACCACCCCACCAATTTCTACACTATATTGCCAAAAGTATTTGGACACCCCTCCAAGGTGGAGGGGTGTCCAAATAGGTGTTGTTCACTTCCATGGCCACAGTTGTATAAATTCTGTCACCTATGCATGCAGATGCTTCTACAAACATTTGTGAAAGAATGGGTCTCTCTCGAGCTCAGTGAATTCAAGCGTGGTGCCGTGATAGGTTGCCACCTGTGCAATAAGTCCATTCGGGAAATTTCCTCACTACTAAATATTCCACAGTCAACTGTTAGTGGTATTATAACGAAGTGGAAGGAATTGGGAACAACTGCAACTCAGCCATGCAGTGGTTTGCCACGTAAAATCAGAGCGGGGTCAGCGCATACGGTGCGCAGTCGTCACCAACTTTCTGCAGAGTCAATATCTACAGACCTCCAAACTTTGTGTAGCCTTCAGATTAGCTCAGGAACAGTGCGTAGAGCTTCATGAAATGGGTTTCCATGGCTGAACAGCTTCATCCAAGCCTTGCATCACCAAGTACAATGTAAAGTGTGGGATGCAGTGGTGTAAAGCACACCGTCACTGGACTCTAGAGCAGTGGAGACGTGTCCTCTGGAGTGATGGATCACACTTCTCTGTCTGGCAATCTGATGGACGAGTCTGGGTTTGGCGGTCGCCAGGAGAACAGTACTTGCCTGACTGCATTGTGCCAAAGTTAGGTGGAGGGGGGATTATGGTGTGGGGTTGTTTTTCAGGGGTTGGGCTTGGCCCCTTCTAGTGAAAGGAACTCTTAATGCTTCAGCATACCAAGACATTTTGGACAATTTCATGCTCCCAACTTTGTGGGAACATTTTGGAGATGGCCCTTTCTTGTTCCAACATGACTGTGCACCAGTGCAAAAAGCAAGGTCAATGAAGACATGAATGAGCGAGTTTGGTGTGGAGGAACTTGAGTCCTGAGTCCTGACCTCCCGATAGAACACGTTTGGGATGAATTAGAGTGGAGACTGTGAGCCAGGCCTTCTCGTCCAACATCAGTGTCTGACCTCACAAATGCGCTTCTAGAAGAATTGTCAAATTCCCATAAACGCACTCCTAAACCTTGTGGAAATCCTTCCCAGAAGAGTTGAAGCTGTTACAGCTGCAAAGGGTGGGCCAACTCCGTATTAAACCCTACGGATTAAGAATGGGGTGTCATTAAAGTTCATGTGCATGTAAAGGCAGGCGACCCAAAGTTTTTGGCAATATAGTGTGTGTGAACCAGAAATGGATTCAAAAGAAGTGGAAGAGTGAATTATACAGAGTCGTCTACAAATCGATGTCTCAGAATGGTAATGCATTTTAGATTAAATCAGCATCCTTAAACGCTTTGAACAACTCAGAACGTCAGTGGAGAAAGGCATAATAGTTCATAACATTCCAATGTACATGTAAATAAATTCACCCGCTATGTTGCTAAATGTACCCGAATTTTCATATCAACAGAAAAATATACCTGTATAACCTGGCTTCTCTTGAGACTCCCAGATTCCCAGCAGTTAGTGATATGCTAAAGCCCATCGGCATGTTGACGTGATTGGTTACGACCGCATTTGTGGCGTTGAGAACAACAGCATTTTCAAATTTTCAAACAGGAGAAAATACTCAGCAATGGTGTTGACTTATAAATTTGCACATGGTTTGTTTAAAAGCACATTTAAAAACAACACGTAGACATAAACATTAACTTGATTTTCACCAAAGGGTGAACCATTATCTCCAATAGCATCACCAAAATGAGTTGCCAAGGTTTTTTTATATTTTTAAAGAGGATTCACAAACATTCCCCTTTTTATTGGTTTGACAAACAGTTCTAACCCAAACTCTCACCATTGGTTGAGTCAATTTTGCTATGCCGGCCCACTCATACAAAGAGGCGTTTTTGGTTTGCACCACTGTTATTTCTAGCAAAATCAGCCTACCAATGCCTTGGTTTACTGTTCCATACAAATCTGGAGTAGGTGAAAGTATTCTAACCATTACATGCATTGCTTTTTAAAGGTGCAATATCCTGTGGGTTTTTTTTTCATGAACTCCTGTTGAAAATAATCACAATTCCTGACCCTTTCTGGCTTTTTTTGCTACTCTATACTTTTAATACCTCTACTGTATGTAAATGACCTCTTATTATTAGTTTACCTCTTGGCATGTGAAATGTAATGTGCTTAGTTCTGTTTAACCATTATTGATGAATGCCTGATCTGTGTTCACAGCTGAGACTAACAGAGGGGAAGTAAATTTGGTGTCTCTGAACAAAGGTGGTTCAGGTTTTGCACCTCCGCCTCCGATCTGCAGAAGTCCATCCATGATGTGTCCAGGAACATCACTGTGCATTTCCCAGACTCTGTTCTGTGACGGGAAGATAGATTGTCCGGATGGTTCTGATGAAGTTTCGTGCGTACACGTTTGTTCAAAACCTGGTAAATCTCTGCTTTATCTTCAATGTAAATCTTTTTGTTATACAATAAGTAAATCACTGACATCTGTAATATTGTGCCAGATGACTTCCTGTGTAAGGACAGAAGGAAGTGTATTGATGGGAATCTGGTGTGTGATGGTCGCGCTCACTGCCTTGATGGTTCTGATGAGGTGGCTTGTTACATGGCTGCTAAAACCTCAACCTCAGGGCCATTAAAGTGTCGTTTGGGCTCTAAACCCTGTAAGGATGGACGTGAGTGTGTCCTGTACACTCATGTGTGTGATGGAGAGAGGGACTGTAAGGATGGATCTGATGAACGGGGCTGTGAATATAAGTGTAAAGCAGGTAAAACACATGAAGTTGATTCGTAAGTGCTTTATGTAGCCAAGACGTGTAAGTGGCATTTAAACCAAACGTTTCCTCCTAGATCAGTTCCAGTGCGCTCATGGGAGGATGTGTATCGACAGAAAGCAGGTGTGTGACGGCACACCTCAGTGTCAGGACCGCTCTGATGAAATGGACTGTTTTACTCGCTCACACGACTGCAAACACCAGTGTGACAATAAAACTCGCTGCATCCCAGAAAACTTCCTCTGTGATGGCGAGAAAGACTGTGTAGACGCCACTGATGAAGACAACTGCTGTGAGTTTGTTTTCAAAAGATGGATACTGTCATTTGTTCTATGCATTATCATATGTATGCCCACTCGGTGATTAAAGTCCCCCTGTAGTCAATAATTGTACCCCTTATGTCATTTTGGTGATCAAAGACGAGTTCTATTTGAATTCTTCTTTTTTTTTTCTGTAAAGTTTTTTCCTTAAAATAGCTTGACTGTAACTCTACACCCTTGCTTCATTTTAATATACGTGGAAACCATGAATCTGCAAATTAGTCCCCGCCTCCACCCTGCATTACACCTGCTCAGACTACCCGTTTCACTCAATCAACCTTACTATTGTGCAGCGTTTACTATGGCCAGTGGAAATACTGGTTTAATTCAGCCTATATGTTTGAACCAGAAACTGATTCAGAAGAAGTGGAAGAGTGAATTATACAGGGTCGTCTACAAATCGATGTATCAGAATGGTAATGCATTTTAGCCTAAATCAGCATCCTTAACGCTTTGAAATACTCAGAACGTCAATGGAGAAAGGCATATAGTTCAACATAACATTGTTAAATGCATATAAATAAATTTACCCGCTATATTGCTAAATGTACCCGATTTTTCATATCAAAAATATACCTGTATAACCTGGCTTCTCTTAAGACTCCCCTGCTTCGCAGCAGTTAATGATATGCTAAAGCCCGTCGACATGTTGATGTGATTGGTTACGACAGCATTTGTGACGTAGAGAACAACAGCAATTTCAAACCGTGCTTGAGACTGACTTTGGTTCATTGCAGTTAAGGAGAAAATACTAATATGCCCCTTTTTACAAGTCAACGGCATTGCTGTCACCTTTAAGACAAATCAAGTGCAAAATCATAAGTAATATAAATCTATGGTGTCCCTAGAATGTGTCTGAAATTTCAGCTCAAAATACCCCGATCATTTATTATAGCTTGTCAAATTTGCCCCTTTTTGGGTGTGAGCAAAAATACGCTGTTTTTGTGTGTCCCTTTAAATGCAAATGAGCTGCTGCTCCCTGCCCCCGTTCAGACAACGGCCAATCCTTTACATGAGCTTCGGATACTATGGGAATAACAAAACATGCGAATCTCATCCAAATCTGATCGGCTTATTTTTTGACATGCTTGCAGAGAAGGGCTCACCAAAACAAAGTTACTGGGTTGTCACTTTTCACGTTTTCCGGGTTGGTAGATTCACTGATATGTCCCCTTTAAAGCATATAAACAACATGCATGTAAACACCACAGACATATTCACCACAGGGGGTCTCAAAAGGTGAACTCAAAAGGTGCATCAATAGCAACACTAAAATGAGTTGCAAAGGTTTCCCAAGGTTATTTTTTTCAAAGATGATTCCCAAACATTCCCCTTTTTTTTTTTTTTATTGGTTAGACAAACCATTCCACCCTAAACTCTCACCATTGGTTGAGTCAATTTTGCTATGCCGGTCCACTCATACAAACTTTTTTTTTTCGGTTCGCACCACAGTGTTATTTCTAGCAAAATCAACCTGCAAATGCCTTGGTTTATAATATTGAAAATAATAATTCCTGACATTTTCTGGCTTTTTTTTTTTGCTACTATATACTTAATACCTCTACTGTATGTAAATTACCTCTTATTAGTTTACCTCTTGGCATGTGAAATGTAATGTGCTTATTGTTCTGTTTAACCATTATTGATGAATGCCTGATCTGTGTTCACAGCTGAGACTAAGGGGAAAAGAGGGGAAGTAAATTTGGTGTCTCTGAACAAAGGTGGTTCAGGTTTTGCACCTCCGCCTCCGATCTGCAGAAGTCCATCCATGATGTGTCCAGGAACATCACTATGCATTTCCCAGACTCTGTTCTGTGACGGGAAGATAGATTGTCCGGATGGTTCTGATGAAGTTTCGTGCGTACACGTTTGTTCAAAACCTGGTAAATCTCTGCTTTATCTTCAATGTAAATCTTTTTCTTCAAAAATAAGCAAAGCACTGACATCTGTAATATTGTGCCAGATGACTTCCTGTGTAAGGACAGAAGGAAGTGTATTGATGGGAATCTGGTGTGTGATGGTCGCGCTCACTGCCTTGATGGTTCTGATGAGGTGGCTTGTTACATGGCTGCTAAATCCTCAACCTCAGGGCCATTAAAGTGTCGAATGGGCTCTAAACCCTGTAAGGATGGACTTGAGTGTGTCCTGTACACTCATGTGTGTGATGGAGAGAGGGACTGTAAGGATGGATCTGATGAACAGGACTGTGGTCGTCAATGCCAATCTGGTTGGACAAATTTCAGTTCTCAACTTTATCAACAATTTGGTCATCATATCCATGGAATGACCCCATCATGCCCTTGTTCCTCCACCACAGGGCAGTTCCAGTGTACCTCTGGAGGGAGATGTATTGAAATGAATCAGGTGTGTGATGGGACTCCTCAGTGTCTGGATAAGTCTGATGAAGCAGGATGCCAGAAACCCTCAATGAGCTGCAGCATGCGTTGTGACCGGGATACTCGCTGTATTGCTGAAATCTTTATCTGCAATGGGGTTAGGGACTGTCTGGATGGCACGGATGAAGCCAACTGTGGTGAGCCAACAGTTCTCCTGAACTGTAGTAAACAGTCTAAGATTATGTTGTAACTGGATTAAAAGTGCAAGCGCTTATGTGGAAGAGTTTTTAATGTGCATGGTCTTGTACTGCAGAAATTTTGCACGACATAAAGTTAGGTTCACTCTCACTGCAGGCAAATATCAAAAGTGTATCAGTCGTCGCTTGTTACTTTCACTCTATATCAGCCTTCTCCACTTTTCAAATAGTGTCATATTTCAAAGACTTATTCTAAATCTGGTGGAAGAATGAAATGTTATCCTAATAAGATAACATTTCCGTGTTTTGTGACAGCTATATCCAGACCAGCTCAGACAAGCTGTGAGAGTCCCTCTGTACTATGTGTGGGAACATCAGTATGCATGTCTCAGGGGCAGCTGTGTGACGGCAGAAGAGACTGTCCCGATGGATCTGATGAAGCTTCTTGTATAGATGCGTGTGCTTCTCCAGGTAAAATTCTCCCAGCTGAAAAAAAAGTTTTAACCAGTCTTGGGCGTTTTGATGTTTGATGGATTTAGGTTGTCTCCCAGCTGGATCAGCTGACAAGTCAAGTCACCTTTATTTATATAGTGCTTTTTACAATGCAGATTGTATCAAAGCAGCTTCACAGTGATAACATGAAAATAAAAAAAAGTTTGTTTTTAGAAGAAAATTGCATCATCCACCCTTAAGTAAGGCAGATCAATAATAATGTTGAATATTAAATGTCCCCAACTAAGCAAGCCAAAAGCCAAGGCAACGGTGGCAAGGAACCAAAACTCCATCAGGTGACAGAATGGAGAAAAAACCTTGGGAGAACCCAGGCTCAGTCGGGGGCCAGTTCTCCTCTGGCCAACGAGCGAACAGTGCTCTATGATTATGATCCAGGCAGCATTACAGGTCAGAGGTCAGATTGGATCAGAACATTCAGAATATTTATCCAGTTCCATCTGGTGGAAGTCGGAGTCATCACGCCGGTATGGAGACGAGTTTGTTGAGGATCAGTGCCGATGGCTGTCGTGTCGATGAGGCCTTCACAGGGCTGATGAGGCTGGCACTTCAGGGATGCGTCATGGATGGGTCCAGGTGCAGATCCACCACCTGATCTGGATATGGCCCAGATCCGGCTGACTTCAGTAAACAGGGATGGACTGGTTGACACTTCAGGACTGCGTTGTCATGTCCAGGCGCAGGTCCTTCATCAGATCTGGATACGGCCTGGATCCGTGGGCTGCGGTAAACCTCGGATAAATAGAGAGACTAATATTAGCGCAGACGCCATCCTTATGATGTAACAAGTACATCAGGATTTATGGGGAGTGTTCCTGGTTCCGGCTGACCTAATCTATGCAGCCTAACATTGAATTATAGAAGTCTATAATGTGTTGTGTGTATGCTAGGCCAAAGAGATGTGTTTTTAGTCTAGATTTGAACTGACAGAGTGTGTCTGCTCCCCGGACGATGTTAGGAAGATTGTTCCAAAGTTTTGATGCTAAATAAGAAAAGGATATACCGCCAGCAGTCTATTTTGATGTACTAATTTTCGGCCAGTTGATAATACCTAGAATAAGTACCTCAAACCCTTCTAAAACACCGAACAGGTCCTGCATGAAGATCAGCAAGCAACCTTAGGCTGATTTTAGGCCTCCTTCTCAATCTCCTATTCCTTCCTTGTTCTCCTGCTTGTTTTTGTTCTCCACATTTTTCCTCCTCCTCATTCCTTAAACTTCCTTCTCCTCGTTGTTCTTCTCGTCTTTGGCATCCTTCTCCTTCTCATACTCCTCTTCCTTCACTTTTTTTTTTCTCCATCTTTTTGCTGCTTCGTTTCCCCTTCTGCCTCCTCATTTTCCTCATCCTTGTTCTTCTTGTCCTCTGCCTCATCCTTCTCATTCTCCTCTTCCTTCACTTTTTCCTCTTTTTCTGCTTCCTCGTTTCATCCTTTGTTTTTCTCCTTCTTGCCCTTTTCCTTTGAATTTTGCCTCGTTCTCTTCCTTTTTCTCATCCTCCTCCTCGTCCTCTGCCTAGTTCTCGTCGTCGTCCTCTTCGTCTTTGGCATCCTTCTCATACTCCTCCCCTTTCGTTCTCCTTTTCCTCCACCTTTTTTCCTCCTCTTCGTCGTCCTCCTGCCTCCTCTTACATTGTGCTCCTGCCTCCTCTTACATTGTGCTGTTTTCCATGTTATTCATACAGATGACTTCCTTTGTAAGGACAGAAGGAAGTGCATTGAGGGAGCTTTGGTGTGTGATGGTCGCGCTCACTGCCTTGATGGTTCTGATGAGATGGGATGTCCCACCATAGCAGCTAAAACTACGACGACAGCACCCTTCAAGTGTCGTGTGGGCTCTAAACCCTGTAAGGATGGACAGGAGTGTGTCCTGTACAGTCATGTGTGTGATGGAGAGATGGACTGTAAAGATGGATCTGATGAAGAACTTTGTGAACTTCAGTGCAATCCTGGTGAGATGTTACCACGACGTCACAATCTCAACCCTAGTTTATTTTTTGTCTTTGCTTACTTCTCTTTTTCTGGTATGCTGATTCATTCGCAGGGATGTTTCAGTGTATTCAGGGAAAGAAGTGTATTGACTTCCGGCAAGTGTGTGATGGGACACCTCAGTGTCCAGATAACTCTGATGAAGCAGGCTGCTGGAAACCCACCAAGAGCTGCAGCATGCGCTGTGATGGGAACACCCGTTGTATCCCAGAGGTGTTCATCTGTAATGGTATGAGGAACTGTTGGGACGGCTCGGATGAAGCTGACTGTGGTGAGTCTGCTGTAGAAACATCACAAATTACACATTTACTTCTACATATTTGCTCTGAAAAGTGATGCGAGTCATTTTTGCACCACTGGTGTCAACAAATTAAACGCAAAAAAAAAAAAAAAATCAATGTTTCTGAGTCATAGTGACTCAAATTGATGTAGCAGGTCACATTACTTAACTATGTAGGAATGGTCTATCAGACATTGTCAGAGTTTTGACTTGGATGGGAACAAATCTTAAATCTAATTCTAGTCTTATTTATTTAAAAAAATAATTTGTTTTAACAATCGCCAATGGTTGCAGCCATGCCGACCCCACCATCACCGTGCAAAAGCCCTTATGTGGCTTGTCAGGGGACGTCACTTTGCATCCTGCAGCGATATCTGTGTGATGGGAGAGAAGACTGTCCTGATGGCTCTGATGAGAGACCGTGCCTCCGCAACTGCCCATATCGCAGTAATGAACACATTTACTTTGTTTTACTGATAATATGTATTGCTTGTGATAAAGGTCTTGCTGTCTTATAACTTCTCAATCTCTTTCTGCCAGGTGATTTTATGTGTACCGACAGGAGTAAGTGTGTAGAGAGAGATTTGGTGTGTGATGGTCGCGCTCACTGCATTGACCGTTCAGATGAGATGGGATGTCCCACCATGGCTGCTAAAACCTCAACAACAGTGTCATTAAAGTGTCGTGTGGGCTCTAAACCCTGTAAGGATGGACTTGAGTGTGTCCTGTACACTCATGTGTGTGATGGAGAGAGGGACTGTAAGGATGGATCGGATGAAGCTGACTGCGACTTTAATTGTAAAACAGGTAGTCAAACCAAAGATTATTTTATACCAACACTTCATAACTTAATTTATTTGTATATGTATGTTTATTTCTATATATTTTATCTTTATATTACTATTGTATCTTTTGGTCTTCTTCCTCTTCTTTCTCGTCATCCTCTATAGAACCGTCATCGGTCCATAGAACTGTATTGTAAAAAGTTGTGAAATTTGGCACACAGATAGAGGACAGTATAAACCTTAACCACAGTAAATTTAGACTCTCTACCTCAATCCCTCTAGCACTACCAACTGTCTAAAGTTGCACTCAAATTTATGTTGATGACTTTTGAACTGTAAGGGCTAGAAACCAAATTTGATTGCACCCTATGATGTCATTTTCCAATTTATTTTATCCAAAAACTTTTTTCGAACACCACCTTTCATGAAAATCGAACCAGATCATCTTAAGACCATGTCGACTGAAAATCATTGAAAACCAGTTTAGTTGAGCAATTCTTGAACAATACATGAACTGATTCCATGAAGAGCATGCCAAAATGAATGCGAGGCTATAACTCCGCAACGCTTTATTGTATTCAGACCAAACTTAGTGTGTTGAGACTCATGACCTAAGGATTACCTGCAGTTTTGGCGCAGTGCCACCTAGTGTTCAGGAGACATGAAAAATTTATATTTTTGCTTCTAACTTCTGAACAGTCTTTTTAGATTTGGTGCAGCAAGTTGAATGATAGGGTTCAATGATCAGCCATTTTGGGTATTGGCCTCACATAGTCAGACCTTCAGATTGACGGCAGAAGGCCTGAACTCCATCGCAGCTTTCATTGGCGAAGGACATTTTGTGTACCTTATGAATCACGTTCAGCCAACTGTCCGTGGGCGTGATGTCTGAGGCTGAGACTAACATTTTACTAGCGCATTGTTACAAATCTCTGTAAGTGTCATTGCCACCATGTCCTGAAGGTATTTAAAAAGTATCAAGACAGCGCCACCTTGTAAAAAAAAGTTTTTTTTTATTTAATTTTGCCTATTGTAATGAATATAGTCTTAATAGATTCCTTGGGTGATGCTGAGAACATACAGTAGATGCAAATTTCCCATAGTCAGCTGATCTTTCTGTCCACCATTTAGATTTTTTTTAAAACTTCGAGACCGTTTGTATGATTTTCACCAAAATCAAGTCAGATCATCTTCAGACCAGGTCGGCAAAAAGTCATGAATTCTGTGACGAGAGAACCATTTCCGTATACCACATCAACGAATTTGATGGCATACTGCCAAACTGCAATTGAGGCTGACCACACCAGATCAATTTGGTGTCAGTGACACCTATTGGTCAAGCAATTGTCACATTACAAGTGATTGTATTTATGGGCTATCTACTGTTTTGCTTAAAATCGCCTCTAAATGTTCTCATTTTTGCAGTTAGTCTGAAACTTGCTGCCTTGATTTTTAGCTCCTCATTCTGCTTCTGTGGTGCTTGGCCCTTTATTTGCTGCTTGCAGCTATATTTATTATTTTTTATCAAGTGTTTTCTGGCAGTAGTGGCACAGAAGTTACCTTTCACCTTTCAGTTTGGTACTCAAACAAAGGACAGTTTTTAATATTACTTGTTTAAAAACTGTCTTTGTGGTTTTGTTGTTGCTCCTCAGGGGAGTTTCAGTGTGCCCATGGGAGAAAATGCATTGACTCAAAGCTTGTGTGCGATGGCAAACCACAATGTCAAGATCTTTCTGATGAGAGGGATTGCTTCACACGCAGCAAGAGCTGCAGCCATCGCTGTGACAACAAAACTCGCTGCATCCCAGAAAACTTCCTGTGTGATGGAGAGAAAGACTGTGTGGATGGCACTGATGAATCTGACTGTGGTGGGTCTCTCTGATACTGAGATGTGATTTTAGCTCTGAATTTAGTTGAACTAATCAGTCTATTCAATATATATCGTGTTTGTTTTTTTTTCTTTTGTTTTCTTCTGCAGGGTACCCCATAAAGGTGGTGAAGTGTGAAAGTCCCGCTGTCTTGTGCCGTGATGGGTCGCTGTGCATCCCTCACACTAGTCTCTGTGATGGCAAGAGAGATTGTCCTGATGGATATGATGAAACCTTTTGCTTTGACAGATGTCCGAACTCCGGTACTCAAAGGATACTATCTTAATTGCAAAGGATACTATCTTTTGTATTACAAAAGAACTCCATTTTCATTTTACTTTTAGGTGACTTTCTTTGCAAGGACAGGAGGAAGTGTATTGAGGGATATCTGGTGTGTGATGGTCGCGCTCACTGCCTTGATGGTTCGGATGAGATGGGATGTCCCACCATGGCTGCTAAAACATCAACCTCAGGGCCATTAAAGTGTCGTTTGGGCTCTAAACCCTGTGAGGATGGAAGCGAGTGTGTCCTGTACACTCATGTGTGTGATGGAGAGAGGGACTGTAAGGATGGATCTGATGAACGGGGCTGTGAATATAAGTGTAAAGCAGGTAAAACGCATGAAGCTGATTCGTAAGTGCTTTATGTAGCCAAGACATGTGTAAGTGGCATTTAAACCAAACGTTTCCTCCTAGATCAGTTCCAGTGCGCTCATGGGAGGATGTGTATCGACAGAAAGCAGGTGTGTGACGGCACACCTCAGTGTCAGGACCGCTCTGATGAAATGGACTGTTTCACTCGCTCACACGACTGCAAACACCAGTGTGACAATAAAACTCGCTGCATCCCAGAAAACTTCCTCTGTGATGGAGAGAAAGACTGTGTAGACGCCACTGATGAAGACACCTGTGGTAATTTGTTTTAACTGATTGCTTAAAATGAAAATGCTTTATTAGTTCAGTTTAAAAACCTATTTTTAAATGCAACTTCTTTAAAATACTACTTTTAAAATACTTTTTTTTCATTTTTTTCATTGCATTTAATTTGGGTTAAGATATTAAATGTACTCATTGATTTGTTTTTAGCTCCTATCACTGGCCCATCCATCACAGACCCTTCTAAAATATCATCCCAGCCGTCCTGCATTAGCCCTTCTGTGTTTTGTCATGAAACCTCAAAATGCATCACACAATCCCAAGTATGTGATGGGAAGAAAGACTGTCCGAGTGGAGCAGATGAGCAGTTTTGCATATATTCATGTCCAGATCCAGGTGACATGTAGAATTTGTTCTATTCTTAAATGGGATAGTGGTCCATGTACATTTGATGATAAGGTTTTGTACTCCAATCAGACCAGTTTCTGTGCAAGGACAGACGGCAGTGTGTTAGGAGAACCCTAGTGTGTGACGGTTACCTGCACTGCGCTGACGGCTCGGATGAGCAACAGTGTCCCACCTGTGCTTTACGTTGCGACCAGAAGATGGCGTGCCTGACTAGCCAGCAGCTCTGTGATGGAAAACCAGACTGTAGAGACGGTTCAGATGAGGAGAACTGTCGTAAGTTCACACCTGTAATCATTTACTGAACCATTTATTTAATCATCTACATGTTGTTCAGAGCCCAAATAATTCTTTCTTTTGTGGAAAACGAATAGGAATGTTTAACAATGTCCTGAGTCCTATTTTTCCATAAAATTAAAGAAATATGCTGTGTTCGAAGTCTTCGGAAGCCATACTATAACTTGGTGTGAGGAGCAGATAGAAATTAGTCATTTTATTAATTGAATATCTGCAGTAGAAAGTCATGTATCTGGAACATGAGTATGATGATAGAATTGTCATATTTGGGTGACCTTTACAATTTAATTTGGTCAAATGATGTTTTTCTTTCTTTCAGGCACTAGTGTGGTTGCAAGTGCTTCATTTCCTCTGAAATGTCCCCTGGGATCCAAACCTTGTAGGGATGGGAAAGAGTGTGTCCTGTACAGCCACGTGTGTGATGGAGAGAAAGATTGCAAAGATGGATCTGATGAGAGGAACTGTGAGCGTAAATGTAGAAAAGGTACGCTTTGCAGTAAAAATACAATTAATTCATTGTCAGTTTGGTCAGTTGTACTGTCTTTTACATATTTCAATGATTCAACCCTCCAGACCAATTCCAATGCGCTCATGGCAGGAAGTGTATAGACTTGAAGCTTGTATGTGACGGCACACCTCAGTGTCAGGACCGATCAGATGAGATCAACTGCATGAAGCTCTCAGAGGAGTGTAGACACCCATGTGACAATAAAACCCGCTGCCTTCCTGAGTCCTTCCTCTGTGATGGAGAGAAAGACTGTGTGGATGGCACTGACGAAGCCAACTGTGGTAGGTCAACGGCACAGTGTTCATATTAGGGAGCTAATGGCTATAAATGTAGCTTCGGTCCCAAGGACTTGGCCAAAATCAATGTCACACGCAGGATGTTCGGGGTCTCCACAGATCCCACATTGGAAATTAATGGGGAAATGATAAATGTATTTATTTATTGCCAAGTAAAAGCACTATCAACCACAACACAAATACACAGAAATGTAGTGGCAACACTAACACATCCACAATGCGGAACGTGGGTAAACACACTGTTTCCCTGTCTTTGTGGGGACTCTCCATAGGAATAATGATTTTTATACTGTACAAACTTTATTTTCTATACCCTAAGCCTACCCATCACAGAAAATGTTCTGCATTTTTACATTTTCAAAAAAACATAATTTTATGTATGTTTATTAATCCATTTCCTTCAGTGGTCCCCACCATTTAGGTGATCTCAGGTTTTACAATCTAAAATAAACCTGTGCACACACACCATTTTAGCGATTTACTTTGTTCAGTGTTTGGACGTAGTTTCCGTTACACTTGGGCTTTACTTGTCCTGCAGTGTTGGAGCCGTGTTCAAGTGACCGTTTCCAGTGCAGTAACGGTCAGTGTGTGGCTCTGTCCCTCCGCTGTGACGGGTTCGCTGACTGTCGTGATCACTCGGATGAGAAGAGCTGTGCTCAGCCGCCTCACTGTCCTGTGGAGCAGCGCTGCCCTCACTCTCACGAGTGTCTGCTGGAAGAGTGGCTCTGTGATGGAGACCAGGACTGCAGTGATGGGTCTGATGAGAGGGTGAGGAGCCGCACTGACACAGTCTTGTGCTAGGGAAACCTACTCTTCCTTAATGCTGTTGTGTATAGGTAGTGTTTTACTGTTGTGTATAGATAATGTTTTTGTGGTGTTGTGTGTTTGCACTTGTACTATGTTTGTGGGTTTATTTTTTTGTGTAGTTTATGCTGTTTTGTTTGTCGTGTTTTGTGCGTTTGAACTTGTTTGTGTCTTTTGTAGTGTTTTTGTGTGGTTTTCTTTGTCTAGTTTTGTAGTGGTTTTTGTTTGCAGTTTTGTTTTGTGTTTGTTTTGTGGTGTTTCTTTTGAGTAGTTTGTGCTGGTTTTTGTGGTGTGCTTTTATTTTGTTTGTAGTTTGTGTGCGTGTGCGTCAACATTGGCTACTAAAACCAACAGAGCAATGTTGAAAACCAGTGTTGTGAGTTTAGGGCAGATTTAACTCTTGTTGAAAAGTGGTTTTTGGGGAACCTTTTGAAACATTAGATTTTTTGCAATTTTGTCTGGTGCCATTACTAGTTTAAGTGTGTACACGTCAACTTGTGATTATCTCCTTCCTACTCTGTTAAACAAATGTGCACATACAATCAGACAGGCTCTTCTCTCCCTGTGTAGAACTGCAAGGTGACTCCACTGAAGTGTGGAGAGTTCCAGTGGTCATGTGCATCTAAAACTCAATGCATTGCGAAGACGTGGAAGTGTGACGGCATGAAGGACTGCAAGGACGAGAGTGATGAATCTGGCTGTGAGTGCATGTCTGAAATCAATTCTAAACTCATAACAGAATGCTTTCAATAATACTGAATTGTAAACATTTGCTTGTTTTGTAGGTGGTCAAGTCAAATGCCCGACACACTTGTTCCGGTGTGGAAGTGAGGAGTGTGTGGACCCAGATCTGGTGTGCAACAGAGTCTCTGACTGTGCAGACGGTTCTGATGAGGGTGTGGGCTGTCTGAAGAACAACTGCTCCAGCCCCAGCAGCCCATCATGCCAACACTACTGCTTCAACACTCCACATGGAGCGGTCAAACATTTCTTTAATTTTATATATAGTTTCATTCTAGGGCCAGATTTACTAAAATCAAATTAGTGGCAGACCACAATCTGCTGATGGGAAAGTTCACAAATTAAAGAACTAGGGGTGCTCTGATTGATTGGGTGCTGATTGTTATCGGCCGATAATAGCTTTATATAGTTTGATTGGTGGTCTCTATAAAGGATGATCAGATGAGACTCAACTCGTGATATTTTTATTTTTATTTTTATTTTTATTTTTATTTTTTTTATGGCAGCTAAAATTGCTTCACTACGCTAACCGTCTGGTAGTTCTACCAGGTGTCTGAAAAAGACAATAAATATGCAAAGTATTTGTGGAGAGCGGAGACATTGCAAAGACAGCAACCCTACAGCAATAACAGCAAGAAACTAGAGCTGTGTGATTTTAGTGCATTTCTTTCCTTCACAGCAGTGCGCTTTCGTTCCTCCCTGAAATCAGCTAGGTCAGTGATTGTCGTAGAATGCAAGCTACTGTTGCTAAACTGTACTCTATAATAAAAGGGTCATTAACTGCATTAAGCCACGAAAGAGATGCTGTTCTCCCAGCGGCTTTCTGTGCGCGTGTACGGAGAACACAGAAGCAAAGTGAACTTTGAGTTAAAAACACAGAAATATGTAAATTCCCAGCTTGGTGAGGATTCGCTTAAACGTTGTTATGTCTTAAGTGAACACAAACAGTTAGCAAATAAGTTGCATGTGTAACAGTATATTGGATCCATGCATTAGGTCTTAAAAATACCTATTATGTCCCTTTTTAAGTGTGTCTGAAGTTTCAGCTCAAAATACCGCAGATAATTTATTATACCTTCCATTTTCGAGTGGAAGGAAAAACATGCTGTTTTAGTGCATTTATCTTTAAATGCAAATGAGCTGCTGCTCTTGCCCCGCTTTCCAGAAAAGGGCAGAACCTGTACCGCTCATGCCTCTCATACTCTGCCAAAAACTAAAACATTGGTTTGGATTTGATTCTCTATCGTGGTACACTGCAGTTCTTCATCATCATGAAAGTTTATTATCTGCATGCGTTTTAAACCCATATTAGTTTAAACTTCTGATAGGCTGTATGGTTTTCTGAGCGCACATCGAAGCACGTGCACAGAGAGCTGGCTGTCAGACGGCGTGTCCGTATTAAACCAAAACTGGATTTGCACTAAAGCAAACTGTTTGTAAATCTGGTCCTTAATGTTTCAATCATGATTAAAACAACTTAAAAACATTGAGCGAGAATATAATGCAATCAGCTGTATGTTCAAATATTCTCTTGTGTTTCCAGAGATGTGGCTGTAAGACTGGCTTCAGGCTTCAGCCTGACGGTTTAACCTGCAATGACGTAGATGAATGTAAAGAGATTCTGCCCACTGCCTGTAGTCATAACTGCGTCAACACGCTAGGCTCCTACCTGTGTCGATGCCACCCTGAATTTATACTGGAGCCAGATGGTCGCAGCTGCAAGACAGCAGGTATCAAGCCATTCGTTTGTAAAGCGAACAACCACAGTTCACCTTCTGTGTGCTGCTCCTCATCTGAAATGAGCCACAAAAAATGCTAATATGGGGCAAAAATATAATTGAAATAATTGCATGTGTATTTCCACAACTGGAAAATAGCAGAAATGTGCTTGGGCCATATTGAGATCCTATAGTTTTTCATTTCTTAGTGTTCTACTCTATTAATAGTATATGTGAATCTTGTTTTTGTGCAGAGGAGCCCGGTCTTTTGGTCTCTGAACAGTACGAGCTGTTAAAGCTGGGTCTGCGAAGCTCCAATATTCAAGCTCTCACCACACCAGGACGGAAGCCCGTCTTCTCTCTGGACTATGACCTGAGAGAGCATAGAGTTTACTGGGTCAGTCTGGAGGAAGAGAGCATCAAATATGCCTTCCATGGAGAAAAGGACAACATTAGAACTATAGTCAAAGGTAAAACTTATTTTAATATTTAATAAGCTACGAGACGCCGTGCTACTATATTGTGAATACGGTCACTGTTGAAGGCCATTGTTAGGCATGACAAGTGTTTTCTAAGGGTGTTGTGCAATGACACGCAGATCTGTTGGGTAAAGCAACCATAGTAAATAGTGGCTACTGACCAATGAGCATCAAGGACAGATAAAAAATATGGACTGTGCACGTCTGTCTTCCACTGTAGAAAAATGAAGCCAAAATATCTGTGAAACGGTCATTGCCGATTGTGCCTGAATCTGCGCAGTAGTGATCCTGAGGTGGAGCCGTGGCATCAAGGTCCCGCCCGATACTCCCGCTACCGCAGAATCAAACGCAAGCACTGCTGTCAATCATGACGTTACACCCCATTTTATAGCATCAAATAACTAAAACCAAACTCGCTGGTAAAACAAACACTGTCATTTTAGGTAGTTCTTGTGCATCAACATCTTTAGAAGAAAATGATATTTTAAAATGAAAGCGTAATTGGAATTTAAGTTTGGCTTGCGTCCCATTCGATTACATGGATAGGGTGGGGTTCATGACCTTTACTGCATAGTCACCAGGGGGTGATGCATTGGCTTCACTTTTCAGGATGTGTGGCACACTTGGCCACTTTGTAAAATTAGAATACCTTTGGAATAAAAAAGGATTACTAAAAAAGGCATGCATTTAAATGCATGTAATGTGACATTAACCAACAGAGAACTGTTAAATTATTATTACTGAATAAATTATTTATTCAGTGCGTCATATTTTATTACATTCAGAAATGTGAAATACCAGTAAATAAAACCATGTTTTACAAACATTATATACATGTATCTTGGTTCCCCCTCATTCCACCATAAATCCTTTCAATTTAATGTTATTCAGAACCGGAATGAAAAATAAAGTATAATTCAGACAAATTATATTGGCATTTGATTTATAAATAAATTGATTGTAACCACCAAGCCTAAATGAATTTAGAGCAAAACTGAAAATACTGGCTCACGCACATCTCAATTAGCTCTAATTATTCTTTATGCGTGTTATGGCCTTGGCAGTAGTTGCATTACACAAGTCGCTTTGGAATGTCGCACCATGTTTCAGACGATAAATGCATAATTTCTGAAGAAATGCCTTTAAGTATTTTAGGTCAAAGATTTTCAACTTGCAAGATTTTTTGGTTAAGGAAGGTATTCCCAAACTTTTTTGCTTGTTCAGGTGTGAAGTCAGACTCCATTGCTATTGACTGGATGGGAAGAAACCTTTACTGGGTGGATGGTGTTGCTGGGCAGATTCTAGCTGTGAGATTGGCCAGCAGCGTTGTAAAGCCCCAAAACTACATTGTAATTCTGGATAAGGATTTGGAGCAGCCACGCTCACTTGCGCTGCTGCCGCAGAAAGGGTAAGAAGAACCTCCACAAGTTGACGCTATTACATGATTGTTCATCTGTATGGATGCATAATGTCTCCAGCCGTTGCTTGCAGGATAATGTTCTGGTCCGAGATCGGAGGTCCAGCACAGATCGAGCGCTCTAGCATGGACGGCTCGGACAGGAGGGTGGTGATCAGCCGCGGTCTCAGCTGGCCCGTCAGTGTGACGGTGGACGTTTTGACGGACCGACTATATTGGACTGACGAGAAGCTCGGATGTATAGGCTCAGCGACGTTTAATGGAGAAAAGATACGGGTAATTTGAAGTATAACATGTTTACTGTGCTGCAAATGGGCAGGTAAAATGTATAATGGCACACTTTGTTTTTGAGCTCTACTAGAATAGGTTTTCATTCTTGAATGTAAAAAAGCACCTTATTTTTCACATTCTCCATTGCAGCACCTCACTACACTTTAGTAATGTTTCTGTTTAACGTTAACGCTTCTTCCTGTGACCTGTCTGTGACCAGTCTGTCAGTAACGCTCTGTTTAGATTGTCTCTATGAAGCTCCTCCTCCTGAAAAGCCCAGTGTGCTCTGATTGGTAGGCTGGTCTAGTGTGTTGTGACTGGTCAACCTGTTCAAGCATGTTTGGGAAATGTCCTGCCTCTTACATAACCGCCAGTTTCAACACTACTAACTAACTCAACCAGGCCTCGTCCCTTTAATTCTGCATGTGCCTTGGGCGGGAATTATTTAAAATGAGGAATATTGTGGCGTTCACTGTAGTCTTGAGTGTTATTCCAGGAAGGGAGTTGTTTAAGGGAGTTCAGAAACAGTGACATTTGATATAGAGAATAACTCCTGCTGGAGGGACTTGTTGCTGTTTGTGCATGAAAAAGGCCTTAAAGCACTATTACACACTTAAAGATGAACATGTAAAAAAACATGTGGTGTTTTTGTTTTGTTGTTGTTTTTGCAGGTGCTACAGCTGTCTGAGATGCCCAGTCCTTTCTCTGTGGCGGTGTTTAATGACATGGTCTACTGGTCTGACACTCGTAGAAGATCCATTCAAGGTGCCAATAAACTGACTGGCAAGAACCGCAAAGTTTTTCTCAAGAGACCCGGACAGCCTTTCGGCCTCAAAGTGAGAATACATACTGTAGACATGTAGTAATGTCATCAAAGTTGTCTTATACATCAATATATCCTTGCATTACTGATGAGTGTCTCCTCTGTCTGTCTCTAGGTTGTCCACCCTCTCTTGCAGCCCAACGTGTCCAACCCCTGTAAGAAGCTCAAATGCTCCCACGTGTGTTTGCTGGCTGCGGGGCTCAAAGCGGTGTGTCGCTGCCCGGCAGGACTTCTGTTGGCCGTGGACGGAGTCACTTGCGCCCCACATGTCGATTCCGATTCCTCTTTCCTTATGCTGCTGTCATCTACCATGATCACTCAGGTACTCCGCTTGAGAACGACTGAAAGGCTTGTGACACACAATAGTTTGTCGCCAGGACAGGTTGCGGTGGACCAACCTGATAACCAACAAAAACTTAATTACAGAATATAACTAACTTGTTTTATGTACATGAGGCTTTTTGCTATTTGATTGAGCTTATTTATTTTTACTGAACCCTCAGTGCTCCTTTGAGGAATATTGAGCCATTAATTCCCTGACCTCTCTTCTCCTGCTCAGATCTTCACCAAGAGCCTTCAAGGAGAGGTTGGGCTGAAGAGCTGGCCCGAGCACCGTAACCTGACTCTCCCTGGCGTGAAGGAGGCTTCAGACTTCGATCTGCTCCTCAGAGACCGCACCATCTCCCTAGCTGACGCGGGACAGGGCTCAGTGGCTCAGTTTAAACTCAGCAGCTCTGGCTTCACACCGATCGGCCCCGTGCTTCAGCTCAAAGGGGACCTGGTGACCGCTCTGGCTGTGGACTGGGTCACCCGTAACCTGTACTGGAGCAGCGTCAAGAGCCCGCAGCTGTACGTCACGTCCCCTGGAGGGAAGTTCACCGTCCTGGTGCTGCAGGCGGAGCTGGAGGGAACGCTCTCCATCGCCCTGCACCCTCCCTCGGGCCGGCTGTGCTTCACCGCAGTGGGGCGGGGGGGGCCCGAGCCCATGCCTCAGGTCCACTGCGCTCACATGGACGGGAGGAACCGCACGCTGCTGTGGAGCAAAGCCAAGATGCCCGCTTCACTCGCCTTTTCTGAGAAGGGAACATCACTGTATTGGGCAGATATTGGTGCGTTAAAAGCAAAAATTACATTCCCTTTCCACAAATAGAGTACAGATTGATGTCTTTTATGGGCAAGTCTCACATGAAACTTGGTCAGTAGTTATATAAAATAAAATTGTTGTTATAACTTGGACACTAGTTGTATAAACCATTTATTTATTTTCTTCTCAGTGAGGAATATTTATTATTATTATTATTATTATTATTATTATTATTATTATTATTATTATTATTATTATTATTATTATTATTATTATTATCACTATTATCACTATTATTATTATTATCACTATTATTATTATTATCACTATTATTATTATTATCACTATTATCACTATTATTATTATTATTATCACTAAACAAACTTGTATTTCCCAAAACAAAAAAAGTTATGACTACAAACCAACATTGTAGTTTCAGCCTAAATTAAGATGGAGCTTGTTAGTTTAGGATACAATCTGCTTACGCACTTTTAAACTATTTTTGTTTGTTTGTTTGTTTGTTTGTTTGTTTGTTTGTTTGTTTGTTTGTTTGTTTGTTTGTTTGTTTGTTTGTTTGTTTGGCTTGCTTTATGCTGTGGTTTTTCCAAAGCAATCAATAATGGCAGCTGACTTTGTTTTTTCCAGGCAGTGAACTGATTAGCTCTATTAATATAGACGGCTCCGGTTATAAGGAGTACAGCACCGGACCCGCCTTCATGATCTCTTTTGCCCGTATCGAGAACATCAACTTCTGGATCACCCTGGACAACGGTAACGATTCAAGACCTCAGAAAACCAGTTTCTGTGTCAGTGCCACTAGATGGCATGAAGCCATTAACTTCCTGTCTTCACTCCTAAAATATACAAAAGATAGATCTTTAATATAAAATATTTATTATTAAAATGCAGCACTTCAAGGCTTCTGTAGCCAAGTCTCAAATAAAACTAGAACAGTAGTTTATGGGAAGTAAAATTCATAGACAAGTTACAGAGTTATAAATTCATTAATCAGTCAAATTTCATGATATGTTGATTAATCAAACTCCTGTAAATATCAGTATTTGTTGAGAAAAGCTTTCAATCAAATGTAATTCAGGCAATAAAGACATTGCATTATTCTAAAACAGAAAAGCATTTCATGTGCAGTGCATTAACGCACCATGTTAAACAAAAAATCAGAATGGCAGAGGCCAGCTATGTCAGCTGTGTGTGTGTGTGTGTGTGTGTGTGTGTGCGCTTCTTGAAACAGGGACAACTCAAGTGTGGTACAGCGACGGCTTCCAGCCAAGGCAGAAGTGGTTTGAGGTGAAGACGAGCGTTCTAGAGTTGAAGGCTTTCAGCAGGTCCAGTCAGAAAGGTGTGTGTGTGTGTGATCTGAGGGGCGTGTCACGTGTGTTCCACACAATAGACAGGTTCTTCAGTGAAAACTCTAGATGTGTCTACAGTATTTGTTCAGAATGACATACAGCTCTTCCTATTATTGTGCATATAGAGAAAATGTAAGCAGTTTACATTTACATACAACTTGAAATGCCCTAATAATCCAACACATTTAACCAAAATGCACACTATACAACAGAACACACTGTGCTTAGTACTTTATCACTATAGTTATTCCCCACACTGGAAATGTAAGGCCAAAGTCAGTGCATTGTGGGATTAAGATTTTTTTTGTAACACTTTTGGTCATTATGGAGTAATTTTTTTTTTTTAACCTCATTGTATTGTTTCATTTATATCCTATTTGTTTTTATGTTTTTTTACTTTTATCTTAAGTTTGTTTTATTTTTATAATTTATCTGATTTTAACTTATACATTTGAACTTATTTTTCCTTTATGTACTTTATCTTTTCTTTTTATCTTTTTATAATTTTTGGGGTTTTTTTCTTTATCATTTATCTATATTAGATTTTTTTCTTATTTTTTCCTTATTGATGAATACCAATACATTTATGTATACATTTAGGTATATTTGTTTTATAACTTGTCTTCATTTTCTTTTATATTTAAATTTTTTTAATTTTAGTTTAATCTTTATTATATTTTAACTTCTTATTTATAAACAAGATAAATGCATATCTATTTATTTTTCTTTCAGCATGTCGGCTAGTGTTTCAGTCTGAACACTACAGTACTGTATGAGCTGTAACTCTCCCTAAAGTCAGTCATGTGACACCTGGTTTTGTCTTTTCAACCCACCAGGAACCAACGTCTGCTCTGAGAGCAATGGCGGCTGCAGTCACCTGTGCCTGCCGTATCCCGGGGGACGCACGTGTCGCTGTGCGCAGGACTACCTTTCTGTGAACAAGACTAAATGTGTTTCCAGCCTCAAGTGTCCTGTTGGCAGTAAAGCCTGCCGGGACGGCCTCAAGTGTGTCCCTGTGTCCAAGTTCTGCGACCAGGTCCCAGACTGCCAGGACCGATCGGATGAGGACTGTGAGTGATTCTTAGTTATTCTAAACGGCATCATATCACATTAGTCCCTGTTCCCTGGGGACAGTCCTGATTTTTGACACCCAAAAATGTTAAAATATACAATGTAATACACTTTCCTGTAATGCTGCGAATCTGAAGCTTTACAGTTTGTTCTTTTGAGGTCAATCCGTGACCGATTGATGTTTTCGTCTTCATGTGATATGAATTCACCAGTCAGATTTCACCAAACTTGAACTTTGGAGCGCAGCCATCTAATTGCCTTCAAATAAGATATTACTGATATTAAGATAATTTACTGCGGTGAACATACGGGAACTGTATTAACAGCAGTACATCAGTTATCTGAGCGCTAATGTATATTAAAGTTTGTACAACAAATCTTGCTCCATCCTATCTTTACTCAAAGTAGTGAGAACGACAGACAATATGCATTAATAGACACAGTTTTAGGTAATAGTGGCCCATACCTGATTAGCAGAAGTAGTTCATTAAGAAATTATTCCAGTTAGCTGGAAACTTACACAATATAAAACCCAAAACTATTGAACACCTGGTAGAAAGTACATCAATAGTTTTTCATACTTCCAGGTTGTGATTCTGTGGAGCAAGTTGGTCCAAATAAAGTGGGTACTGTCCCATCTGTAATGGATAAGCGTTTTGTAAATCCCATTTAGACCATATGGAGATTTGAGAATCAATCGTCACAGGATTACTGCTATTGCACCGCTGTGGTCATTTTAACCACTGCTTTTGCCAAGGATGAGGATGTGAAGTCAAATTCTCTTTGCAAACCCTTCCAGAGTCTTCTCGACATAGATCCTCAAACCGTAGCTGGTTTGTGTACAAGTAGACACAGTTCACAGGCAGCTGATGAAGACCACAGGCAAATGTTATGCAAATGTGTCACCGTTACATATGCAGGTCACGGAAGTGAGACCGGGATTACTGAATTACTATTCTTTCTTTTGGGAGATAATAACTTTTATTGTGCACTTTTGACTTTGCAGACCGTTTACATTGACAGAAAGCTAATTACACACTGCATGAGAGGGAATATTTGAATAGCATAATAGGGGCACTTTATATTTTAGTTAGTATTTGTCATCTTGTAGTACAGCATTTTAATATGAATGATTTTTAACCTGGTATTAATGTTCAAAACTCACACAAACCAGACTCTTACCTTATTCTCCTGCTTGTTGACAGGTGACCTTGTGAAAACCAAACCAGGTGTCAAATCCAAATCTGGGCCTTTCTCTCTGGGCTCTGCTGTGGAGCAGGATCTGGGCGGGCCGTCGTGTGAGGAGCGCTGCGGGAGTCACGGGAAGTGTGTGAGCGTGGAGGGAGAGCCGGTGTGTGAGTGTGAGGAGGGCTACAGCGGGGATCTCTGTCAGAAGAACTCTAGCTCCAGCTCCACTGGCCTCGCTCTCTCACTCAGCTTTCTCTTCGGTGGAGCTCTGCTGGCCGCAGTCATCCTCAGGAGGAGGTTCACACTCTTAATATAATACATGCATCTCTTCTGAGCCACAGACTTGGATTTCATACTATCCCAATATGATTTAATTTGCAGAAGGGTGCAAGCAGCAAGGGAAGAGGCTACTGAAAAAGAGACGCTGGTGCCTGCTGACATGAAGGAGCACACAACCTACACTCAAAACTTTGATAATGAGTTGTATGATCCAGAAGAGGTACAATCATGTTTCTTTTATTTTTTTATTAACTAATCTGACAATCTTCTGGAGCACAAAAGGAGTTTTGAAGAATGCTTGCATGGCTGTTTTACATACAATGACAGTGACTGTTATGGAGTAATAATTGTCCGTGAATTTAAAAAGTAAATATTATATATTGTTTATTTGCACATTTTATTTTTGTGAACTAACACATACAGTATTTGTGGATCTATGGAATTTGTGGAAATATGAAACAATTATTGGATCAAGGACTGCCAAGATCAAAATTTGGCTAAACATCACATTCTGAACCCATTCAATATTCTGTCTGTCTTTCTTTTATTTTGGTCTGTATTTTTTCTGTCTATTTCATTCTTTCTTTACTTTAATTGTGTGGAGCCCGGGAAGTCACCTGAAGGAGAAAGTTTACAAAAACTGGCCTCAGATTTGCGGGTCTTGTTGTGTGAAAAAATACTCTTGATTCAGAATTTAATCATGACTTTTCTTCCCCTCTCTCCTGTAGGCTCAGATTACTCCAGTTGTCACCACTCCTGTTGTCAGCTAACTTTTTTCTGTTTCTTTTTTTTAAATGTCTAATAAAAGAATTGACTTTGTAAGAAATAGGGTGTGGTTTACTTTCTTATTCAAATAAAAAAGCTTTAACATGGAAAAAGGGCTGTAGTGTAATCATTGCAAAGTCTAATGTCAAGAAAAGTGTCGTGACGTAGGCTACTGTGTGTAAACTTGTAACTGATGTCAAACTGCAGGTGAAATATTTACACAGCACTTAGAAAGAAACGACACACGCATAATGCCAGAACAGAAATGCAATGGGGAGAAGGCAAAGAGTCTAGTTTTTTGTATTTCTAACTCGAAACTACTTTTAAGCAGATGTTTGGCAAAGAGTTGATCTGTTCTGTGCTCAATATTGTAGTGTCTCATACAGTTGTAAAATGCCCTTATTTTATGGGTGTGTATTTTCCTGTGTAGCTGTCAAGCTCAAAGCTTTGAGGGCTTTATGGAATGGTAATTTGAGAATGGTGTGTTGTTCCTCCTTGGGCTTGAGTCACTTCTGTCTGCTTTTATGCACAACACAAAAGGCTTGTTTGGCTATTCAAATCAAGACCTACTTTCAATACTCTGTTACTCCACCCCATCGCCCTCACTGAAACATGAGAAGTATCTGAAGAGGAAGAGGCTCTCTGGTGCATTCAAGTCAACTCGTAAAGATCGTGTTTACAGCTGAACGCACATGAACGTCGCCACAATGTCGTAAATTACGAGTGGGAAGCTCAGGCTTTTCTTTAAGCCCTGATCAGAGTTGTGTGCGTGTCAGTGTAAAAGCGTTATAATTCATCAAACTTGAATCAATTGATAACCAGATGCATGCAGAGAGACCGAGCAATAAGGGATGATCAATGATTTCATTGAGGGGTTTGGGATATCAGTTCCATATAGGCCTCCATGATATAAAATGCTGATCTCAACAGTTCAAGTTATTTAATGTTAAAATTAATTGAGCTTTTCCACACAAATTTACTGTTGGTAATGGAGATTAAAATAAATAAATAGAGAATTATTAAATCATTTGCATGAAGCAAAGAACCCAATAGAAAGTAGCCTACATCAAATACTCAATACTATTTGTGTTTACGTTAAGATAATCTTAGAAAAGTGTTTTTTGTTTGTTTTTGGGGACTCGAACATAACCTGTTGTGACGATTTTCTGTTCTGTGAGAAGCAAGCAGTCTGTCTGATTCAACCGATTCCCTTTGAATCGGTTCTACTGAATGAATCGTTCACGATTCGGACAGCATCGGCCACTACTGGACACCAGCCGAGGAAAATCAATGAATTCATATACATCTTTACATTATTCAAGAGAAATAGTAACACTTTTTGAGATAATGTTGCAGCAGTATTGTAGTCACCAACAACAAAAACCGAGTTCATTTTCATATTTAACTTTTAAGATGATTTATGGACTCCGTGGGTTGATTTTCGGTCTCTTTCACGCATAAAGCTATCGTTTGAGTTAATTGTATATAACCATAAAACATATCTGCACTAAAATACGAATTAAGTCACATTGTGGCAGTCGTCCTCACGTGACCGCGCTGTGGATCGCAGTGAGATTAGAGAACAGGACGCGGGCCCAGAAATATGTGATTGTTTATAGGGTGTCAGCGCCCGCATGATGCATACAACACTGATTTAAATGTTGTCAGACTGTTACTGCACTGTTATCTTCATCTCTGGCCCTTATTTTACCTGAAGTTCACCCCTCCTTGCCCACATGGTAGGCGACCAAACAGGAATCTTGTTTCACCGAGTGAACCAGGTGATGTGGTGAATGGGTGGGTCTCTTCTGCTTGAGAGAGCATTGCTTATTCTTCTCGTGTCAAGCCGTTCAGCTCCTCTAAAGCCGTTTCTGTCACTGGTTTCTCTTCCACATTTGTATACAGTTAAACACCTAGAGTTTTGATTGTGTTTTCCACCTTTGACTTGGGAAATGGTGAGTAGGCTATAGCTATTTGGACACTCTCGCTGTAGTTATTTTGTTTGTGTTAGTGTGTTTCTGATGTCTTCATGTGTAAATTTGCTTGGAGAATTTTCCTAAGAATAGATACATTTGCTTCCTGGTAAGTGGACAAGTTTACACTGGGATGCATTTTTTACTTTGTCTCTTTCTAAAGAACTAGCCTAATTTAGTTAGTTTTTATTTTTATTTTTTTATCAGAAAAGAAAGGCTCATATAAGAATTGAATAAGATTGTCCTGGTTGAACCCTGTCTATGGGTTGAACTGGCAACAAATTGCAATTCCGCATTGTAATCTGTTAATGTGTTTAATTGTTTGATCCTTTTAGGATTGGTCCGGTGTTAGAAATTCAATTCACAATTATTTCGCATTAATTTGCTAAATTATTTGCTAACTTATCTCAATCCACTTGTTCCAACAGAGAACATTCAGAATGATTTCTGAAGGATCATGTGACACTGGAGTAATGATGCTGAAAATTCAGCTTTGATCACAGGAATAAATTACATTGTAAAAGAGCTATTTTAAATTGTAATATTATATATCACACAATTACGTTTCGACTGTATTTATGATCATTAATAAGAAATCTTTTATAAGTATTTTTTTCATTGTGTCCTCTCCGTTAATTTAACTTATCCGTTACACATAAAGTGGGGTAAGATGTGTCACGGCACACCTTTTTATGAAATGAGATTTCTATGGGCTTGTGATATTGCTGATTTCTTCTGATAACATTCGATTAGAGCAGGGATAGGCGACGTCAGTCCATGAGTGCCGCTGTCCTACGGAGTTTAGCTCCAACTTTAATCAATATCTTCAGGCTAATCAATGGATTACTAAGGCTACAAGCAGGTGAGGGTTTTTCAGGGTTGGAGCTAAACTCTCCAGGACATACTTTGCCTATCCCTGGATTAGATCCTGAAAAACAACTGGGCGTAGTTGCCTAGACAAGCAGTGTTTCTCAACTCCAGCCCTGGAGACCCACCTACAGTACCTACATATTTTAATAAAAACGTCTGATTCAACTTGTCAGCTTCTTTGTGAGTTGTACTGTAATATAGGGAGGCATCTGCGAGATTATTCCCAGGGACTGGATTTGAGAAACACTAAAAATTTGTAGGAGGTGGCACATCTTACCCCACTGTCCAGAACCTTGTTGCCACTAAGAGATTTTGAGGTGCGTGTCTGTGTTCTTGAAAGCGATTTATGCAGCAGTTGTTTATGCAGTTTGTGTGTGGTTGACTCCAGAGCTTGGGTATGTCAGCCCCGTCCACCAGTCCTCTGGGTGAAGAAGGTGGCGTGTCTCGTCATCTGGCTGCATGTGAACATGTCATATGCCAGTATGGTAGATGTGTGCTGGCCAACGGGGAGCCCGGCTGTGAGTGTACGCTGGGATACACGGGAGACTCCTGTGATGAAACCATCAATGAGGCTCTGTCTGTTCCTCTCACCGTCGGCGTCCTGGTGGTCATCGTCGGCTTCATCGTCCTGTTCTTTGCGATGGCATTTTACCGACAAAGGCAAAAGGCAAAGAAGAGGTGAGACTTTGCCTGGATTCCTTTCTATTTCTGTTTATTCATTAATTTTTTTATTAATTTATTCAAGCCATGCAGACCTTCTATGATAATTTTAACTTTTTATGACCACACTCTCTTAAAAATAAAGATTTCAAAAGTTTTTTGGGGGGGGAGGGGGGGGTTTGCAGCAATGCCATAGAATAACCATTTTTGATTCCCCAAAGAACCTTCCAGCGAACAGTTCTTAAAAGAACCATTTTCTTAGTGTGAAGAACAATTTAATTTAATAATCTAAAATGTCATTTTGACATGTCGTTTTGTAAAATGTCATGTGTTGCAACTCCTCAAAAATGTTATGAATTATTAAATAATTTTACCTCAGAAAAAAAAAAAAAAATAAATATATATATATATATATATATATATATATTACTTTTGAAAATGATTACAATGGTTACAACACATTTACAGTACAGTGATATTAAATGTTATAAAGGTTTTTAAATATATACTATACAGTAGGGGTGGGCAATATGACCAAAATCTTACTTCGCGGTGAGAGAAATTATATTTTTATTTTATTTTTATTTTTCTTATTAAAAATAAGAACAAAGCAGCAAATTACAAAAAATAGGACAAATACAATAAAACAAAGATACAAATGAAATAAACTTTACGTTTTTCATCTACAGTAGGTTTATTTAACGTACCAAGAAACACTACAGAAATGTAATAAAGTGTATTACTAAAACACGGCATAGTCTTCACTGTGTGAATCAAATATGAACTGATTCTTATCAAAGATACAAAAGTGATTCGGTCAAGATCAGTGAGTGATTGTCTGTTTGTCTTTTGTTGTTTGATTAACATTGAGACAGACCGCAGTTTATTATGCTGCTGTCCCTTTAAGACCGAATGCACTGGTCCAATTTACTGACATGCGCATCCGGTTTTCACAGAACTGTTTACGTTAATTTAAGACATAAGCGACTATTTTTATGTGAATACTCCACACGAAAGGCATTTTGACATTATTGTGCAATTATCTGACCTTTCAAGCACAATAAGACATGAAAGAGAACTGAATTTATGATCGTGTGCTGTCTTGAGAGGTGGTTTCTCAGCTGTGTGTCAATTCTTTTTCATAGCTTATTGTGCTCAACATCAAGCACATTCCTCTCTTTACTCTCTCATTCATGCATGTTTCTTTGTCAATCTCACTTGTTTTTAACTTTAAGTAGTACTGTGCTACGTGGATATATTTACGAAATAAATGATATAGGAAATAAATGATATAGGAAAATCTCTTATGATGGACACTTTATACCGTGGTCACGATAGTATATACCGTCATAACGGTATTTTTGGTACAGCTCCTAAACAAAATCTCAGAACTTCAGTTTTTGTGATATCAAGTTTAAATTTGGGACACAACTTGATTAGACATGCAGCTTTGAATTTATAGCAGTTTTAGAGTCCACATTTTTTTCTTCTTTTGTCTTCTTTAAAGTGACCAACCTTTGAAAGCATTCATGAAGTCTGTAAACTGATTTGACCTCTTTGTCTACAGAAAAAAGGCCGCTGAAGAATCCCTGATGACAAATGGAGCGCATATTTAACATGTCTTAATGCAGCGTGCCATAAAACAGGTTTGTCATTCACTCTACATCACAGACCATGACCCCGATGAACTCTGTGGTCACGAAAGTAATCTCACACTGTTTCTCTCTCTGTTTCCCTCTTCAAACAGCACAATCAACGCATAAAGCACTCGTACGTCAAATACATCAGCTTTCCACCATGACACTTTCTTCGCACTGAGATGTGCATGAATATATTGAAATGTTATTGATGTACATTTGCAGGTATTTAAGTAGCTCTGCATGCTCTCAACATTTAAATGAAAACTATTGCATGTGAAATACATGAAGTTTGCAACACATTTAGGTGAACATTTCTAAACATGGTTTGGACTGACGTTCCTGCAGGAAATGTTCCTGTTAAACATGCATTGACTTGTTTCTAAAACACACCAGGTATTCCAGTGCGGTTATATTTAGCTCAGGCCTGTCTGGTGAGTTTCACTGACCGAAAGCTGATTAATTTCATGGACTGATGAGTATCATTTATGGAAAACAGTCACCACAATTTCTATGGGTCTTAGTTGTATTTAATTTTACTTTTAGAGTTACATAACAGCTCTGCATGAAACCATTTTTGTACAGTATTTTATAATAAAGATTTTTTTTGTTTATATAATTATGGCTGTTTTTATTTCAGGCAAACTGAAAGATTGATCCAGCACACTTCAACAATATTTGCTATATAAATTAATATATATATATATGCATATGGCGTTATCATTGTTTCCACATGAAATAAAAGGTCTTTTCCATTTCGCATTTTACATCTTTAATAATGTGAATACATTTTCACTTTTAGTTTGCTATATACTTAGTTGGTTTCCATCTGTTATCATCAATATGCATGCAAAAATAAACATCAAGTTTATGTTCAATTTTATATTTAGTAGGATAAATCACAAAGGAAATATTACTCCATATATTTCTATAGCAAGTGCATATTTGTATAAGTTTTGGTTTTACAAAAGTCCAAAGTATATTATCATTAGCATTCTTATTATTATAGTAGAACATCTACAATATACTGTTGTAGTTATTCTTTAATATTGATATTCATTTCTTTAGGTGGTAATTTGTATAATTGTAGTTATCTATACAAATGGACAGCAGTTTGTTTTTTAATAAATAGTACTTTAATACAAAAAAATAAAAATGGTTACAGAGATTTAAAAGATGTTTTATTGCTGTTAGAAAGCACACAAACCTTGAACCCTGAGGAATGGAAATGACATGATCTGATGAGTTACAGCAAAATAAAGTCACATTAACACTCTCCTTCCTTAACTGGATGGTTTTATTACCATTTAACCTCATTTACACCTTATAAGTTGCTCTTATAAGCATATGTTTTTACAGTTAATGATTAATGAGCTTCATTCATTTATTGTTGTAATGTATCTCATGTAATTTGTGTAACAGGTAAGTTTGTTTTGATGCTTCCAGACTGAAGAATGTAAGTAATCTGCTCACTGCCCTTCATTAAACCGTAACACTTATTACTTCATGAGTGACTATCGCTGCATTGTTCACATGACTCATGGATCACGTGACAGTTCAGACATGACCCACATGCTTGCAGTAAGAATAAAACTGAAACAACCAGTATTACTAGTTATACTGCATCACAGAAAACCCTGATACCCCTTTTCACTAAATCTTTCCAGCAGCAAAAGAAAAAAATATTGCACAATTCATTTTTCTTAAATCATTCAGTATTAATATGATAATATCATTAGGCTAGATTAAGATGCATGAGTAGATTTTAACCCATATTACACATTTTTGGCTGTTTACAAATAAATTACAAATGAAAGTCCTCATGTTACTTAACCTGAGATTGCAACTGGCAAAAGCACGATCGCTTTCTGTTGCAGACATTCAAAAGTACTGGTGTAGCAAGTGTACGCTCCAGTTGTAGACAGCTAGCACGGCGTTCACAAGTGGTAAACTAATATTCCCAGTATGCGCATTTTACAGATCAGCATCGTACGGTCTTCCACTGTAGGATGTGTTGACAATCCCCCTGTCCCGGGGTTTGGCTCTCGGGAAGTCCAGGTCGTCGTCCAGTGACTTCTGCGAGTATGGTACGCTGCTTTCACTGGTGTAGCTTCTCGGGACGTTGACCCTGGGCAGAGGCGTTGGTCTGTCCACTGCTCTGGTCCCTGGTCTGGTCGCTGATCTGGTCGCTGGTCTTCCTGTGTTGGTTCCAGGCTTTTCTCCGCGGTTCCGTCCACCGCAGCAGGAGTAGATCCCGACGAACATCACCAAACCCCCGAGGACCTCCATGATGCCTCCGATGTAGCCTAAAACGATGCAGTATCCCACACGAATGTCATCCGCTCTCAATGGGTCTCTCTTGACCGAGGTGGAGTTGAGGCCGTTGAGAAGATGAGTGTACCAAGCAATGGGAATAATGGTCAGGACTCCGGAGCAGAAGATGAGGAGCCCGCCCATACTAGCCAGGATCCATCTCGGTCGGTCCCTCCAACATCTGACTCCAGGGATCGCCACCGCTAGGCCAAGGAGGGTCACGATCAACGACGCGACCATCATTCCTTGAGCGATCGGAATGATCTGGTTGTTGAAGTACGTTTGGTCATTGGTGCGTTGGTTGCACTGTTGCGATCTAGACGTTGTGAAGGTATTGCAGATGTCCCAGATTCCTTGCTCCACCACCAGATCCACAGGTTGGCCAGCCAGGTTGTTGACGGTGCGCCAATTGGGCGCAACCGTGCTAGTCAGGTCCAGGATCCACCCGCAGGGGGCCAGGACCATGCCGAATATCAAGATCCCCGGAGTGCGCATGGTTGAGGGTTGAGCAGCCGTCCCCGTCTAAAACGAGTCTAGTGTCTCTGGTGCTTAAGAAGAAACACACTGAAACCTGGAGGAGGTGGATCTGTGTGATTAGCATCTGAAGGGTGTGGTGTCGAATGCCTGGTTTAAACTCAGACAAAACTGGTTTTTACTGCATGCCATGTTTCAGCTAATACCTGGAATACCAGTATGCAAGGGGTAGAGGATAAATAGGGTTGACTGGGGCAAGCTATCACAGAGAAAAGCTGTTTACAGTGGTTATACCTGCGTAGCTGAGGTTTCAGGTCAGAAGTTCGTCTGCATAAACATTAGTCTGTGTTGGTTTCAATCAATCAGTTTTCAATCAGTTCAAAATGGTCTTAAAATATGTGTTTTCATAATAGATGTTTCACATTTGTATCTATACATTGTTACAAAGACCACAAACTGCCCAACTAAAGGAAACACTTTCAACATTCTCATGAAATGGTTTTCATAGACATAGACAAATTATTAAAAGTTATTTATTTTTCATTGGCTCAAGTTATAAAATATAGATGTGAACCATTACCCTAATTTGTTTAATTGGATGAACGAAAACAATTTTTTTCAGTGTATTCATATGCCTTCTCATTCTTGTTTTACATGCTGTAACTTTATACAGTACATTAATTAATTTATTTTGGCCAAATAACTGTTTAAAGTTTATGCATTAAATACATTTTGCCCAGATTTTCTGTTTCATGATGTTTTTTTGTTTTTTTTGTCATGCTAGGAGAAATTACTTTTAATATAAAATATATGCTTATAAATAATGAAAATATTTTGGAAGCCCATTTCTGCCACATAAGGAAATATTTTTTTTGTGTGTAAATCACAATTAAGTCATAGGCCTATTTAAAATTTGAAATGAAGACATACTAAGTCTAAATTGACTTAAAAGATCATAATTATGACATTAATAAGTCATCATTTTGGCTATCTCGTTTATTTTCCCTTTATTTTTATTTATTTTTTTACTTATGAAGTATGTCATAACTTTTTTCTCATAATTATGACTTAATGTCATAAGACATACTAAATGGCTTAATGTTATATAATTTCTATGTAATGTCATAATTATGACTTCCATAAAATTTCATTTTAAATGTAATCACATTTAAAAATAGATTATTAATGGAAATGCAAGAAGAGGATACTATTTATTATTAGGACGCATGAAGTTGTACCCAACATTGTTTCAAATGAGCAATTTTTAGCTTCATCATTTATTATATTCATGCAGTTAAATGTATGAGCCACAGCTCTTGACAGTGTTCATCATCACCATAATAAAAATACAGAGAAATTAACAGCCTTTAAACATTTGCATTAAAATTGATGGATGGACGTCAATTACAACATTACTGTGCAAAAAAAAAAAAAAAAACTTCCACTAAGATATTTTACATGGTTATGTCCAGAGACATAAACTTCTGTACCGTGTGCAGTGCAAATATTAGCTTACTTCAGAAGAATGTGTTTGCTTTTTGCAGTTGGTATAACTGCGCAAACTTAAGAGGTTCCTGATAAGTTACTGTATTTACACATTAGAGCCCAGTGTGCTACAAAAAGACAGTGAAGGTACTGCCAATAAAATTACAAGGGCTTTACATTATAAAGTGCAAAGTATAAAACCAAACTGATGGTGTTATATAACCTCAAACCCTCACTTCCCTTAACAACATTTATAATGGTACCCATGATTTCCGCCACAGTTGATATGACCTTACACTGATAACTTCAATGATAATACAGGTGGTAAAACAGATGGTCACATGATGAATTATAGTTCATCAAAAAAGGCTACAGTGGTGTTTGTCGTAAGGGTCTTGCGTTCACAAGGTGAAAAGTTTTGTAGTTTACAAATCTGAGTCGTAAGGTCGTGCTTTAGTCGCCGTGTTCACTGGTCGACGGTCCGGTTGCGTCTTCGCTCGCGTGAGGTCCATCTCGGTTTGTTTGGAATAGTACGGGACACTGCTCCCGCTGATCACACTGGGCACCGGGACTCTGCGCGTGTCTGTCCTCGGCTTCCGTCCGTCACAGCGCCGACACAACCCGATGGACATCACCAAACCCCCGAGCACCTCCATGCACCCGCCGATGAAGCCCAGCACCAGGCAGTATCCCACACGAATGTCGGTGGACGTGGAGAAGATGGAGGTCATGATGTGAGTGTACCACGCCACCGGGATGATGGTGAGGACCCCCGAGATGAAGATGAGGACACCTCCGACGCCCGCGATGGTCCAGTGCGGGGTGTCCCTCCAGCACCGGACTCCGGCCGACGCCACGCCGAAGGCGATGACATTGAGGATGACTGACGCCAGCATCAATCCTCGCGCGATCTGGATGATCTGCGCGCTGAAGTACTGAGTGTCCGGCTGGTTGCACTGAATATTCTGGGATGACGAGAAAGTCTTGCAGATGTCCCATAATCCTTGCTGGAGGACCAGATCGATGGATTCTCCGGGGATGTTGTTGATCGTGCGCCAGCCTGGCGCCACTGTGCTGACCAGCTCCAGAATCCACCCGCAAGGCGCGAGCACCATCCCGAAAATAAAAATCCCAGGAGTTCTCATGACAGATTTGGCAGATCACACACACACAAAAAAAGTAGCCCCGCTGGAAATGAATTACTTTGTTTCGTGTGTTTAAAAAGTATAAGGGCTGTAGAAACTTCTGGTAGGAGGATCCCATTAAATCTGGCTATTGTTGAAAGTCACGTGACTGTCGGGCTCGTCAACATCAAAACTGCTCCAAGTTTCGGCACACCTGTAGGGCCACGCCCACTCGGCATTACGTCACATGCGATACGAAACATTGTAGGGGTGACTGGTGCTGATGTTGGTGGTCATCTCGAATAAATTATTTGTTAATAAAGTTATACATGTTACAGATAATTGGAATATGTTGTCAATTTCTTAATTTCATATGGTAGCCTATATATTTTTCTACACATTGTTTTGAATGAAACAAGACCCAGAGACCCAGATATCATAAATCTTATAGTTCTGAATTATTAAATTCAACAAAAATGAAATGAAAGCAGAAAAAAATAAAGAAAAACGAAAAACAACTTATAATTGTTATAATTATATATTTTGTTTGTTATCTTTAGATCTTTTATTTTATAAAAGATATACACCAATTTATAATAAAATAAACACCAATTTAATAGTAGGCTACCTAAATGATCAAACAACACTGCTCCGTAAAGAGTTCTTGCTGCTTAAAATGCTTCTGCATTGTGACCATTCCACAGTGTTGGCACATTGTATTCTGTATGTGGGAAGGTTGTTGCATCATTTTGCATATGTTGAAACTCTCAAAACTATGAAAGCATGTTTGAAATGTCACTCTGAAACTACAGCTGTTCCCAGAACAAGCGCCTCGATGACACTGCTTTCTGTTTAGAGTCTTTGATTAAAAGGTATACAAATTCTTTCCTCTATCACCACATTAAACTACTAATGTGCTGACAGAATCAAAGTTTTTGATGAACTGTACCCCAAATACCAGCTTAGCTCAAGTTGGTGCTCTGGTTTGTTTAAGATAGTTTATCTGGCCTAGTCCGGTGTTTAACTGATTAATCTGAAAGCAGTGGAAACCAACTGGCCAGCTTAGACCAGCGAACCGCCTTATGCTTCAACAGGTTTCTTACTCTGCTTTGTACTATTTCTCATTGATATTACTGATACTGTTATCATCTCCATAATATTCCATGGTGCACTTGTTGTGAGTTGCAAAACAAAGTCAACATGCCCTTTGCTCCTACTGAGCTCCACACCTATGACTCTCTACACGTATTTTGACAGATCATCATGGAATGTGGTCAGGAATGAGGATAAACCTGACTAAGTCTCAGCATATGATGATAACACAACAGCATGTTGTTTCCGCCTGTAGTCTTGCTATAACAGAAGGCAGTTCGTGAAATCACCGCCAGGTGGCGCAAAGAGACGGTTTGCAACATTGCTCAGTAAGGCTGTAATTGTGTCGTTTTTACTTGTAGATGAAGATAAAATAATGAAATAAATTACTGTTAATAATAACAATTGTAATATAGTATTATAACATTTGATCTTGGTTAATTATGTATCATATAAGTGCGCATGTTTCAGCTTTTTGACTATTGTTAGTGAGATATTACAGTGATGGCAGTGCATGAAGTTTATTGCCAGAATATTTTAGATTATTACACGAGGTGTGCATTATTCCATAAAATAAAATAAAGTGACAGAAAAGGTGGATTTTTAGGTGGAACAGGAATATAGCCTATAACACGTGGGTTTATTTACTTTGTCAATATTGTGACCAAAGTGACCAAATTATTTAAAAATAAAATGTTTGAAACTACATTCAATAGCCTATCATTATCTTACAGTAAGCTTATTGGAGAAACAATAACTTATTCGAAGGCACAATGGGGACAAGAAGGATCTGTAATGGCATGCAGTTGCAATTTATGTAAAAAATACACCAATAATATATTTTGTGGAATAATATATTAATTAAAATGCTGAGCAATAATCACAGTGATTTTATTATTACATTCAGTAATGGATCTTAAAATCCTGCGTCTTTAATATTTGAATGGTCATAATGTCATATTGAAACATCACATTAACATTAAAGAGTATAGGCTTTATGTCAAACTACCTTAAATCAAGTACAATCAACTTAAATGTTTAAATAATTTCAACTTAAATTACATTAAACTGACTTAAAAAAAAAACAAGCTGAATCTTGTATAACTTATTAAAAAAAAAGTTTAAAATTGCTTAACTTATTTTGATGAGTTAAAGAAGAGTTAAAGCAATGTAATGTTGTCATAACTTAAATATTTTTTTAACAGTGACTTTTAAGGCTATAGCTGCTGCTATTGTGATTTTCTATTGGTGGGTCTTAAGTGAGTGACAGGTTATTGTCCCGCCCCCTCAGAGATGCTGCAAGAGGGAGAGGATGAGTTATTTTGATTAAAGATTAGGAGGCACATGAATAAATAAATAAAAATAAAAAAAACATGGAAAACAGTGTGCATGGATAAACAATTTATAATAAACACTGTGGTATTCCATAATTTCATGGTGACAAAGTGCACAGAGGTCTCAGTGAATCTATGATTTGCTTCGACCTAGTGTTGAGTTCTGGTCATTGCACTTCTATGGTCTCTTACGATGAACTGTTTATAATTCGTGCCATTAGCCTACACTCCGAATACAACACTCCGCTTTTGATCTGCCTAGAAACATTTGCCCGGCCCGCCTGTTTTTGCGCTCATCTGACATGTCATTATTAGACCGGAGGCGTGCACGTGTCCCCTGCGCGCTCACGACAAACGCGCGTGAATTGCTTGTCACTCACATACAGTGCGATAGAGAAACTGTTTAACAGACACTCGCTGCGTTAGAAACGAAAGAGGAAGGAACATGAAGATGTACTTCTCAGCGGTGGTGATATTAGCAGGTATGATTAAAATGGTTACCACTACACACACATTAAACTGTTTAACGTTACTCACTGTCACAGCTACTTATAAGTTATCAACAACAGATATAGGCAACATATTAGTCAATAATTATTTTACGGACCTTTAAATTGCTTTTGTTATTAATTAGACTATATTTACATGTAAGCGACACGTGAAATGGAAATTGTATTATTATATAGGCCTATTAGGTTTAACAAATATAACTTAGGCTTGTCATGCGCTACTAAAATTACCCTTTGACGTCACTGTATGTGTAACGTTAGCTCATGTGTGTTTCTTTAGTTTTATAAGCTGTAATAAAGGCAATGATTTGAATTTAAAAGTAATGCAAAACTACTGGACATTAAAGGGAAAGTTCACCCAAAAAATGAAAATTTTGTCATTACTTACTCCCTCAAGTTGCTCCAAACCTGTGAGAGTTTCTTTCTTCTGTTGAACACAAAAGAAGATATTTTGAAGAATGTTGGACATCTTTTCCGTTGTACTACAACAGGTAGCCTTTGACTTCCATAGTAGGGGAAAAAAAATACTATGGAAGTCAATGGGTGTCATCAACTGTGGTTGCCAACATTCTTCAAAATATCTTGTGTGTTCAACAGGTTTGGAACAACTCTAGGGTGAGTAAATGATCACAGAATTAAATTTTTGGGTAAACAATCCCTTTAAAGCAACTCCACGTAAGTGTTTCTTGTTTAGAAGATGTAGTTTTGGTGCAAGAGGTGGTTAGTGTTGACATGTAAGTTAATGTAGACTTTTTGTGCCTTTTTGGTTGTTTTTTTGTGTGTTGTGGCATGAAGGTTGGATGATAATTGGAGGTAACACAGCTAACACAACATTGACATCAACATCAACATCGACAGCAACAACTACAGCAGCAGCAACTACAGCAGCAGCAACTACAGCAGCAGCGACTACAGCAGCAGGGACTACAGCAGCAGCGACTACAGCGTCTCATTCATCGACGTTGACTTCTCCTTTCACAACATCTGCAGATGTCACAACGAATCAGTCTTCCTCCACGGTCCTCAGTACAAATGAAACAACAACTGGTTTACCTGTGAATTCCTCCTCGAGCACCACGAACGCCTCTACATCAGCTCAGACAACATCAAATACAACCTCTGGCTGCAATACTACCTCCTCAGGAGCTGATCTCACCAGCGTAGTCAACAGTACGACAAACGCATCGACCACAGTCTTGAGTTTGGTGACTGGAGCTCAAACAACATCCTCTTCAGAGAGTCCTACCTCACAGAAAACAAACACGACAGTGAATGTTACCAGTGTAATAACTACATCTACTACGGTAACTAAGCCTACAACTAACCATGTGTCCTCTGCTACTGTAAATACTGGTGAAAAATTACAAAAATCTACTGTTGGACAAGAAAAGAAGCACCCAGAGGCCCTGAGTTCAGGTATGAGTGCATGTTTTTTGCAACTTGTGTAAATATTTCATTTTATTGCAAATCATTTTAATACTGTGTTTCAGTTCCTGTTGATTTCCAATTTATCTAGTTGAAAGAACACAAAAGTTTTGTTTTATGACCTTCTGCTCCAGATCTTAAGTAGGTCAAGGGTGTATTTTCTTTCCTTATTAGACTTTATCTATAGTCTCCTATATCGTTTTCACAAACCGGATCAGTTCAGCTAAATTAAAATTGAAACTAATTTATTGAGGTTGATCAACTAAAGTGACTCTAAAAGATGAGATTTTAGTATGAAATTTAAGAAAGTAAGATGACTTTCTCAAGATATTACCATTTTTTATTCCTTAAGCCTGTAATTAAAAAATATTGCGAAATACTAAAATTCGTAGATAGCCTATTCATCAAGGCATTCGCAAACAGGTTTGTGTTTTTAGCAACTGGATTGATTATTTTGTACACATCCAAACCACTGATTCCCAAACACTTTAAGAGTGTCCCAAGTTAATATTTAAAACCGTAACTAAGTGATTGAACTTTTAACAGTTACCTAGCCTTTCCCCGTAAAGGTTATATCATCCCTTACCTTTTTATAGCATCTAAGATGTTGTTTGTACTTTATACTCAAACGGTGGCATTTGGAAACTTCAACCAGGCTTAAAACTATCTGAATGTCATTGCACTGAACAAGTGTCAGACAAACAAAACAAGTGTCATCTGCAAACAAATGCTACTAGAGCTTCTCTCAGAACTAACATTTTAGCTCAGTGACTTTTAGCTGGTGTCGCAGTGATTTTGAGTGGATGTCTGAAGCCAGTTCTCCTCGAATTCACACATACTGTAGCAGAGGAACCACAGGTGTAGTTCAGCACAGGAACTATGGACATGACAACCACAAAGTGGAACAATACTTTCTGTCTTCATTTTGAACACTATGAGTTTTGTTCTGTAATTTCAAAGTCAAATGTCCAAAGTATCTAAATTCATTCCAGGGGGACACTGTATACGAAAAGAAAGAGTGTGAGAAAATTACAGTCAGCTGAAGTTTGATTTGTCTTTTTTCAGTATACATTTTGTACATGATTTGTATGTGTTTTGCTAATAAATGATACAAACAATATAGTAATTATTCTTAATATGCTTAAAATAGGTTTCATGACTGACTGTATGTCATAATGATTGAGGAAACTAAATATTGTCCTCATTCTTTTTAGGGAGTGTCGTTGCCATTGTAATTTGCTTCCTTGCCATTGTAATAATCTTATTTGGTGGGGCGTACTACTTCAAAATACGGTGAGTCAAGTGCTGTTATTTGTTGATATCTTCCTTTATTTTTCTGCCAAAGCATTTTAGGGTGAATCACACAGAGCTGGTCATTTTTACATATTAAGAAATATGATGAAAAATAGAAATATATAAATTTCTTGCATTATACTTAAATTGCTAAGTATTTATACATACATCATGGTAGTGAGTTTAATATTTGCTGATTGTAATTAAAAAATGATGAATGAGAAGGACAACATTTTGCATTACAGTAGTTGTGAGGGAATGTGCATAAATTGCATGAAAATAAAAATAAAATCTAAAATATATGCTGTTTTCTTCATGCAAAATATAACTTCATATTTTTGTGGGGTGAATATTAAGAGTTCGACCCTTTCATTTTAAATCAAGTAGTAGGCGATAAAGTAAATTCACATTTTATTTTTCGCAATTATTGCTAAATGAATTGTCAGTGGCCTTTATGATTTGTTTGTGTGTTGCAGACGTTCTTCTTACGGACGTCTTTTGGATGACACTGATCACAGCACTATGGGGAATTTTCTCAACCCAATGTTTGATGGCTAAAAAGGGAAGTGTTCATGAAGAAACATTCATTTCTGAGAAGTAACCTACACACATTTCTTTAGCAATGAATTCGGTAGCAGCAGATTCTGTATTTTGGCCTCAAAATTGCCACTTCAGTCTAAGTATAGATCATACGCTGACCAGAATCAAGACGTTTTTAGAATGTACACTTTTAAAGGCATAGTTCACCCAAAAATTAAAATTATGTCATAATTAACTCACCCGAGCACATTTAAAGATATTTTAAATAATATGGGTAATTAAACAGTTGATGGACCCCATTGACTTCCATAGTAGTTTTTTCCCGTACTGTGGAAGTCAATGGGGTCCATCAACTGTTTAATTACCCATATTCTTTAAAATATCTTCCTTTGTGTTCAGCAGAAGAGAGAAATTCATACAGGTTTGGAACAACATGAGGCTGGGTAAAAGATGACAGAATTTTCATTTTTGGGTGAACTACCCTTTTAAAAATGAAGGTTCCAAAAGGGTTTTTCACAGAGCCATAAGAGCCAGTTTTGGTTCCTCAGAGAAGCTTTCAGTGAACAGTTCTTAAGGGTGTGTTCACATTTGGCATGTTTGGTTGGATTAAAACGAACTCAACGGTAGCTCTGGTGCAGTTCAAATGAAATATGAACACAACACAGACCAAAGACATGCAAACAAACCAAAAACAGGACGTGATGTCACAAGATGCGACCCAAAAAAGACAGAATGCTCAAGTATATCTGTTTATTCTCATCATAGTGGTGATGTTGCCCATCACAGGCGTCAGAACCGCGTCTCCTCGCAGCAGATCTTGGTTTGTGTGACTGAGGGATTCCTGACGCTGTTTTGACTAGTTTACACATTTTATAAGCTCTTCACGAGTTCTCAGCTGCTCAAAATACCATCATGTGTTGCTGTGCACATACAACAAGCGCATTTATCACAGATCACAGCATTGTTTTTGGTGTTCCGATGTGAAATATACGTAATAAAAGCCGCCCAATCAGGTTGAGAACGTATGCCTTTAGGTTCGGTATCTTTAGGTTTGGTGTTAAAATGGCAATATGAACGCTAAACGGACCAGAACTAAATGTTTTGGGGGGGGTTTTTTGGTCCGGACCAAACAAACCAAGCGTGAACATCCTTAAAGCATGAAAATCCAAATCCATGAAAGAACATTAAAAAAATAAAGAACCTTCTGTGGAATGGAAAGTTTCCGTGAACGTTAAACGTTCTACATGGAACCATCAATACCAAAAAGGAACCTTTATTTTTAATAGTGGCGAGACTTTCTGTAAGTATTACTATGAAGCCTGGAAATGGAAATTGTTAAGTGATGTCCTAGAAATGTATTTTTTTATTGATATTTTCGTTTGTGAAATGTATCGTCTAATTGTACTGGGTAATGACTAATTAGTTTGCTCTTATTATATGCGCAAACTGTTCGTCTCATGATCCTATTTTTCAGTGTGAATAAACCACATTAATAACATTAGCTGTAATGTTTTTTTTAAATCCGAGCCTCGTAGTGTTCATTATCGGTCTCTGAGAGTGACCTTATCATGTAGAATAATTACAGCTCTGCCCTCAGCTGTGGCCTCCACTATTCATCTGAACACAGTCTCTGTTTTAACAGCAAGAACGTTGTGCATTTCTGTAGCTTTAACAATAACAGATTTTTCCCCCTTGTCATTGTAATGGCAGGGATCTACGTTCAGCGTGCAATTAAGCATTTAAACAGTCAAGACTGTTATTAGAGACTTAAAAATAAGCCATCGAGCAGATGGAGGCACATTATCTGCTGTTCTGGTCTGTTTGAGATCAGGTTCAGTAAGTAGTGCTGCATTTATTTTTTAGTTTTTTGCATCCATGAATTTCTTTTTGAATGTTTAAAACCACTCTTGTTGTTTCCTCCCCTAGTTTTTTCTCACCTGTTCAACAGCAACCACTGTTTCCTGTTTTTGCAAAAGCCCTAGTTTCTAGAATGGCAAAAACCACAGCAGCTTTGTCTAAATCACTGGTCTTGTGCAGAAGCGACTGATTGTAAAACTGTCAATGTGTATGAAAAATGATCATATTAAACTTCATTAATATATATAAAGTTATATTTCAATTTTTTTTTACGTATGTCATGAATACTTTATTCAACAGAATTTGTGTTTAAAATCAAATGATTTCATGTTGATTAAAATTTCAATTTCACTATCCATGAATGTGGTGCACTTTTTTAAGTATTAGAGGCACAAGTCTGTTTTTTGTTTTTTTGTTTGTTTTTTTGTCATGAGACATATAGATATGTTTTATAAATCTAAGTTATCTAACATATATAATATCTAACATAAAGATGGACTTCCCTTACGAAAAATAAGTTTATTCAAGTATGCTATTAGTATACTTATTTTAAACTAAAAATAAGAAAGTATACTTTCAGTCTACTTTTTATATACTTCTCAGAAATATACTTTATGTACTTCTCAGAAATATACTTCAAATTGCACTTAAGTATACTTGACTTATACTGACAGAAACGTCTAAGTATATTTGGCCTATACTTGTTGATCGAGATATACTTAAAAGTATAATTAAGTATTCTAAGTATTCTTGGCTTGTACTTGTGTTTACTATTTTGATTGAGTAGCTTATTAAATACTTTTTTAAAAACATAATATTACACTCCGTCTTATAAACTAGCCTAACATGTTCAGCTTTATATAGTAACAAACTTTCGGGTGGAAGAGCTTAATATAGAGCAAATAAAATAAGCATGGAAAATAAGTTTATTCAAGTGTTCTATTATACTTCTTTTCAACTTAAAAGAAGAAAGCATACTTTCAGTCTACATTTTATATACTTCTCAAAAATATACTTAATTACACTTAAGTGTACTTGACTTATACTGAGAGAAAAGTCCAAGTATATTTGGCCTATACTTGTACTCAATCTTTTGATCGAGATATACTTAAAAGTTTAATTATTCAAAGTATACTTGGCTTGTAGTTGTGTTAACTCTTTTAATCGAGTAGCCTATTAAATATACTATTTTTACATCGTTTTTCATATACAGTCTTATGAAACTTTGTTTGAAAATATTGATATAAAACAGATATGTTTCTAATTCTGCATATCTGAATTTTTGTGTAGGCTAGTCCACTGGTGTACATAGGAATTTACTTTAATTCAACTTTTCCCCACCATTGACTGAATTTTCCAGCTATCCATGTTTTCACTGGTATACGGTAGGGGGCGCTATGACACATCTTCTAGTACAGATTCTCCGGATCAAAACACAGGAGAAGAAGCTGAAACAAGTGATAGAAGATTGCTCACTCAAATGTAAAATAATGTGATCATCAAACATTAAACAGCTTGTAAATCAAAACTGCTTAATGTTTCCAAATGAAATGAAGCGTAGGCCTAACCCATGAAGAGAAAACGACTGTGAAGCTTTGGAGGTGTTGGACTCGATCTACTCCACCTGTGTTTGATCATCGTTCTGGATCTGATCAAGGTGTAACTTAACTTAGTCTTTGACAAAAATGTGATTTTCTCAACTATTTTGTTTAAAATGTTGCCTTTCTTTATGAAACTTACCGACATTCAAGTGTTGATAAAAAAGGATGCATGAAGCTAATGAAATGCTTTTAAAATTAAAGTAGAGTTAAAGGTATTTTTCAAGTATAAAAAATAACATTTGAACATAGTAGTATAGGCCTACTGCAACTGCAAAAATTGTATATAAATAGTAAACTATAAGTATAATGTTAAGTTCACTTAAAGAAAACTTGTAGAATAAAACTACTAAACTAGTAGTTTACTGAGAGTACACTAAAAGAGCAAAAATAATATATAAATGGTAAACTATAAGTATGATGTTAAGTTCACTTAAAGAAAACTTGTAGTATAAAACTACTAAACTAGTAGTTTACTGAGAGTACATTAAAAGAAAACTACTAGTTGAGTAGTTTTATACTACAAGTTTTCTTTAAGTGAACTTAACATCATACTTATAGTTTACCATTTATATATTATTTTTGCTCTTTTAGTGTACTCTCAGTAAACTTGTAGTATAAAACTACTAAACTAGTAGTTTACTGAGAGTATACTTCAAAGTTGCTACAAGTTTTACAATAGTGAACTACTAGTATACCCATAAGTTCACTTGCAGTACAAATGAGAAACGTAATTATGAACTAGTTGTGCACTTAAAGTTTACTACTGTTACACTTATAGTACACTTAAACATATACTTTTATATACTTCAAGTGGGCCAATTTAGTCCCAAGCGGTATTAAAATAGTACACTTACAAGTTTACTACTAGTACATATTGACATTAGTATACTTACTACATAAAGTATACTTAAAAATATACTTGAACATTACTCAAGTATACTTCATAAAATGAACTTGAAGTATACTTTTTTTTCGTAAGGGTTGGCATCAAGGTTTTAGACAAGCTATGCTCAGACAATGTACTAAATGGAATGGAAAACAGTTCATATAAAATGTAGTTTGTCCTCCTGAGGTTTCTGAAGATGATGCACCTGATTTCACAGACCATTTGTTGCCTAAAAGGATGAACTACTTCCTATTTTGTTCTAAGAAAATTGAGAGTTTCAAGTAGCATTTCTATGCTAAGACCATGCAGTTCATACCCTCTGAAATATGACTCTGTGACCTCGATTCTCAGAAACGCGACCTCATTTTACTGGAGGATGAACAATCATTGTGCACTGAACACATATTAAACAAATAACATTCAAATAACTGATTCTAAATCTGAAGAAATTAAAACTTACTTAAAATCTGGCAGACCTAAGCACTGTTTGTTCTTGACTTCACTTTGCAATGCAAGGCATTATAAAAGCGATTCCAGCTGATAAATGGAGATTCCCTCTTTCAGATCTATCTAGCATTTTTAACATTATAAGCCAAATCTCATTTGAACCTAATTTCCCCTTAATTTCAGCAATCTGTTGAGATGGGCAGAGTTTGCTCTCATGCTGTTCTCATTCAGCTGTACAGTGTTTGTGTGATGCTCACAAAGGGTTGTTTTTCAGTGTGCTCTTGTAATAGGCTATAATGAGTGGGCCTGTCATTAACACACAGCTGAGAGCTGATTGCTTTGATGACTGAATGTCAAACTGTGCTCGCAAAGCTCCAGAATTCTCTCTACTTCAACACCTCTTAACATTGAGTTTATTTTAGCCTTTACAATGCCTCAAAATACTATTATTATTTAAAAAAAAAAATTATCTATATATTTTTTTTTGTCTTTTTAACTTAAACTTTTTCCTAATTTACATAATTATTACATTTACATACACAATCACAGGTATCCAAATCTTATATCAAAATATAACAGTGTTCTATCTATTGAGTAACACAATATTTTAGCTGGGGAAGTTATTTCTTTGACATAAAAATTTGTAGTCCTCCTCACGTCAACTGGTTTTAATGTAATGTGGGTTAGGAGAATAAAATGAACCCTAACCAAGCCATATATCCAACCAAACACAATCTCCTCTATTTAGTTGGCACTTTTTATTGATTTATTTATTGAATGTAGTATAGAAGGAACAATAATTTCACTACAATGTTATTTTACAACAGTACTGGCCCCAGCACCGAGCCCTGAGGTACACCACAAGTGATTAATGAAGCTCATTTCTTTCCAGGTTGTTTTATAATATTTTAGTTGCGGGAGTTATTTTTTGCTTTGATATAAAATTAGTAGTCCTCATTTCAACTGGTTTTACTGTTTTAATGTCATGTGTGTCAAGAGGGCGAAATTAACCCTGACCAAACCATATATCCAAACAAACCTAATCTCCTCTATTTAGTTGGCACTTTTATTTATTTATTAAGTATAATCTTTATTTGTTTGTTTATTTATTTATTTCATGAATATAATACAGAAGCAACAATAAATTCACTACAGTCAGTGCAATGTTACATATTTTATGTAAAACAATTTTACAAGTATGGACAAAATAATTGGACGAAGTGCACTATTGGTCGTGATATAGCTTAATTAAACCTTTTTAGATACACACAGTAAATTGGAAACAGATCACATTATTGCACACTTAAGGTCTATTTATTTAAGAATTGAATGAAGGACATTTTTTTGTCGAGCATCAGCCTGAAATATACATAATGAAAAGCTTTCACCTGTGCCATCTGCCACTGAAGCTGTTGAAGTAATGATTCAGGCAGTTTCAGGGATTTCTCAGAGGGAGACTGATAACAACAGGGGGAAGTGTGTAGGCAGAGTAGTATGGGTAGTATGAGTAGTATGGGTAGTATGGGTATTGGTAGTTAAAATAAGGGTTTGTAGGGATGTTGTCAGCTCTAGGAATAGGGAAGAAGATATTCCTGGTGATGGGGTCTGTCTGAGCAAGTGGAGAACCAATGAGCTGCTGACCCTAGATCAGTAAACAGTGTTCACAGAAAGATGTAGACAGACTTGTAAATACATTGTTTTGGGATGTTGTTATGCAGAAATGATTTTCTCACCTCACCAGTTACTTGCTCATTATCTCCGCCTGCGTATTGCTCCACCTGTATGAAGACAGAGAACGCTGTTCAGAATGATTTTATTTTAATTCTTGTTTAATCTATTTAACCTTTTGATTTTTTTAGTAACTTACTGGAGCACTGAGACAAAGACCCAGGATAGACAACACTACAATGACTGTCTTCAGCTGTGTCCCAATTCAGGGGCTGCATCCTCCGAAGGCCACATTTGAAGGATTATTGCATCGTATCACAGCGGCGCGACGAAGGCTGTCCCAAGTCGAAGGATCCTTCTAATGCGGCCTAGCGTCAGTGTTGCCAAGTCCGAGGTTTTCCCGTGGAATTGGGCTACTTTTAAGTTGTTGCCGCGGGTAAACATTTTTTCCGTTGGTTGATTTCCATCCCCACGGCCTTCAAAGGATGCAGCCCCTGAAATGAAGTTTTACCCTAAAATGCACAAACATTTGTAAAGCCTCAAAACACTTTTTTTACATAAAGCAGATAAAAAATTTGTTTTAATTAAAAATAATAGTAATAATAACAACAATAATAGGTATTATAACAAATATGTGTTTACAAAGTGCTTCACAAAGCATAAAGAAAATGTTTTAAAAAATCATTAAAAATAGATTAAAAAAATGAAAGTAAAAAAGCAGACCATACATTCATACTTGAGAATAGACTATTCTGAAATAAAATCAGCAGGGCAATGGTTTGGCACATTTAGTCTTGTGCCAACCTCAAAGACTACTTCCTTACTCAGAGCTTCAGTTTGTCAAAAAAGACCACAAGATTGTTAACCATATGACCTAAAGCTTTCCAAAAGAATAACTTTTGATTTTGATAACTTTTAATGATTAATACAATGTCTGTTTTATCTGCATTTTGCTGAAGAAAGTGGTATCTGTGAAAACCGCACTGGCCCCAGCACTGAGCCCTGAGGCACACCACAAGTGATTAATGAAGCTCAAGACACCTGATATCGTACAGCTATTGAAAGCAGTGCCGTCTGACACATTGCCTCTGTCTGTCAATTAGAAATGTGTAATCAATGGTGCCAAAAACTGCACTCAGATCAAATGGGCAAACACTAAGATTATACATAGTATACATCAAATATCTTTAAAAAACACGACAACCATAATCACTATGCCTACTAAGATAATGCTGACATGCACTATCACTATAAGTTGGCTAGCACCAGTGTTATTTTAGTATCATTGAGACTTTATTAGTTTTTTATTTTTATTTTTGTAAAAAAAAAAAATTGTCATTTTGCTTTTTGTCATTTTTATTTATTTTGTAATATGTCTATATATGTTCTACTAATTTTTATTTATTATTTAAAAATTTTATTTTATTTTAGTACATCAAGTTAAACTAAATGGAGAAGAGCTTTAAATGTGTACTAGCCATTTGCTGCTCAAATTTAGGCCATCTAAACATTATATCATGCATGTCTGATAAACCACACTGTAAAAAAAAATTACATCCCCAAGTCAAAAATTTCAAGTGACCGATAACATCTACATTTTTCAATTAGTCTGATGTATTATTTCTCATTGAGCCAATGTTAACAGACTATTGCAACAAGAATTTCACTTGGGCCAATTGAAAAATTTAGATGTTATCGGTCACTTGAAATTTTTGATTTGGGAGGGTTAGAATTCTTTTACAGTGCAGTCATTGAGTGTTTAAAGTGTATAGATGCAGTTCTTATCTGAATGTCAGTCATAATTCATAGTCCTTTGCAGATGTCACGCACTGTATGCTTCGAAGTTACAAAGTCCTGAATACCTGACTGATTAATAGGAATACATGCAAATGAATTGTAAACTTACCATCAAGTGAGAAACAATCAGTTCTGCTTTATTGTTGCAATAGATACTTTTAAATACCTTATGGGTAGTACATCAAAAATCTGTCCATCAAAAAACATCACAAAAATAAGATTTTACCACACGTGACCACAGTGAAGTCATAGCAGAACTAATTCAATTACAACATCAATTCATTAAGTCTTGAATATTCTACAGTCAAACCATGTAATTTAGACATAGTTCAGATAATATCATATTGTCCAGAATCAGATTAGTAAAAAAGTTTACTAAAAGTTTATTAAGTAAAAATAAGTTTTTAAGTTGTTAAGTTTATAGTAAAACATCTAATGTCTCAGAGTAAGAAGACTGGAACCACATCTTGTCACATCATTATGGTCTTGTTTATGTCTCCATAAACTGCAGGTGTATTTGTCAAGACTTTCCTCAGTAATTATGGAAAACCATGTTGTACTGTAACTACTGCATCTTTGCATTCCAAAGGTCCTATGTCATTTAAATCACTTGTCTTTCACTTTATATTTAGAATAATACATTCAGTATTTTTTATATTGCTGTCAGTTATGAGGTCTATGTAAGATGATCTATTCTGAGTGGCTATACGCAAGTACGAGTAGCACACCATTTACTTGCAGGGGTAAAAATGACTTGATTAATTATTCAGATAATATATCCAAAGTGGCTAACTAGGCTTACACCAAGCCACAAAGTGTATCATGTTTTCACTCTTATTTGCCCTACAATTTCACGAATGTAGAAACATTTATACATTAGCTTTTCATATATCCTATGTTTGCACAACAGTCCTGAAATCATTAGTTCAGAAATAATTTATTTTCAAAGATTCTGATTTTTTTTGTTGTTGAAAATTTAGTTTTGAAGGATTGTTTTCTTTCAAAATTTAGGTATGTTTTGTGATTTTATTTTTATTTTTTATATCTGTGTGAATTATTACACTGTAAAAATGTTGTCACATGATCTCAAATCATACGGTAACATATATATAAAGTGTTTTTATTTTAGGTAGAAATAGTACTTTCCATTTTACAGTGCAGAATTTTTTTTTTTTAAATCCTATTTCAATGACAGATTTGAACCAGTAGAGGTCAGCATCTCTCTCTCTCTCTCTCTCTCTCTCTCTCTCTCTCTGTTAACTCGTAGTTGCATACACACAAAACAGTAGATCACAGACACCAAATTATTTGACATCAGTTAACACAAAATATTCACAATCGACACCTTATCAGTATCAAGTCTTGAAGAAGGAAAGTAATATTTCTAGCCATGATGCTTTTTCCATCTGAGCCAATGTAGGACCAGTGAACTGATGACCCAGATCAGCAAACAAACAATCATTTATTTTTTCAGGATTCAGAATTAAAAACATGAAGCCACTATAGGCTGACCAGATGCAGAAATTATCAAACTTTGCTCACCTCATCAAAGACTGGCTCTTTATCACTCCATCTGTTTGAAGAAAGAGATATTTGGTCAGAAATATTGTATTTTAATTAGTGCTGTCAAATCGATTCATCACAATTGTGCCTAACATTCGCATATAATATATATATAATAATACATACACTCATACATCTATTATGTAAACAAAAACTTTTATGTTAAATGTGATTAATCGCGATTAATCAATGTGACAAGACTAATTTTAATCAGTGAACCGAATTATTTTAGTGGCACAAACTAGTGACAACACTACAAACAAACGTCTTTCGGTTTTACCCTAAAAAGCACAAAATGATACACTTGTTTTTATCACATATACAGGATCAGCTTATCACAAATTTGAATAAAATGTTGTGAACTTACAGTACCTTTAAGCAATAAATAATCAGGTCTTGTGTAACGCTGCTATTCATGTTTTTATTTGGAAAAACAAACAATTCATTATCTGATCAAACTGTGAGACCACATTCTGTGAAATAATCACACACCTATTAAAATTGCAACATCAGCTCATTAGGATTTCCCAATAAAAACGTAATAAAAAATGTGGAATAAACCTCAGACTTTTGGTAAACCCAGATCATATACCTGTTACACCCAACAAAATATAACCAAAATATGACACACACTTTTACAAATGACTTTAACCCCTTAAGTGTCACCTATAATGTTCTATAATGTTTCTATAATTTGGTACATTAATTATCATTGTGGATCACGTTGAGTAATTAACATGTCGTCCTTGTGTTAATATTAAGAGTTCTTTTATATCTCATCATGAGGAATGGTTACGGTGGACTGAAACCACATCTGATCTGGGTTCACTTCTATGATAGTATAATGATAGAAAACCACTGTTGTAATAGGACTAAAATTGATGATTGCATTCCTAAGTTGATATTGTTTAATTAACATAATGAAAGCATAATTCATCATTTTTAATCATTTTGTTGATTAAAGACATGATGCACTGCCCTCGTCTGATTGGTTGGACAAATCGTTAATATGCACTCAAAAGATGAGTACTTGTCATTTACTAAATGTTTCCAAAGAAACCAGTACACTAAGGTTTATCGTCTTTTACCCTCTTCCATAACTTGGTCTTTCAATTTAGTTAAAGAGGTGAGTTATTTTATTCTAATTTCACTAATCACTCAAAAAAATGAACTAGGAAGTTTGTACACTTTACATAATATATTTATATTTAGTTTACTTATAATAATTGTGTTTGTTGACTTGAAATGTTTTTTTCTATTAAGGTCCACGTAATTATGTCTCAACTTAACAGTACAAAATCCTAACGTGTTGTCTAAACACAAACCATTTATGTTAAGTAAAAAAATTCTTACATCCAGAGGGTGGCAGTATAGTGCGACGCCAACTGCCATTTTGCCCTAACTTAATTTGATTGTGTTCAATCTGCTTAATATGTAAAATTTAAGTTTACTTAATCCGTTTGTGTTGGATTACATGAATGATTTGTGTTGCATTAACTGAAACTGGGCAGTGCTTGTTAGTTCCCAGCATGCTTTGCATATGGTTGAATTAAGAGAGAATAAATGTTCAAATTAAGTGTTATTTTATGTTTTTTGAGAAAATGAGAAAAGGGGAAGACTTGATAGTATGTAATTGTGTTTAATGTTCAATTACGTTGGAATTATTAGAACCATTTAAAATACAGTGGGTTACCATTGTGGAGACGTGTGGAGCATTTTGTTTGGCTGTGGACTGATTTAGTTACTTTTAACTGCTTTGGTTGAAGGAGCATGTAAATCTTAGCATTTAAGATGCTAATATGTGCTACTGCTAGCAAATAGCTAGCTATAGTCTATTCATTTAATTATGTGTCACTAAAATAAATAAAATATGAATGGGTGAATGAAAATAACAAACACATAAGTTGAATGCAAATAAGTAAATTAGTTGGGCTGACACTATTAAATTAAGCTGTGTCCAACCATAGTAAATAAGTTGAATCAACCTTAATAAATTAAGTTGACCCAACGTAAGTACATTAAATTGGAATAACAGAATTGCATAATGCTGAAATAAAGCAAGTTAATCATGTGGAAATCATTTCCATGATTTTTTTATGTTCATTCAAAGAGTTATTTTTTTGAGTGATGCATGTGCAATATTTTGCATGTAGGCCTACTATATGAGTGACAATGAGTTCAGAAACCTTATATGGGTAAGAAATATAAATGAAAAACGTTCTTCTTTGGATTCTTTTGTGTTTTTAGAGATCCGGTCATGATGTCTGTGATGCTGGGGTTCTACTGTATGTCTACTGTATAGTTTCCTGTAGCTCAAATAGTAGAGCGTTGGTGCTTGCAACACCAAGGTCATGGGTTCAATTCCCAGGGAAAGCAAGAACTGGTAAGAGTGTAAATGTGTACCTTGAAATGCAATGTAAGTTGCTTTGGATAAAATTGTCTGCCAAATGCATAAATTAAAATGTAAGGTATGTTGACAAAAAACATTTTGAGCATTTGAATATAGTGCTTGAGCTATGTTTTTTTCTTGTGTGTGGTTATTGATCATATTTGTTTTTGGATATTTAGCATGAACAGGATATGCAACCAGACGTCCCTATAAATGTTGGTGTGAGTATTTGAATTCCTTTATAGCAGATATATTTATTTATCTTTACATCCAGTGTTTGGAGTAACGCATTACAAGTAACATAAGTTACATAATCAGATTACTGTTTCAAGTAACTAGTAAAATAACATATTACTTTTAAATTTACAGAACATTTAAATTTAATTTTACTTTATGAAATAAGTAACTCAAGTTACTTTGTTTTCCCGTTTACTGACTGACAGCTCTCCTGTCCACATGCTGAGAGAATCATGAGTGTAGAGGCGTTGTGTGTGCGCTGTGTGTGAACATGATGGATAGGCTATTGCAGTTCAAGACTAAATGTGAACATACATTTCACTTGAACAAAAACAGATTCTGTATTCTTCAAAATGAATAAAAACAGTGAATTGCAAACTCAGAATATTACTCAAACCTGCAATAATTAAAGGATAATTCCGATATTTAGCACTTTGAGTCTCTTTTCTGGTTTGTTTTAGATGAACTAGAGTGGTGGACACAGAAATGTTGACGATGGGTCCTGTCTCGACCTTTTGACTCGTTTAGAATCGCCTTTGACCGCTTCAGAGTGGCTGGCTACGGGCATGCACGAACATGTCCTTAAAACAACCCTTAACGTTCGTTTTCAAAACTGTGCAACTCACCGAGTGGTTAGTGGTGTTCGACCAGCTTGCATGTATAGAAAATAGTGGTGTAACATACTTCAAAATTCACTCGTAACCTTAAAAATCATTTGATAATTTAAAAATGCATGGTGCTTTCTTTCTTTTTATTATGTGATCTGAAACCACTAGCATTTCAGATTCGTTTTATGATCTGTAATGATATATGCTTGTTTTTAAAGGCATTAAGAAATATACTGCTACAGGGCACATACTACAACCCACAGAAATATAAGGGACTTGAATGTACGGACAAACTGGACAAGTGGCATTTACAGCTGTACCTCCAAATTTAATCTAAAAGATATTCACAAAATCTGATAATTAAAAGCCCATTTATGATGTTGTTGTGCATATGTATCTGTGATGCATTTTGTTCCTGTACTGATCTGCGCAACAACATTTACCACACCAAATGACTTTCACAACAGTGTAAGTGCTATGAAGAAATCAAGTTGATTATTTTCCGTCTCTGATCCAGTTAACCGCTCACAGTTTGCACGTCTTGGCTTGTTGTTTGAGGAAATGTTTATCTGTGGTAACTAAAGATTTTACATTAGCTAACAAAACATTAAACCAAGTGTCATCTGAGCTCAAATGCTGCTAGAGGTCCACTTTCTTTAACCAGCTGGTCTCTGTTTGATTTTTACTAGATGTATGAAGTCTTCAAGTTCTCACAGGTCTTCTATCACATTAACCATACCGGCGCTGACGTTTGACATTCAGAAAGTGTCACAATACCTTTTGTCTTCATTTTCAACAGTATTTCTATTGTTTATCACTTAAAACCTTTCAAACTAGTCATGGTGAAATATTTCACTTGAAAACAATACTTGTGCTGTCTGTATTTACTTTGTTGTTTTATAACACAATGGCATTCAGACAGTTTTAGGTGTGTCTTAGGTCTAAATACTCTTTGGGGCCACTGTCTAAAAGTAATATTATGAGATGGTATCATTTGCATTTAGATTTTCACTTTAAAGTTATAGTGTACACAGGGGAAAATCAGATATCAGCTGTCAAGTATCATAAGTTTGTACCAATGACAAAATGTACCTGTTTAGATTTTGGAAACTGGAAATGAATGACCGTAAATCCGGTCATGATTTACTCACTCTCGTGTTGTTCCAAACTTGAATGACTTTATTTCTTCTCTGGAAAACGAAAAAGTCATACTAGAGATTTTTGTAAAGGCTGAAGTTGTTGTTCGCTGATGAACTTCCCCTCCACTGCGTTTTCCACTGGATCACTGAATCAGTGAGTTGATCAGAACCAGATCAGTCCGATTGTGAACAAACCATTTAGACTGCTTTTGTGAAGTGGATGGAATAATTCATTGGAATTTAAAAATAAAACATTAAGGAATGTTCACAAAATTGGACATCACGTCTACTTTTAAGAATGAATGTGTCCAAGGAGACAATGCAGCAAATGTGGCAAATTCTAGAGAAAAAGGACTTTTATTTTGCATGGAAGACAGAAGGTCAAACAGGTTTGGAATATAACAGGAGTAATTATTTTAATAGTATTATTTTTGGGTGAATTATTTCATCAAGACAAAGCTGAGACTGCCAGAGAAACTCAAAGAAACTTTACTAAACCTCACCAGCGGTTGTGTCACAACTGCGTCAAACGAGACAGATTGTGTAAATGAATTTCCCCTAAACACCATGATGTTTATGTGTGTTTTGCCTCAGTGCCGACCACAGGTTGCATTAACAGATCTTTTGTGGAGTTTTGTTAGCACAGTTTAGAACATTTTTCTGGGCTGAAATTTCTGAGCAGATTTTGTCCTCTTCTTGACTTGATCCTTGAAGTCAAAAAGCTTGTGATAGTGCAAAAAGCTTAGTGCTGGTAATGAACAGGTGAACATTAACATTAATGAAGCTCACATGATAATAAATATTAATCCTAGAGTTTCACATTTTAATAAAAATTTGTAAAGGTGCATTCTGTAGAAACGTTAGGTGATTTAATCACGTATGGTGCGGGTCACCCGACTCGCCCCACTTAGTAGCCTATATTTCGCCATGCTGAAATGATGTTGTTTTACTGGCCGCATTTACATTACATGGTTCAAATTAATTAATTCTGAATTTTTCCTCCCAAGTGGCACAAATCGGTCATGACCCACAAACATGTAAGCAGAAAAAAAGCACATGGATAATGATATTCTCAGATCAGTTTCAGGCCTCATTCATATGTGGAAATAAATCTGGAGTCTTGGATAGTCAACCAAATCGCTTGCTGCTCAAACAGTTCTGCTGGGATGATATTGATAATGATGATATATATAAACAGTTCTGTCATGACTGCTGGGATGATATTCTTCTAGCGGAACTACGGCTAGAGCAAAGGAAAGTTAACCCTCCTTGTTTCTCTGAATTACTGCTGCTTTTGCACACAGAGGAAGACCGATTGGCCAAATGTATGAAGCAACATCTTGGTGTGTCGGTAACACTTTAGAATACTGTATCTTACTTACTGCATAACTAATAAGGAATTATTGAAGAACTAATAGGTAATTCTTCATTAACTACTTCTTTACTACTGTTAACTACTAAGGAAGTTGTGTTAACTAATCAGTATGTAATAGAATTTTATGATTGTGTTAAGTAACAGTTAGTTAATCAATAACTAATGAATTATGTCATATCTCCTGAAGAACTACTATTAATTATCTACTAATTAAGGTTCAAGAAAAATAACTAAGAAGTAACTAATGAACAGTCATACAAAACTACATTGAGTTGTGACCTTCCTTATTTACTAATGTTATTAATAGAAGAAAATACAATTTTAACAAATGCATATAAATGTTAAAGAGGTTTTGGCCTATGTGCTTTTGTGAGTGTGTTCTGTAAGAAATCAACTTCAGAAAGGAACCCCACTCAAGTGCCTTGCCTTAACTAACCTCAGATTAGTTTTTATATTGTATATACAGTACTGTGTGTGTCTGTATTGCTCAGCATAGAATGCCATTGAGTAAATTAATATATTTGAGGCAACGACTGAGGGAAACTGAACATGTAGGGAACTTATTAGTAATTAATAAATAATTGTTAGATAATTCTTCAGGAATTACTTAGAACCTGAAACAGTATTCTAAAGTGAAAATATAGGGAACCCATTAGTAATTAATAAAGAATTACCAAATAAATATCCAGGAATTAGCCTACTTATAACCGGAAACAGGATTCTAAATGTGAAAATATAGGGAACTTATTAGTAATTAATAAATAATTATTAGATAATTCTTCAGGAATTACTTAGAACCTGAGACAGTATTCTAAAGTGAAAATATAGGGAACCCATTAGTAATTAATAAAGAATTACCACATACTTCCCACTCAAATCAAACTTACTGTTAAAAAAAAAACACTATTAACGTAATCATCTTAACCTTTGTAAAATACATGACAATGACTCGTTTAGGGTACATGATATCTTCCTTTATTTCAGATAAGGATATTTCTTAATACAGCTTATTTTATTTTGTTTTTGTCACGGTTAATCGATCCGTGTGTTCATTTTGCGTATCTGAAAACTCTTGGAACTCAGATAAAAACTATTCCAAGTGTAATCACCCGGTCTCTGTTCTCCACTTATCTTTCTTATTAGTGCTGAATGACTAAAACTGTCTAAAAAACTAAAAAAATATTGTTCAGTGCTTTTTACTTTTTAAGTACTTTAAAAATGAATTACATTTGTACTTTTAAGGTTAATTTGAAAATGAATAGGCCTAATTATAATTTTACTGAAGTCATATTTTATTGGGGTATCCGTACTTTTATTCAAGTTCTTGATTTGTGTACTTCTACTACTTCATCCACCACTCCACTGAAAAAAACCTGGATTATTGTAGTATACCGGTAACTATGACTGTTCATTAGTAGTTACTTCAAAGTTATTTTTCTTGAACCTTAATTAGTAGATAGTTAATAATAGTTCTTCAGGATATATGACATAATTCATTAGTTATTTATTAACTAACTGTTACTTAACACAATCATAAAATTCTATTACATACTGATTAGTTAACACATCTTCCTTAGTAGTTAACAGTAGTAAAGAAGTAGTTAATGAAGAATTACCTATTAGTTCTTCAATAATTCCTTATTAGTTATGCAGTAAGTAAGATACAGTATTCTAAAGTGTTACCGGTGTGTCTAAGGCTATGTCAGGTTCACAAATGACATACCCATTAAACTAGATGCGGTTTCTATCATGGGGCTGATGGGAACTGGAAAACATAATGAGTGTCCCAAGTATTTTGAACAAAAAGTTTTTTCCATCAAAGCCAGATTGAGGGAATCAGAAATGCCCCTGCCCAAGGGTCTAAATAGAACAAAATGCACTGCTCAAGTAAAAATTGCGATTGTCTGCTGGACACAGGATCACAGGTGACTACCATTCCATGGTCTTTCTATCAGACACACCTGTCAGAGCAAACAGTTTCTCCCTTGAGTAATCTTCTTGAGGTCGAAGGAGCAAATGGGCAATGTGTCTCATATGAAGGATAAATTGATCTCAGTGTTATATTCCCCAAAGTGCTTTGTGGGACTGAGGTTCCAATTGATACCTTAGCACTAGTTGTCCCTGACTGGCACTCGAAGAATCAGTCTCAGATGTTGATAGGGACCAACACTCTTGATGTTTTGATGTACAGTCAAATTAAATCCTTGAAACCTAGCCAAGCACCCTATGGTTATATGGATGTGTTAAAAACCCTTGATCTCAGAGACAAACAATTGACCATTCGTAATCTTGGATTGGTGAGGTTAAAAGGAAAAACACCAGAAGTCATTCCAGCTGGTCAAAGAGTTATTTTCCATGGATATGCTCATGTACATAACATCAGTCAGGGAACTACACTGCGACCAAAATGGTCGCATATGCGACCTTTTGAAATGCCATTGCGACCCTAATTTTTAATGGGTCGCAAATGTATCACTGATTATTTTTGTACCTATGTTTTAGGCAATAGCCTATGCTATGATTTACTATGAGCGTTTATTAAAACAGAAATGTGTATTTTAAGAATACGTTTTATAACGTGCTCTGAGCACTTAAAACATCAAGTTGGCTTCAGCCCCGCGACCGTTACTTAGATTAAAACGTAGCCTACCATTGTTTCAGTGCTGCGCGAGCTCTCTCTCTCACACAAACACGGACGCGCGCACACAGAGAGAGAAGATAATTGTAAAATGAAAATTGACGGGCTATAGTTTAACATTTATTATTTAATATTTAACGTTTAATATTTTAACGTGTTCTAACGTGTGCGTTCCTCAGCGCGTACATGTAAAGCTCACATGCACTAAAAGCCTGTCTACCAGCGCCTGGATACTGGACTAAGTTATCTTTCGAGTCTTATTGTGCTTATACTGTTAAATACACACAATGTTTACATAAAGTCGGTTATGTCCACAGTGAAAGACGCTCAATTCGCGTCTACCGCGCCGCGCTAAACGCCTCATTCGCGCCGCAAGATCTCCAGACGCGCGTAAACGCGTCTTACCATTGACTTAACATTGAAATCACTCGCGCCAGACGCATATTCGCGTTTGGTGTGAACGCAGCATAAAGAGACAGTAGCAATAGTAAACACGCTGCCGCTTGTCCTTAAAGGGATAGTTCACCCAAAAATAAAAATCATCTCATCATTTACGCACTCTAATGTTGTTCCAAACCTGTATTCATTTCCTTCTAATATTTTCTAATATTTTTCTAATATTAATATTTTGAAGAATGTGGCTATCCAAACAGTAGCTGGTCCCCATTGACTTCCATAGGAGAAAAATATACTAAGTCACTGGGGTACATCAACTGTTTGGTTACCCACATTCTTCCAAATAACTTTTATTTTCAACTGAAGAAAGAAACTTATTCGAGTTTAAAACAACTTGAGAGAGTAAATTATGACAATTTGAATTTTTAGGAGAACTATTCCTTTAATGTTAATAAAACAACACAATGCAAAGAGAAAATCACTCACTGCTATTGACTGATCACTTTAATAGTAGCTTTAATAAGTATCAACGTATAATTTATACAGTGAAGTCTGTTTTGTTTTATTTTCATATTTGTTCATTTAATTACTTTCTTCAATGCTACTGTTAAATACACCTACTGAAGCTGAAAACATTTTAATACACTTAATACACTTTGTATATTAAGTTGTGTATGTGTAATGTGTATCTTTGATCTTAATATTTAATAATAAAGAAAATAATGACAAATATTTTTATCTTCGCCCCTGTCTGCCATTTATTATTTTTTTGTTACCCAAGGCTTTGTTTTTAAAATATGGACATTAGTTTGGCTGTAATGCTCAGTCACAAAATACAAATAGTAAAACCAACATAAAAAAGAATCGTGATAAAATCGTGATTTTCCTGAAACAAATTGTGATATGATATTTTTGCCATATCGCCCACCCCTAATTGGAATAATAAATTAAGTAGCCTATCTTAATTGTACACAATGTTCCTGTTTTTTTTTTTTTTTTTTTTTTTACTGTTTTATGCCATAACAGCAATATTAATATCGCATCACTACTTAAGAGTTCAGGAGTCTGCCCATCTGTGCCAACCATAGCATGTTGAAATCCATTTTGCACTTTATTGTGTAGCCTACTGTATTTTCTAATGCAGAAAATCTATCCCAACCAATGTTAAAGAAAACAAAAACAACAAGGCATGTGGTTTAAAAGATGGCAAGTAAAATAAAAAGCACATCTGTATGCAATACAGTTTCATTATTGTTCATTATTATCCAGAGCGGCTTACTATAAATAATTTGTGCGACCAAATCATGTTTTGCGCCAGTAACTGAAAAAGTTAGTAGCGCAAGTGCCACCAGTGGAAAAGGTTAGTGTAGTTCCCTGTCAGTACTGGCAAAGTAGCAGTCATTGAGTTATTATCTGAGTTTTCTTTGCCTAGTGGTGTCCTTATATCATGTTGTGTACTCAACCTACCTAATATCAACTATACAAAGTACCTGTGATGTTAAAAAATGAAATGGATCATGATGTCCTCATTCCAGTCAACAGTGTGATTGCTGAGTTAAATTTAGTTCAGTGTAGTACCTACGAAGAAACAGACTGTGTTGAGTAAAACATCTAACAGAGCAGAGAGAACAAACAACAGAGCTAACATTACCTTTGTCTTTAGAGAATCATGTCCAGTTGAGGGGAAGGCGAGAATCACTGAAAAGTTTAAAGGTATGACTGAAGTGTTTGCACTTCACGGTTTAGACCGGGGGTTTTCAAACTTTTTGTGTGTGTGGACCACTATTTGTAATCAAGAATTTTCGCGGACCACCTCATAATACACATAATAAAATATGTACCTTAATTAATCCGCACCTCTAAATAGGCTTACTAGCACTAAAACTATAACTGGTCATCAAATCAGTACAACAGGCTTGTTAAAAGAAAGTTTACTGCACACAACGGCTGCCACATATTTTATTTATTTATTTACTCAAGCGCCCGAGGGCATAATCAGGTTCATTTGAACAACAGGCTTATTTCCATAGCAATGGAGTATGAAATCTATACAGTAATAAGAACACTTGGATATAGTCAACATTTGCTTGTTAGCCAGTGCCTCGTAGCAACAAACACAAACGGGCAACGGCTCGTCTTCGGGGCCGGTGTAGCTGAAACCTAATGCTAAGTAGCTTTCGTAGTATTTTCAGTGCCTCTGACTCACTGACTCACTGTCAAATCTATCTGACTCACTGTCAATCTCTTCATTATTGGTAACCTCTGCCTCTGCCTCTTTTCTCTTCAGAGAACCTGTTGCTATCCACCGATCCATGTTGTGGTTCTAACGGCACTTAACTTGAACGTCTCACGGCCGAGCGCCACTAGCCTATTTTAGTAATCACACAATAACTTGACAATTTAATTTAAATTTTATATCAATATAGGCCTACATATTCTTTTTACTTTTTATTTTTTTTTATGGGAATTTCCTGGTAAAAATGAAAGTAAAAAAATATTATTTTATATTTTATATCCGTGGACCACAGTTTGGGAATGGCCAGTTTAGACTTTGGTCATATAAAAGAAGTGAAACATCAAATCGAACTTACCAACGAGGCACCATTCGAGCAGTTAGCAAGACCAATACATCCCAATGACTTGGAAGCAGTTAGAAGAAATTATACAACTAGGCAGCTAGTTGACTCGAAACTGAAAAGACGGCGTTTTATCGTGAGATCCCCCTATGGGCGGGTTGAAGACATGCGGAACGAGCTCCTCCTGCTGGCTGTAGTCTCTCGCCTCTGGACAAAAAAGCCTCCGATGACGCTAAATGACGATTTTTGCGTCATCTGAGTTTTTTTTCCAGACACACAATACAGAAATCTCTCATCTCAGGGGAATATGAGGGAGGGAAGCACGGTCATTCGAAAATACTACCGGGTTTCTACTGATACAAAGCTTAATGCTAATCGGTGAAGTATCCCTTTGAAAAACATAACACATACAACAGGACTGAACAACTAGAGAATATAACAAACTTTAGCGGACATTTATCTTAAAGGAAGTGATATACTCTCTGTTGACAATTGTATGTTGATTGTCTGATAGATTGTATTGTTTGTTTTGTTTTGTTAGTAAAGCTGGCTTAATTTAATTTCTTTAATTACCCCATTTCTTTGTTTTTCTTTTACATAATGCTCAATCTCCTTAGCCGAACCTAACAACACTGGTCCAAATTAATATATTGAGTTAGTTGAGTAACTGAGTAACAATTGTAATAGGTGTTACATCAACAAATCCGAATTGGGCATCAAGTCCTGCATTGTAAATGCTGCCACTGTCTGAACGTCAGAGAGAATCCTCGCACTCATTGGCTGCCGCCTCTGTAGATACGCTAGTACAGTGTTGTAGTGTATTTGGTGGTGTAAGAGCGAAAATTTTACAATAAAAGGCAAGTTTTATTGTACTTCACCAGCGGAGACAACAGGAGAATCAGTACCTGCAAAAACAAAAACAAGCAATGTTCTACTTTTTTAATGTACTCTATTTATAAAATTCACTATTTTATTTGCAAAATGATGTTGCATGTCAAATGTAATAGAGCATTTTTATTATTAAAATGCTAAAATATGCATCTCTGTTAATATTTTTAGCAGTTTATACCTCTGTATAAGCGCATGAACTTCTACCATTCATGTAGGGGCTTATATATGGGATTATGTCAGATGATATCATCCATGTAGAAAATTACATTTCTGACAGTTTCACATCCTCAGTCATCGTTGACGTCTTTTGGGTTGGTGAAGTATCTGTCTGAGCTGCTAAACCTGTTTGCTCTGGTCATATGAACTGTTACACTCACTCATGTGATACCAAAGACAAAAAATCCCATGGTAAAATCTGAATATCCATCATTATGGATCAGCAGTCAGACGTCATGCCACTGACATCTTAAAACAATGAACAATGAAATTCTAAAAACAATGTTTTTTTCTTTCATTGAAGTATGTGATACATGCCATTGATCATGTAGGCCAGTGGTTTTCTTAAAAACTAGTGTATCTATTCTGGTCTTGATGTTACAGGCAATGTCTGTATTTGGTATCTGAGAGGTGACTGAGGGTCTGACCCATGTGTGGAATGCAGTAACAGTGTTTACTCATTTAGCCCGTCTTCCAGAGAATAAACATCTACTTGTTTTGTAATTAATTAATTTGCTCATACAAGCAAACTAATCAAGAGTTATATTTTGTAGAAAGAGAATTGTCAGTTTGAACTTTATTCTGCTCTTCTCATCATAGCTGTATGAGACATGTAAAGACAACTGCGTCTAAGGTCATGAAGGTCAATAACACACCAAATGTATCCACTAACACATATGCATACTTAGCATGTGTAATTCTTTTTTTAGGATTTATAGCACAATTTGTCACTATGGGCCCTATCTTGCACCCAGCGCAAATGACTTTGTACACCGACGCATGTATCATTCCTATTTTGCACCTGACGCACAGCTGACTTTTCCCTCCACAGACGCACGCCGGTAAACTTGGGAATGAACTTGCGCTCCCGGGGGCGGTTCAGTGCAAAGAGGAGGCGTGTTCCGGCGCAAACGTTCCCTGGTGCTATTTTGCAGGTTTAGAAAACAATTCCGCCACTGACCAGGAAAAACCTAGTCTAAAGTCAGTGGCGCGTTGCGCATGTTATTCATATGCTATTTTACGTGCATAAACTTTGATTCTCTCATCTACACAGAGCAGCAGTTTTCATTTTTGCAAATCATACATTATTACAAGGAAAAATATTAACACACGAGGGAAAGCATTGTTGTGTCCATAAAGATGTGAAAAAATAGGTATAAATCTAGCTTACACATTTACCCAAATTATTATACACCTGTTTAACCGAAGCTAATTTGGGTGGTTTTCTCCCTTCCCCAGTGTCACTTCTCTGTCTTTTACAGCCCTGACGAGAACGTCGGTCTCCTCAGCTGTGAACCGCTCCTGGTGTGCGCCTGGCAAATCCGCCGTTATAATAGCAATCCGCCATGGAAAAAGCGCGCCTGCTCTTAAAGGGAACGTGAGATGTCGCTCTGATTGGTTTATTTCACGTTACGCCCAAACCACACCTATGAATAATGAAGCTACTTCAGACCAACCCATTTTAGATTTGCGTCGGGCGCAAAAGTCATTTATCCCGCCGGAATAATAACAACAGCGCCCGAGATCCGCCCACAAAGTTACTTGCATTTCGCGTTTGATACTTGCGTTTCAGATCATTAAAATAGGGCCCTATATGTTAAACTATGGCAGTGAATCATGTGTAGAAGTTTGTATCAGTGCTCTGTGCCGTGTGGATGCGGTTTTCATGTTCTGTTCCAGTGAAGTCCTGACGAAAGTTATTTTATTTAATTGTGTTTGCAGGGGTTGTTTATTATTATGAGCCTGAAAGCACCAAATGTGAGTTAAGATCGGCAAGTATATAAAGCGTTGCCAATCGCCAGGAGGCCGGCAACATTTTTATCAATTCTAACATTACAATGTCATGAGAACATGAACTTAAACAAACGTGAATGATGTTCGGGACAATTGGGCCAGTGCTGCATCGTCACGAAAGTTTAACCCTTGCTAATGTAAATGTTCCAGTGCAAGAAGACGCAAAATTCACTTTTTTGTTCACGTGTTTTGTGGGAAATTCCCTTTCGAAGTGAAACTTGCACTGTATCATAGTGTTGCTTCTACGGGAATGCTCCTTGTGAGCCGGTGTCTGAAGCACGTCTTGATTGGTTACTGAAGTCAGGTAACGTCATAGGTGCGCCAACTGGCTATACTGTATAAAGGAGAACACATACACAGGTTCTTTGTCTTCAGGAAGCTGTTTGTTTGTGTGTGTTGTTTGTGCTATAAGTACGTGTGAGAGAACTCAAAAAAACAAAAAGAGTGAATGAAGATTTAGGAAGTGTACGCCTCCGTGTGAATGATATATCATACCAAATTACACTAACGATCTTGTCTTGGAGTGGAGCATGAGCGGTCAGCCCTCGAGGGGGCTCTGTGCTCACTCTGATCACTTCACAGTGAGAAAGCTTCGTTCACACCTTTTGGGTGGCATTTATGGTCATGGGGTTCGCAGCTTGATTTGGCAGACGAGCTTGGGCAAGTCTTTCCCTTTCCCAATCCTCTGTCGCCAGTTCCTGAGGCTCTTGCTCTGAATCTGTAAGCCCACTCGCTGGTTTCTTCCTGTCTGGCGAAGAGCTTGTTGCTTGGCCGCTGTAGTTCAGAGGAACTGGAGTTGAGGCGGATGTTTTGTCTGAGCCCGCCTCTTCCTTGTCACCCACGTACGAGGAGTTACTGGATGTAATTGTTTGCACCAGCGTCAGACTGAATCTAACTGGACGGTGGCTAGGCGAGCGGTTCATGGCAGGTCACAAACATTCGTCTCCTGCAAGCCTTCCGTTTCTCCCAGACCTCTACGATGAGGTGTTGAGGTCTTGGGGGAAATATTTTTCTGCCTGTATGTTCCCACCCAGCAAGTCCAACTACGCTAACGTTAAGGGGTTGGAGGAACATGGGTATGTGAAGATGCCCTGGATGAAGGAATCGTTAGCCGGTTATCTCTCATCCGGCAAGGCTCCCACTTTGCCCTTAAAGCCTTGTCAGTTTACATCTAAACTTGTGTGCAAAGCGGTAGTGGGCCAACCTGGTGGTGTTGCAGGCGTGCCAAGCCGCACGTCCTGATTACCCATAAGGTATCCCTGAAAATCAGAGGGAAATGATAGGTGAATAACACTGATGCAGAAGCACCAAACCCTGGTTTTAAGCCTAAACTTGGAATAAACTGTAAACTTGTCCCTCAAATCCGATTGGTTGATGGGAATTTTGTTCCAGGAACATGTTGTACTTGATGAAATCAGCTACCAAGCTGACCTCTTGAGGGACGCTGATGTTGGGACACAGTCGAAGAGCTCCGCCGCACCACCAACCTTGCCCCAAGAACTTAAAATATAATTTAACTTTAAATAATTTGACAAATAATGCATTTCAGTTGTGAGTTTGCAGTGTATTATACAGTATAAAAACCAGTGATCCATCAAGATCCCTCAAGCTGTGTTTCGAGCACTGGAGCGTGTCCAAAGTCGCAGGCCATAAATTCACACACGTGGATTTGAGATGTAAAGTACAGTAAATCCTGTACATAAGTTAAATAGAGTACACTTAAGTTCTGAGCCTTTCACACGCTAAACACATAGCAGAGATTGTGATCTGTCTGAACAATGCATTGGGGCAGCAGCGTTGCATGATTTACACTATTGTTTGGATTACTACACACTGAAGGGGCAGCTTTATGTCCCAATGGGGATGAAGAGGATTAAGTAAAGGATTTTGCAAGGCATTTTTAAAGTTTTGATATAGACCCGGAAGTGTCACAAATGTTGACTTATTGTCACGTCATCTACATGGGAATTCACTGGACCAAGCCCTGGTTTATTCACATCCATCCAGTATTTAAGCCACATTATCACAGATGCCAGAGTAATACAGACTGTGACATTACAGTAACTGGACGAGAGCATCAGCGCAAGGTAACTCACTCATCTCTTGAGTTATGCTACATTTATGGCTTTTGAATCTGTTTATTACTGGTAACTGAATAATCACTGAATACGAGCAAGCAAAATGTGTATTCTGTAAAAAAATGTATTCTGTGATAAACAATATTTAGAGAATAAATGTTTGACATTAATCTCTTTAAACGCTTTTGTTTTGTAGGATGAAGTCTATACAGGCAATGTTACTGATGCTTCTTATTGCATCTGTCTTTTCAAAACGAGTAAGTATCAGTTATTTGTTTTCTTTTACATTTTTATTTTTTATGATATTCTAATATATATAAATGTTACTTTTATTGCTACTTCAGTTTCTTTCAAAAACACACAGTACTATTAATAATAATAATTTTTTTCAACTGTTTGAATCCCCAGTTTCCTTTGCGCAGAGGATTTGATTCATCAGACTCAAGATCCAATTCCAGAGAGGATTCAAACTCTGAATCAAATGAGTCTAAATCAAGTGAATCTGAATCTTCTGAGGAAGTTCTTGTGCCACGCACATCGCCTCCACCGACCACTGTCAGGACAACACAATCCACAATGTCCCGAAAACCATGATAACCCACAAACTGTGTTACGCTGAATTTGACCAGTCTTAACACGACCTGTGGAAAGGGTGATGATGACAACTGCTAATAACTTGCAATATTGCTATATTTAAATTTTCACACAAAATTAATGTACACATAACAGTACATAATTGATTTTTATTGATTGATTGATTGATAATTGATTATAGTTTACGGTATAGAATCATGTTTATGCATTGACAATGAAGGTCTTGATACTAATGAATTATGTAACTAATTAAGATTAAAATTGCATGACTATTACATGGTTTTAAGTGTTCATTTTTTTTTCAATTTAAGAAAAAAAATTATATAAGAAAAATAATCAATTTTAAATGGGGTTTAATATCGGTAGTTATTTTCTGAAGTAAGAATCTACGATTTCATAGTATACAAGTATTAGTATTATTATTATCAGTAGTTGTAGTAGTATTAACATAGCATTAGTGTAAATGACATGAAACCTTCTATATATGATTTTTTTTTTTTTTTTTTTGTGACGTCAAAATAATTCAGATTAATAGCACTATCATGGTTGGGGAAAGTTGCTTTTAAGGACGAGCTGGGAGCAAAAGAAGATCATTTATAAATGTATTAAATAATTGTGCAATCTGTACAAAGTACAACTTAACAAAAAAATAAAAATAAATAAATAAATACATTTAAAAACTAATGTTTGCTGGGCAAACACAAGGGAAAATGGCCAGAGCAGCCTCCCCACCTCCCTTAACCAAACACTCTGGTTAAATAAGTAATTTTCTCACTAAACAGATATGAGGACAACCATTTTAACCATATTCCAACAATGCACATTTATATGACATCAAAACAATAACTTATTTTTGCCTAGCTAAATAAAATAGCACAGTATTAACCAAAGTAAACTATTACAATAATAAGCATACATTCAACACATAAACATCAGAACTATAACATGTGAAGCACCAGGGTTACATAAAATGGTATGACCACTGCCACTCAGGGCCGTGCACAGGGGGGTGGCCCGGTGGCTAGAGCCACTGCCCCTCTGCCCTCATCGACTGAGGTGCCTCTCTTCCCCATCCCCACCGCTCCGCTCAAAGCATTCCGCTGATTCCGCTAATCCGCTCCAGGTTTTCCCGCTCGCTCCGCAGCATCACTCACAGTATACGACAGTTCACGAAAGCTGTCGCATTAACAGGTAGGCTATGCAAGACAGTGGTTGAATCTGCGAAATTAGTCATTTGTTTTTGTTGTATTTATGTCGGTAATGTTTTGCTCTTGGTCTTCTGGCTTCTGGCTCTTTCTTTGATTTATATCAACCAGGGCTGGACTGGCCATCGGGCATACCGCGCACTTTCCCAGTGGGCCGACGTGCTTTTTGGGCCGATACATCTCATACTCATACATTATTTTTATTATTAGGCTTATTATTTTTTCTTTTTCTTTTTAACGGCCTATAAAATTTGTACATCGGTGGCCCATTCGTTTTGTTTTGCTTAATTGGCGGTGCCGGGTTTGTGCCAGTGTAATGCATTGGTCAGAAAAAGTCAGCGTTAGGTTTTTTTTTTTTTTCTGACAGACCAGCCCATGAAACATGTAGATCAGCGGTTATTTTCTTGATTGACACTGGGCTGGGCCAATCACATCTTTAAACGAGTGAGCGAGAGTGCAGCAGTGTCAGTGTGTATCTGTCAAAATAGTCAGCAAGGTGGAAAAGAAACGCAAGGAATGTGCAGAAAAACAGCTTGAAAAAATGGAAACAGGCCCTTGAAGCAGACACTGTAAAATGTGTCAAAATATACACTACCGTTCAAAAGTTTGGGGTCAGTAAGATTTTTTAATGTTTTTAAAAGAAGTAGCCTATCTTCTGCTCACCAAGGCTGCATTATTTGATAAAAAACAAACAGTAATATTGTGAAATATTATGACAATTTAAAATGTTTTCTATTTTAATATATTTTAAATTGTAATTTATTCCTGTGATCAAAGCTGAATGTTCAGCATCATTACTCCAGTCTTCAGTGTCACATGATCCTTCAGAAATCATTTTAATATGATGATTTGATGCTCAAGAAGAATTCATTATTATTATCAATGTTGAAAACAGTTGTGTACATTTTTTTTTTTCAAAATTCTTTGATAAATAGAAAGTTCAAAAGAATTACTGTATATTCACATAGAAAACAGCTGTATTAAATTGGAATAATATTTCAGAATATTACTGTTTTTGTTTGCATTTTTAATCAAATAAATGCAGCCTTGGTGAGCAGAAGATAATTCTTTTAAAAACATTAAAAATCTTACTGACCCCAAACTTTTGAACGGTAGTGTATATTTTCTGACCTTCATCAGCTCCAGTGGCAGATGATGATAGTGAGGAGGATCAGGAGAGAGATGAGAGAGTGTAGAGCCTGTGGTAACAGAACTACTTTCAAAACACTTAGGCTATGTCATGAGTGTAGGAACCCATAACCCAGTTACAGATTATTTAGCACATCTGCATAGTTGACGATTACCGCAATTCACTAGAAATTTAATGAGAGGCGTTTGTAAACCATGTTTTCCGCCAAAATAAAAGCTTGATGCAGTTTGCGTCAAAATAAAATATCATGTGCTTATCTCTTTCAAGTATAGAAATTGGTACAAAACTAATTATGAAAGTTTCCTTTATTGTTTTACAAAATATGGCTATTACTGTCATTTAATTAATATTATAACTATTATTATGTAGTAGGTGTAATGTAGACACTGTAACTAAAAGAGGTTTGAATATTTCTTTGTTTAATTTGCACACTGAATATGGGTTGGAGCTTTTAATTTTGAACTCTCAAAGTGCACCAGATTGATGAATTTAACATTAAAATGCACAAAATTTTCTTACGGGGGGGCATACCCCAACCCCCCCTAGAAGGACAGAGGTCCCACCACAGTTTTACCAAAAATCCTGTGAGAAACACTGGTATTGCTATGCCAGTGCAGCTTATAGCTTGTTTTAGGATTCATCACTGTATTAATAAATGTCAAATTTTTACTTATTTCATCTGTTAACTCTCACTCGTTCATATACTCACTCATTACATGGCATTAGTGGTTTTAAGGAATTGGAGTTGGTATGCATATATTTAAGGGCGTGCAAAGATGGGTGCTGTTTATGATCATATAGTGGGCCAGTGTGGGCCAAAATGCCAGGGCCGATTTTCTTTTTTTTTTTTTTTTTTTTTTTCAGTCCAGCCCTGTGCACAACATATCCACGTTCTTAGAATTAGCTGCTTGTCTAATCAAATTATTGTACTCTTGATCAGATCTAATACAAATAACAAAATTTTGCCACACTAGTGTGCCAACCCCCCCCCAAAAAAACAAAATAGTGCCCCTTTTTTGGTTTAGGCCACTGCCCCTTAAAATGTCTGTGCACGGCCCTGCTGCCACTGTTATTATAGGTTACGCGCACTACCGGAATGAACCAGGACACAGCAGAAATCAACAGGTAAGCAAACGATACAACAACAAAACGCTGAATCATATATTAATTGACCAATAAACACTCTGTAAAAACCACTAGACTCCTAATAATTACACTTCAGTGAGTAACACCTGATAAACAGTAAAAAAAACTTACAGGGTTTTTTTGTACGAGAAAACATGGCGGAAGGTAGTAACAGTGCTCTGGAGATTTTTCTGATTTTTCTATTTTATTTTGTATTCATGCTCTTACAGTGCTTTTCCACTGCATGGTACGGCTCGCTTCGGCTAGCTTTAAATGGTACTGTTAAGGTTCCAAGCGTACTGTTACCGATACTAAAATGTGATGTGAAAACACTGCAGATCACTGATTGGTCAGACAGAATCGCCACTACCAGCGTCATTGTATTTGCGACACGAGACACTAAATCTGCTAGATTTAAATAGCCAGTAGACAGCAGCCAACGATGTAGCACCTGTTTTTATAAGTATTTGCTTGAAAAAAGAAGTAAAAAACTTTAAAAAAAGAAATGGCTGAATCGCGGTCAGTGGACGAGGCGCAGACGTTCTTCTCGTTGGTTGCGGAGGAGCGGATGGGGCAACACGGAATGAAAAATTTGCGTTTACGATGATGTCATGGCAGTAGAGGCAACTATAACGATCAGTCCCACCCACTTTTTAAGCGGTACTAACTGCAGTGGAAAAGCAACCGAGCTAAAGCGAACCGAACCGTGCCGTACCGAGTCGAGTCGTACCACGCAGTGGAAAAGCGAAGCGAGCCGAACCGTACCGAGCCGAACCATGCAGTGGAAAAGCGCCATTAGGCTACGTCTACATTGAAGGGTGGATTCTGGAATTATGGTTAATGTATATCTAAGGAGTGATTATAATCAAGGTCAATAATAATAATCAATATTTTTCCTTCTAAATATCAAATGAGTTGAATGACTTCTCTAGGCTTGTGAGATTTTACTTTGTTATAGTATTTATAAGTGTGATTACTGAATTGCTCTTTTCATGTATTCTCTAATGTCTGTATTTGGTATCTGAGAGGTGACTGAGGGTCTGGTTCAAATGCCAGGAATACAATAACAGTGCTTGCTCATTTAGCCTGGCTTCCAGAAATGGAAGTTTGGTGTTTGAAAAAGGTCTTCAACATGTGTCAATACATACATCTGTTTTTCTAGGGTACCCTGAAGACTATGGGCCCTATTTTAACTATCTGAAACGCAAGTGTCAAGCACAAAGCGCAAGTAACTTTGTGGACGGGTCTTGGGCGCTGTTGCTATTTTCCCGGTGGGATAAATGACTCTTGCGCCAGGCGCAAATCTAAAATGGGTTGGTCTGAAGTAGCTTCATTATTCATAGGTGTGGTTTGGGCGTAACGTGAAATAAACCAATCAGAGCGTCATCTCACATTCCCTTTAAGAGCAGACGCGCTTTTTCCATGGCGGATTGCTATTGTAACGGCGGATTTGCCAGGCGACACCAGGAGCGGTTCACAGCCAAGGAGAGCAACGCTCTCGTCACGGCCGTAAAAGAGAGAAGTTACATTGAAATGGAGAAACCCACCCAAATTAACATTTTTAAATTTTAAATTTTTTTTCCTGGTTAGTGGCGCAATTGTTTTCTAAACATGCAAAATAGCATGAAGGAACGTTTGCGCCGGAAAACACGCCTCCTTTTTTGCGCTGAACCGCCCAGGGAGCGCAAGTTCATTCCCTAGTTTAGCGACGTGCTTCTGTGGAGGGAAAAGCGTGCTTTGCGCGGATGCAAAATAGGAATGATACATGCGTCGGTGTAGGCTACAAAGTCAATTGCGCTGGGTGCAAGATAGGGCCCTATAAGTCACAGGGGTCATTGAAGTTTAAGGGACCATTTCTTTGTTAAAGCTTTCCTTTACTGCGTCAGATTAAAGTGTCCTCTCATTGAGAGAAAGAACATATTATCTTGTTTATAGTTAGAGCCTGGCCAAATCCAACCTTGAAGAAGCTGTGTGTTGGTGTGTGTGTTAGTCTTTTTGGTTACAGGTTAATGAACCAGTGCACTGTTAATTTTTTTTTATTTTTTATTTATGGTAAAAAACGGCAGCTGTGGTTGCCAGTATTTTACCTTAAAAAATATGGTGGCAAACTTTTATGTTTTACGGGACCTAAATTTACAGGCAAAAAAAAACACAATGTAAAAAAACTGTGATATTTACGGTAAAAAAAAACGTCAGCTTGGGACTTAAATTTACGGCAAAAACAAACAAACAAACAAAAACATCAGCAGGACTTAAATGTGTGGTAAAAAAAACATCAGCTGTGGTTCCCAGTACTTCACCATAAAAAATACAGTAGTAACCTTTTCGATTTCACGGGACAACCCTTATTTTTCATTAACCAATAAACGTTTTCATTTATTTTCACTAAAGTATTAAAATCTGCTGTATATATTTGTAATATACCAATAATCACCTTAATAACACAGGTGGTAAAAAAGAAAACCACATGATGATTCAAAGTTCACCACCATTAGTTTTCCACAAGCTGAGGCTATTAATATAATGAAGGAGCACAGAGTCCCAAAAGCCCAACTAAAGCAAACACTGATCTCCATAATGGTGACTTCAAACTTTATTATTTTCAATAAAACATCAACGTCTGAACCTCTGGTAGTTCTCAATAATAACTTTTATGACAATTTTTTTTGTATTATTTTTTTATATAATTTTATTTATAACAGTTTTTATACAAACACAAAACAAACAAAGTTGCACAAAATGTATACAAAAAGTATGTTATACATAAAATAAACAAAGGAAAGAAAAAAAAAGAAAAAAAAAAAAAGAAAAAACGCCCCCCCACCCAACACGCACCAGATAGAAAGAGAAATTACACCTTAAAGCCATACATAAACTTAAACAAAACATTAACAATGGAGTGAAGAGATAAAAGAGAGAAGTTATGCATATTAAATATAGGCTCAAACATATTTCAACTCTTAGAAAGATGCCTAAGGAAGGGGCCCCAGACTTTATCAAATTTTTTAGAAGCATCCACTCTAGAAAAACGAATCCTTTCGAGCTTGAGGGCAGCAACCATTTCAGCCAGCCATTTATGAAAGCTGGGTGGTACAGTGGACTTCCAGTCCATCAAGATCACCCTTTTAGCCACCACCATACCAAACATAAGAGACAGTTGCTGAGAATGTGTCAATGCTAATATAGGGTCAGAACATCCAAACAAAGCTAACCCCAAATCTGGACTGATATCTTCTCCAACGACGTTTGAGTACCACAGAAAAATATTCTTCCAAAACTCAGAAATCTCAGGACAAAACCAAAAAGTATGAGCATGCGTCCCATCAGAGCTCTTGCATCTATCGCATAACGGGGAAACTGAAGGGTAAATTTTAGTTTAGATTTGGTATAGTGTAATCTATGCAACACTTTAAACTGAATAATTTGTAATCTTGCATTAACAGAACAGGTATGGATTCGCTTCAGTCCTTCTTCCCAAATCTCATTTGAGATATTAATTTCGGTGTCATTTTCCCATGCTGCTTTGATGTGATCTGAAGAGACTGAAAAATTAGATACAAACAAAGAAACAAACCGAGTCACCAACTGTTTGGCATTAGGGGGTTGACCAAAAAGATCATACAGATAATGAACCTGAGGTAACTCCTGAAACTCAGTAAAAGAATGTTTAATGTAGTGGCGCACCTGTAGATATCGGAAAAATTGTGATTGGGAAAGATCAAAGGTTTTATACAAGTGCTCGAAAGTGGCAAATTTTCTGTCAATATAGAAGTCCTTAATCATGGTCAGTCCTTTGCTTCTCCACAGTGAAAATACCTTATCTGACTGGCCAGGCAAAAAATAACGATTATCACAAATGGACTGGTGCACTGAAGGACGCGTAATATTCAAAACAGTCTTCAATTGATTTAAAATTCTAATGGAATTGAGCACAACAACATTTTTACATTGTGACTTCTTTAAAGGTACATGGTTCGAAAAAAGAATAGCAGCAAGAGAGCTACCAACAACTGACCGAGCCTCCATGTACAGCCACCTGGGTTGGGTGTCCATCAATTTATCAGCAGATTGATCACTAAGCCACCAGAACATCATAGCCCTGGCATTAGCAGCCCAATAATAACGACGGAAAACAGGTAGCGCTAGACCACCCAACTCTTTCGGCTTCTGCAAATGGTCCTTAGAAATTTGATGTGCTTTATAACCCCAAATAAATGGCAAAATGACAGAATCTAATTGTTTAAAAAAAGAATGTGGCAAATATATATGCAGGTTCTGAAAAAGATAAAGCGAGGTAGAGAGACCATTTTAGTAGCATTGACCCGACCAATTAAAGATAACGGAAGCACCCTCCATTTATCAATATATATTTTTAACTTATTTATGGCTTCTGCAAAATTTAGAGTGAAAATTTGTTTAAATTTAATTTGTTTTTCGGAATGATTAACCCTAAATAAGTGAAATAATCCTCTGTTACTCTAAAGTGTAATGACCTCCGAAACTGAGCGTCCAACCCTTCACCCAAGGGCATGAAAACACTCTTCTCCCAATTAACAGAATAACCAGAAAAAGAGCCAAAAACCTCAAGGGATTCAGCGTCTAAAGAAAGAACAGCTGCCTTAGAGCTCTTACTTTGATTACTGTACAAAATATTTAGCAGGCGACGTGAATTAAAAAATGAAAATCGTCCTGGGACAAAGCCAGTTTGGTCTGGGTGAATTAACGAGGCCACATGCTTATTCAGACGGGTGGCCAAAATCTTGGCAATTACTTTTTGATCGCAATTAAGAAGACTAATTGGCCTGTAACTAGAAGGCTCCGTAACATCTCTGTCTTTTTTCTTCAAAAGGCATACGTGTGCCTCATAAAAAGAGTCGGGAAATATTTCCTTCTCAATTGAATGATTTACCATTCTAAGTAACAAAGGAGCAATTGCATTTGCATTAGCCTTATAGAATTCCACACCAAGGCTTTACCATTAGAAAAGGAATTAATTGCCTCCAAAATTTCACAGAGAGTAAACGGTTTCTCTAATTCCTCTCTGGCACATTCATTAAGTTTTGGAAAGTCCACCTCATCAAGGAATTGCCGTCCTGTAATGTTCAGTTCAGAACAGTTGGACGAGTAAAGCTGCTTATAAAATTCAACAAAACGGTTATTAATTTCTTTAGGATGTGTTACTAAAGTACCATTCTGAGATTTGATTTGATGAATGGCCCTACTAGCCTGCACACCTTTTAGTTGCCTGGCAAGAAGCTTATCTGCCTTATCTCCCAATTCAAACTGTTTCTGTTTAAGTTTAATTAACAAATTAGAGACATGATCGCTCAAAATAGAGTTATATTCATATTTCAACTTAAGAATAGCATTAAGGTCACTCTGAGCTTTAGATGAACGGAACGTTTGTTCTAAAGATGGAAGTGTGGATTCTATCTCAGCCAGGCGCTTACGCTTCTCCCTCCTCAAAGAGGATTCATATGCAATAATATGACCTCTTAACACTACTTTACATGTTTCCCACAGACAAGAGTCTGAAACATCCCCCTTGTCGTTAGTCTCCAAAAATTGGTGTAAACACTCAGACATGTAAGAATGAAACTGTTTATCCATTAATAATTGAGGATTAAAACGCCAACAATACTGCGCCTTTGGTAGTGAAATTTTCAGACCCATAGAAACAGGGCTATGATCAGAAATCAAAATATTATGATATTTGGACTGAGTCACCCCCTGAATTAGTTTGGAGTCAATAATAAAGTAATCAATACGTGTATAGGATTTATGAACATGAGAAAAAAAAAGAATAATCACGAGCAGTTGGATTAAGTAATCTCCATCTACAAGATTCATGGATTTTATCAAATTATTTAAAACACCAACAGATTGAATAGGATGAGGAACTTGTGAAGAATGACGATCAAGATGAGGATCCAAATAGCAGTTAAAGTCTCCAGCAATTATCACATTAGTCGAGTTAGTATCTGGAATAAGCCCAAATAATTTTCTGAAAAAAGCAGGATCATCTATATTTGGTCCATAAACGTTAATACATGTAATCTGGAAATTATTAATGCATCCTGATACAATATCTTGCCGCAGGGTCAGACACCACAGATTGCATTCGGAAAGGAATAGATTTCCTAAAAAGTATAGCCACCCCTCTGGCTTTAGAGGAAAAAGTGGCTTGATAAACTTGTGAGATCCAATTTGCCCTAAGCCGCACAGTTCGCTGGGTCTAATATGGGTTTCCTGAAGAAAAATAATATCAGCCGACAATGACTCAACGACAATGACTGTGCAAAAACTTTTCCCCTTTTAATCGGGTGTCCCATTCCTCTTACATTCCAACTTACAAATGTAATATTCATTTCAGCATCGCTATTGCTATTAGTAATAGTGCCACTACTCATACAACATCTTAAAAAACATAAACACAAAAATAGTAATAATCGTAGCAAGAGTAGCATTATCTGGTGCAACACAAAACATAAAAAAAGAACTCACGAACTCCCCACAGCTGCTCCAAGAACCGAAGCAGCAAGTATTCCCCATCAACTCGAGACAACAAGAGTGCAAAGTCTAACTTAGCTTACCTTAGCCCAAAAAAGAGCAGAAATAATGAAACACACAAGGAGTAGGCTAACACACACCCACAGAAAGAAAGCTGCTCTCCGCCGCACAAATAACCATTCAACTGAATTACGTACCACGATGAAAATAACAAAATGATTCAAAAATAGTCCACTTCAGATAGTCGAGGACCATACTCAGGTCAAGCTGAGTAGAGTCACACATAGAAGTTACGCTGAGTCATTCGACAAGTTATCCACAAACTTCTTAGCCTCCTCAGGAGATTTAAAAGAGCACTCCCGCCCGTTGTGATGCAGTGTCAGTTTCGCTGGAAAACGCAGGGACCATTTCAATCTGGCCTCCTGTAGAGCTTTCGTGACTGAACTGAAGGCACGTCGCCGCGCGGTCACCTCCGGAGTATAGTCAGGGAAGATGTGAATCCGCTTTCCTTTATATTCCAGAGGAAACTTTTCACAGCTCAGATGGATTAAATCTTTATCCCGATCATTGTGGATCCGTGCGATAATAGTGCGAGGTCTCTGGCCTTCAGACAGCTTGGGTAGCAGAGCCCGATGGGCTCTGTCAATTTTCACAGGTTTATGGAAGTTGTCTCGACCGAAGAGCTCAGTGATCAAGTCTGAAATGAACACAGAGGGGCGTCCCCGCTCCTCACCCTCGGTTATTCCCACAAATTTGAGGTTCAGCCTGCGAGAGCGTCCTTCCAAGTCATTCAGTTTAGTCCAGAGAGATTAATTTTCCGCACGCAAATCTTCACACACCTTTTCGACCGCACCGAGGCATAAATCAGTACCGTTCAGGGCACCTTCTATCTCTGCCATTTTTTGTTTAATGCCGGCCTGTTCTGACTGCAAGTTAACCAGCGTGGCGTCCAACGCATCCAAACGAACACTTAGAGCTGTCATCTTGTCCTCTATCAGTTTTTTTAAATCATCTCCTTGGGCACCGATTGCAGCAAGTATCATGTTCACATTTCCCTGTGCGATAGGATCACTTGGATTTGCATCCTCCTTAATAGCTGCAACGGTTTTTGAAGATTTCTTTGACGCCATTTTGCGCACACCGAATGAGTTAGTGAATAACGAAAATCACGCTCAATGAAATTACATTTCACGAAATACTCAAAACAACTGACAACTGGTAATTCTCAAAAGGTCGTTATCGCCTGTAAAGTGAATTGATGGTACTTAAATTACAAAAACATTCAAAATCTAGTGTCAGCGGAGAAGAGCTCTGTAAAAGGCGACTACTCCATGAACTGCGCGCATGCGCCCCCCCAAATTGTTTTGTAATACAATATTTTTAAATTACAGGCAACAACAGCTGGCATGTTTTTTTTATATACCATAAACTGAAGTTCAATGCCATAAAACCTAAAATATTACTTCAGTATTTTTTACGGTAAAGCACTTGCAACCAGCTGCCAGTTTTTTACCGTAAACTTTAGTTCAGTGCCGTAAAAACTAAAATATTTCTACCGTATTTTTTACGGTAAAATACTGGCAACCACAACTGCCAGTTTTTTACCGTAATCTTTAGATCACGGCCATAAAACCTAAAATATTACTACCATATTTTTTACGGTAAATCGCTTGCAACCAGTTGCCAGTTTTTTACCGTAAACTTTAGTTCAGTGCCGTAAAACATACATATTTCTACCTTTTTTATTTTTACGGTAAAGTACTGGCAACCACAGCTGCCAGTTTTTGACAGTAAATTTTAGTTCAATGATGTAAAATCTAAAAAACGCTACCATATTTTTTATGATAAGGTACGGTAAATGCAACAGTAAGGTTTTTTTTTTTTACAGTGTGCTTCCAAAATCTGTACATTTAACAGTATTTTACTGAAATGTCCCGTGAGAGCTATGACAGTTTTTTACTGTACATAGTAAGGGTACATACTGTTAAACAATTAACATGTCTTTTCCGTTGCTTTGTTTACAGTCTTAATTACGAACATTTTTTACAGTGTGGCATTATTGGAGATTGACTGAGTTTGGGACAGGCTGGTGCCCAGCAACCCAAATCTGTGACCTGGACGGTCACGACGTGCCTAACTTCAGGGTCCGAGTGTCAGCTGCATAATTGATGGAGATATGCTTCAGTCTATCTGTATATGTGTAGAAAATTACTATGTTTATCTATTTCTTAGCCAATCAGAATCATTTAACCTGAAACAAGGACCTAGCTAATGTATCCAGCTAATTAATCTGGATACATTTTAAAACGGCGTTTTTATTTAAAAGCGCTCTCCATCCACACTAGCTTTTTCGGGCAGTTTACCGATGTTTCAGTGTGGTTGAGAAACTTTTGGAAAACGCCTGAAAACGCTAAATTCACCTTACTGCGCATGTGTAAAACCCAAGCGTGCCGCACAAGCCCTGAAAAGTGAAGCCAAAACGTCTCGATCGCCCCCCGGTGACTGGTCCTAGTATCGGTCATAAGCCCCGCCTCCCCGTGTTATTCAACGGGACGTGAGACCAACTAAACAATTAAATTACACTTCAAATATCTTTTTTCCAAAGGTGGTTTCTAAATAGTTTTTATCACGCTGATGTAAGTTCAAGTGTCTGTTTCAAAAATAAGTTGATTTTTAGTTACGTGATGCTATAAAAACGGTGGTGTAACGTCATGATTGACAGCTGTGATTGACGGGTTCTCTGAGCGAAGTAGTCAGTTTTTCAATGGCTCTGGAAGTAGTCACTGAAGACATTTTTTTCGGGATCTTCGGAGGACTGAGGAGATTGTATTTACTTTATTTTAACAAGACTCTTGTCGTACTACTATCAATTTTTTAAAAAGTGCACTCAGGGAGAGTGCATTCTGCGAGAGTGAGGGCGGAGCGTTGATTTCGCGGCTTTACTTCCTGCTCACTACTGCGCAGGTCTGGTCCCGAGATCGCTACTGCGCAGATTCAAGTTCCAATATGTCAGCGCCATATCGGGACTGCGCACTATGGGTATGCTGATACCCATGATATTTTGCATGAATAAATTGGTGCTTTAAAAGACTATGCAACGGGACGTGCATACGTTTAAGCAGGGAGGGTGTAACCCAGACAAAAGAATTATATTAAAGTTATTCCATATTATATTTGCGAGGGTTCTTTAAGCATTGTACAATGCAGGCTATACACACAAAAGCTTTTCCTGAAAGACGTAGCCATTCCCATTTTGTCAAGACTATCTGTTGTTTAAGAATCAGAGAACTGATGTACAGTTCTGATGTGGAGAACTTATAAGTATGTCTTATTATTTGTACTTAATATTTACATTTGAGTAAATCTCGCGGGTTATGAAAGGGCGGCACATTTCTCGAACATGCGCTAAATGCTGGCAATCACAACACACTGGGTCAGCTAACCAATTACAGCACATTCAGTATTTCGGAAGGAGGGGCTTCATCGAAAACGACGCGTTCAACCAGACTAGGTAGAGAGGAACTGTAATAGTGTAAAACATGTGAAAAATAATGTTTTTTTAACAATCAAGCATGAAAACATTCTAGTATACCCCAAAAACAAATAGGACCCCTTTAAGAGAGCGATGGCAGCTATCCAATCAGAGCTGTAGTTAAGTTAAGTTCTGCCACCCTGCACAAGATGGACCCATAGAGAGTTTGATGAAAATGTGATTAAAACAAAGTTGTTAATTTAAGAGGAACAGAAAAGATTGTTTTGTTTATAGAAGTTCCCTCAATTTTATTTTCTTCTTTTCACTGGACACACTATCAGGATCTATTTTGTAATTTTGTCTCATTCAATTGGTTAGGTTTTTTTTCTTCCCTTATCGCTGCATCAATGGATTTCTTCAGTTTTTTTGAGATGGCGAGTCAACTCCACACAGGAAAACTGGCAGAGTAATTTTTCCAGAGTAATTTTTTTTTTCCTCAAAAATAGTTGTTTTTGATCTATTTTGAGTGAACAGAGTAAAATGTGTCCATAGAGTGGGAGCAAAATTGAAGAGTAACTGTGACTCCTCCCCAAAATCTTCTCCTCCGAAAGTTTCGTTTATCCGCCATTACGTTGGTCACGGTGATCGCCGCATGTGGATTTGGAAGAAGAAGTTGTGCTTCTGCTGGATGTAAAAGTAAGTAGAATTTCAAAGTTTTAGAACTCCTTTTCATAATAATCGCCTCTGTTTTGAGCTCAGACCATTTTGCCGCATTTTTTTAACATTACAGAGATCGCGACGCTTTCTAATGTGAACTTGTGAAGTTTAACGCGAACGTTAGTGCTCGACAAGTTTAGCTACTTAATGAGGGAAAATCACTAACATAATCACTTGTTAGATGATGTTGTGCAGGAACACATAGCATAAACCTTAGAGTTTAAGGATCACATTTGGCCTCAAGATAGAACTAAGTTAGGATAAATCTTGAAAGTTATCTTATCTTAAATTATAAATGATCTTATTTTTGTAACTGTTAACCAAAGAAAATAACGTTAGCTAACATATAGATTACATGAACGTTAATTGACACCAGTGAAGTTAGCTTCATATCAAATGTTTGTCCACTATACGTTATTGTGACGAGCGGCTCGAGTTGTGCACCACATGTACTTGACTCTGTAATGAGTTAAGTTAACGTTAGGATCGATGGAGGCCATTTTGATGTGGATGAGCATTGAGCACAGTGCCTTAACAGAACTATTAAACTGTTATTATTAGCTTTTAAATTCCCAAGTAATAATGGCTAAAGTCATTGTAGGCTTTTTATATTTTTGGAAGATTTGGAATAGTAATTCCTTCTTTAGAAAGATGTAGTAACACTTGAGTCATTACTATCCAAAATCTTACAAAAACCTCAACAGCTAACAATGACTTCAGCCAATATTAGAGAGTTATCATGCTGTTTATTACCTTATATTTATACATAATCTAGGGCTCAACGCTAAGGATTTTTTAGCTGGAAAATCCAGTCGGGCCAGTAATTCAAATTTTTACTCGCCCTGTAAAAAAAAGAAAGAAAATGGGCCTATAAAATAAGCCTAGTACTCTAAAGTGTTACCAAATGTTTTTTTTTCTTCTTTTCCTTTTTTCATCTGACTGTGAGTGTTAACGCCTTGTTTAACTTTGTCTCTTTGGTCCCTCCAGAATGCAAACCAACAACGTTGTCAGAGTGAAGTTCAAATATAGCAAGAAATATATTTTTTCTCCAACACCTTTTATATTTCAGACGTTTTTGGAATGTGGTGAGATATAACAAACTTTAACATTGTTAATATCATTAATACTTTTCCCTCTGAAAATATTTTTTAATAGTAATATAATAAGTGTATGATTTTATCTTATAAAAATAACGAATAATATTTTAGTTCCTTTGGCATTGCTGGCCTTTGTCAATTTCCCAATGATTTGTCTTCCTTTAGTTGACAAGAAATTTGATCTTCCTACAATGGATGTAAAAGTCTTTGATGACTCAAAGACAGAGGTTGATGAGGAAGCATTTGAATATCTGCTGACACGACCAGACATTGGTGTCCTAGAAATTTTCGTCCCAGGCACAGCAAGCGTTGATGGTAAGTTTTGTTTATTCTCAGCAATATTCACCATATTTGCATAGGCTAATATGTCTATTCGACTAATTCTCAATAGCTTTTATAGCATGCAATCAAAAGTAGTATGAACAGATCTTCAGACCATTGATATGGTTTATATTGCAGATTCTTTAAGCTTAAGCTCATATTTAGGAGATACCGAGGGCACGTCAGAGTCTGATGACACAGCAATGTTGATTAGAAGTCCTCCTGAAAAAAATCGAGCTGAGGAACGTCGTCTTGGCCAAGTAAGGATCACCAATCTTGCCTCTGAAATACATCTATATAGAATTACTTAAATAGTAAAGATATTTGGAACTATATACACTTGTCATTTGTTAATAATTTCTCATCTCTGCTCAATATAACATAATTCCCCCCTCCAGATGATTGAAGATATCCTAAAGAGCAGCCCTGGAGGCGAGAAGGTCATAAACGATTATGTTTATGAGTTAAAGAGTAAAGATTATCTACTTTATAATTCATATGGTATTTATTTTCTTAGCTGTGTAATGTATAACTACTAGGTCTGTGTATTGTTCTGGTCATAGGAGCATTATTACAATGCAGAAGATGGAAGTGGATATCTGGCATGGAGAATAAAGACTCAAGGAAGCATCCGAGGGACGAATGAAACGCCAACCACAAACAGGTGCGAGATTTGATGCTTAGTCACTGCTCTTATTAGCTTGGCTGGAAGGCTTGATAAACGTTTTTTAATTTTTTTTATTGAACATAAAACTTGCTTATTTTTATCATTTTTAAAAAGTATTCTTTTGTTCCAGATTGGTCTGTCATTAAGTCATAATGTAAATGAGGTCAAGTGTTACATAGTATCTCTTCAAAATATAATTGCTGTTCTTTTCAAATGCAAATATGTTTTGCACAATCATCCATGTTGGGCAAATTTAAAAGTCACTCTGGGATACTGTACATGCATGTTTTCTATGTTTTTTCCTGTCATGTATTTAGTTTTGGTATAAATGTGTTGTGCATGCTTTTGAAAGAAAAGGAACTAAATATTTGGTTTTCGTATTGTCTTAAACACTTTCAGGTGGGCCAACTACTGACAGGGATCCCTTCAAAGAAGACAGCTGGTTGAAAGATGAACGTCAGTGTCAGGAAGCAATTGCCCTGATGAAGCATACAGCTGACGAGGCAGTGGTAAAGGATAAGATGAGGTTAACACTGGGCTATCGGCAGAAGATGCTGCACGACCCTAAAGAGTCATCTGATATTCTTTCTATTTTCCCGCGATTCTTGGATATACCAGGCTTGGTATGTGGACTTCAAATCTTTAAACATGAAAACATACACATATGAAATTAAGTGCTATTGTTGTTCTGCAGTAACCCAGACTCATTAGGTAAAAAAAGTGAGTTTCTACTGTGGTTCCTACTTTAATTATCTTTGGCATTTTGTACAGATTGATCAAGATTTTGGACTTCTATTTGGTGATGCGACCTCTGCAAAGTTGTTGAAGAAGTGGTCTACCAACATAAAACCAAAGGTTATTGCACAGACTAGTGAGCTCCAAGACCTCATCCAAAATGCTGAAGCCACTGAAGTTGAAGAAGGTAACTATATTGTGCTATAAGTTATGTGTTTATGACAAGCATAGCTTTATTCAGATCTATAGAGTTTAAAGTGTGGTCTCAACTTTACCCATTAGACATGCTTGATTCATATGCAACACAGACTTGCAATGGGTAAACTGTCAGAATGAAAATCACCTGTTTCTCTAACATTTCTACCCTGATCTTTTCTCAAAGGCCTAGTACAGGTGTTGCAGATTTACAGAATTTGGGTCTCTGAATAACAAAAGTATGGCTGATATGTAGTAGATAAAGTTTAACTCTATGACCTCATTTCAATATCTGTAGAGGTTTCACCTTAATTCATCCACACATCTGTAGTCATCAAGACTTGGCCATGAATGTGCTGTTAATACTGATTCTGTGTGCAGTATAAACTAAGGTACTAGAGTGGTTAATGTATTTATACCGGCACATCATCCAAGTGAAGTTAAGTCTAAGTTAAACTAGTTCAACTGAGTAGGAGGGTATGTTCAACCCCTTCTACCTAAAAACTTAAAACCAATGTGTTTATTTTGTTTTCCTTGTCTCCAGGTTGGGACAGCAACATGTCTTCCATTCTGATGCTGGTTCACCTTTTGCCACCCTCAAGTCAAGGCCACAAAAGACCGGGAAAGATCTCAGCGAGAAAAGCATGTGATTGTCTTGTCAAATTCATCAAGGTGAAGCTACTGATGAAGCAGATCAAATGACACTAGTTCATATTGTTGTGTTACTGTGTGACCTTGAACTTGCTTATTTCTCAGACAGGTTCTTATTTGGTCCTCCAAATTGTTGTACTTGTTCAATTCTTTTCTACTTAGTACATACTTAGCAGGGTTCTAGACTGCAACCAAATTTATATAATGAACGAGTACATCCTGAATCCATTTTTCAAACTGTGTTTAAGTGTGATAACGGCATTAAAATAGAAATACAACATTACAAAGTCAACCATTGATGGTTTCGTGTGGATATACAGTGAGTACAGAATGTTCACCGGAAATGCCTGAGCTGGCTTATCGAAAACCAGGAAGTAACCATGCATATAGTCCATTAGAAATTAAGGAAATTTAGGAATTAAGTCATATAAAAATGAAAAGATTGCTATAAGTACGTGTGAGAGAACTCAAAAAAACCAAAAGAGTGAATGCAGATATAGGAAATGTACACTTCCGTGTGAATGATATATCATACCAAATGACACTAACGATTTTGTCTTGGAGTGGAGCATGAGCGGTCAGCCCTCGAGGGGGCTCTGTGCTCACTCTGATCACTTCACAGTGAGAAAGCTTCGTTCCCACCTTTTGGATGGCGTTTATGGTCATGGGGTTCGCAGCTTGATTTGGCTGACGAGCTTGGGCAAGTCTTTCCCTTTCCCAATCCTCTGTCGCCAGTTCCTGAGTTTCTTGCTCTGAATCCGTAAGCCCACTCGCTGGTTTCTTCCGGTCCGGCGAAGAGCTTGTTGCTTGGCCGCTGTAGTTCAGAGGAACTGGAGTTGAGGTGGATGTTTTGTCTGAGCCCGCCTCTTCCTTGTCACCCACGTACGAGGAGTTACTGGATGTAATTGTTTGCACCAGCGTCAGACTGAATCTAACTGGACGGTGGCTAGAGCGGTTCATGGCAGGTCACAAACATTCGTCTCCTGCAAGCCTTCCGTTTCTCCCAGACCTCTACGATGAGGTGTTGAGGTCTTGGGGGAAATCTTTTTCTGCCTGTATGTTCCCACCCAGCAAGTCCAACTACGCTAACGTTAAGGGGTTGGAGGAACATGGGTATGTGAAGATGCCCTGGATGGAGGAATCGTTAGCTGGTTATCTCTCATCCGGCGAGGCTCCCACTTTGCCCTTAAAGCCTTGTCAGTTTACATCTAAACTTGTGGGCAAAGCAGTAGTGGGCCAACCTGGTGGTGTTGCAGGCGTGCCAAGCCGCACGTCCTGATTTTGCCGAGTTAGACACGTTCCTGGGTCAAAATATTTTGTTGATCCAGGAACAACATTCCTGTCCAAAACTTTTGTCCTAACCCTATCCCTCCCCCTAAACCTAACCTTACCCATAAGTTATCCCTAAAATTCAGAGGGAAATGATAGGTGAATAACACTGATGGAGCACCAAACCCTGGTTGTAAGCCTAAACTTGGAATAAACTGTAAAACCCTCAAATCCGATTGGTTGATGGGAATTTTGTTCCAGGAACATGTTGTACTTGGTGAAATCAGCTACCAAGTTGACCTCTTGAGGGACGCTGATGTCGGGACACAGTCGCAGAGCTCCGCCGCACCACCGACCTTGCCCCAAGAACTTGCCACATGTGTTTTGAATTAGATTTCCAAAAGATTTTTCCTTTTCTTGATCAGGGACACACTTATGTGTCATAGATCAACACTTTAACCATTTATAGGCTTATTTACATCTCAGGTTTTATGCTGTATTTATGTTACAAAACATTAGTTCATATAAATGTCAGGCATTAAACATATTCAAATAGCTATTTAAATAATTTGACAAATAATGCATTTCAGTTGTGAGTTTGCAGTGTATTATACAGTATAAAAACCAGTGATCCATCAAGATCCCTCAAGCTGTGTTTCGAGCACTGGAGCGTGTCCAAAGTCGCATGCCATAATTTCCCACACGTGGATTTGAGATGTAAAGTACAGTAAATCCTGTACATAAGTTAAATAGAGTACACTTAAGTTCTGAGCCTTTCACGAGCTAAACACGTAGCAGACAATGTGATTTTTCTGAACAATGCATTGGGACAGCGGCGTTGCATGATTTACACTATTGTTTGGATTACTACACACTGAAGGGGCAGCTTTATGTCCCAATGGGGATGAAGAGGATTAAGTAAATAAATAATATTGTAGAAGGGATTTTACAAGGCATTTTTAAAGTTTTGATATAGACCCGGAAGTGTCACAAATGTTGACTTATTGTCACGTCATCTACATGGGAATTCACTGGACCAAGCCCTGGTTTATTCACATCCATCCAGTATTTAAGCCACATTATCACAGATGCCAGAGTAATACAGACTGTGACATTACAGTAACTGGACGAGAGCATCAGCGCAAGGTAACTCACTCATCTCTTGAGTTATGGAACATTTATGGCTTTTGAATCTGTTTATTACTGGTAACTGAATAATCACTGAATATGAGCAAGCAAATTGTGCTATAAATAAAAAAAATATTATTCTGTGGCAAACAATATTTAGAGAATAAATGTTTCACATTAATCTCTTTAAGTGCTTTTGTTTTGTAGGATGAAGTCAATACAGGCAATGTTATTGATGCTTTTTGTTGCATCGGTCTTTTCAAAAACAGTGAGTATCAGTTATTTGTTTTATTTAAAATTGTTATTTTTATATACAATATATAAATGTTACTTTTATTGCTACTTCAGTTTCTTTCAAAAGCATACAGTACTATTACAGTTTTTCTCAAATGCTAAAACACATTTCACAAACGTTTCCTCCATGTTTCCCAATGTCTAAACACAACACCCCTTTCTAAAGCTACATAAACAACCACACCTTCTCACTTCAAAACTCAAACTTTCACACCAAAAGAGCAGCTCAAAGCTTTCAAAAATGTAAACACTATACACATCATTACACACTACAGCAAAACAATTGAAAACACAATGCTCAATTTGTGAGAAGGTTCTTTGTTTCATAACTGCCAATGCATATTTTTAGAAACTTTACAGTAATGGATCTTAGATATCTGCAGAGGATTAGGCATTTAGATTTGTGAGTTTCATATGAAGAGTATAAATCTATAGTAAATTCTGCATGTACACTACTGTAACACAACTCAATGCAAAAACAGAATCTATTGCACACAACAGTACTCTTGAAAACATGATCAGGGTGTGAAGTTTTTTTATTTAATTTATTCACACCACACACACACACCACAATCACTGTGCGGCATCATGTCGCTGAGCTGCATTGGGCCACATCACCTCATCCACATCGCAGGCTATATTGTCTCTTGCCAGGCACCGCGGGAAAAACGCCCTGGAATGGCGAATCCATCCTTGGAAGGCCTCCACTGGGATGTCAACACAGGCCAGCTCCATTGCCCTTAGGAGATTCTCTCTAGTGTATGGTTGTCTGTCATAAACCTTCCATCTCCACGATGAGAAGAACTCCTCTATAGGGTTCAGGAAAGGGGAGTAGGGTGGCAGACAGACGTTGGTTACTGCGTGGTTACTGTTGGTGGTGAACCACTCTCTGATTTGGTTTGTTCTGTGGAAGCGTACATTGTCCCAAATGATCACATAAATGTGATGTGCAGGCCCAGGATGGTGTTGTTGGCGGTCCAGGAGGATGTCTTTTAGCCAGGGTTCGAATTATGATTTCATCTTTGTGGGGGTCTCTTTAAAAAAAAAAAAAAAAAAAAAAAAGTAGCTAGCCTATGAGCAGGCGCGGTAGCTTAATAATGTAATATAAAAATATAAAAATTTGTAAATATAATACAAATTTAATAAAAAAGCATTGGTAACACAATTCAATTTAAATTGTAACAGTAAATTGTTAAATTATTTGGTTTAATTTGTCGTTTAATGAGGTCTAATATATGCTATATACTATATACTAAAGTGGTCCAGTGGTAAAACCTTTGCCAAACACGTCAGAGGTTCTGGGTTCGAATCCACACTCATATCAGTTTTTTTTTTTTTTTTCATCAAATCCGATTATGTTTATAAGTGGTTCTATATCAGGCAGAGACACGTTTGTGTGCATTTTGTTTTGTAATTTTACTGGAACGAATAGAGAGTCTCCACAACGGATTGAAGCGCGCCCGAGTGAAGACTGTGCGCGAGCCACAAACAAACACAGTATCCGCGCCAATGATCGCAGCGGCACTTTTATCACTTGATTTAAGCATAAGGATGTACCGTAGTGTGATGACGATCCGAGATCCCGCGAGATCCATGTGTTTGGCATCTTGTCCTATCTTTTAAGTCATGCTACAGTAGTCTGAAGAAAAAAGTGCTTTATTTGTAATTTAAAATAATGGTGCTGATGATTTTTAGAGACCCCCACAGGTGTATGATTTTACTGCTTTCATGGGAGCTCATCCTCTCTCTATGGGAGCTCAGCTCCCACTGGCTCCCACGTAATTCGAACCATGCTTTTAGCCCCTCTAGGAAGGTGAGGAGACGTTGGGTGTTGTAAGACCCAAGGACAGCATGCCGGTGGACAAGCCCCTCCGAACCCATGGCCACACAAAGAGTAATATTACCCCCCCGTTGGCCAGGAACCTCAGTGATGGCTCTTTGGCCAATGATGTTCTGCAGGTTGAAGCCAGCCTCATCCAGGAAGAGGTACTCATGAGGTCTGGCCATCACGTCCAACTGTAATATCCTCTGTGAAAATGTGAAAGTGCACAGGTGTTCAGAACAACAGTCAATCAGGTAGCACAGTATTGTCCAGAAGTAATGTAGGCCACTGAGCAACACAGTATGTCCACTAACTGTACTGTGAACATGGATGTATACTTACTTGCACATACTCGTAACGTAGGTCTTTGTGTCGCGCAGAGTTGCGCTCAAAGGGAACCCTATAGACCTGTTTCATCCGCATCTTTTGGCGCCGGAGAACTCGGTCTATTGTGGCCAAGCTGACATCATCAATGCTCTCAAAGTTGACATTATCGGCAATGACTTTGTCTCTGATCTCCCGGAGTCTGATGAGGTTGTTCTCACGAACCATATCCTCAATGAGGGTTTCTTGTGCCGCTGTAAATATGGCAACCCTCCCACCTCTATGTGGCATTCTTTCAACTCTAAAGAAAGAAACCAATAGACTACTTTCACACGCTTGTAAAATTGTATTGTGACAAAGAAAGCAATAGAGTACAATACCTGTTGTGTTGTCTGAATGCCCTGATATTGGTGGCCACGGTGAACCTACTCAGGTTTGGACGGACTCTTAGTCCTGCTTCAGCCATTGTCATGCCATGGACAATGACATGGTCAATGACTGTTGCTCGCATCTCGTCCGTAATGATGGTGCGAGGTTGTCTTGCTCTCCCTCCTGGACCTTCTCCTCTCCCTTGTTGGCCTCCTCCTCTCCCTTGTTGGCCTCCTCCTCTTCCTCGTTGGCCTGCTCCTCTTCCTCCTCTGATTTGAACTCCTCTTCCTCGTTGGCCTGCTCCTCTTCTTCCATGGCCAGCTCTTCTCCCTCCTCTGACTCAAATTCCTCTTCCCCTGACTCTGCCTTCATCCATTGTGTTTGTTTGGAATCTTCAGCAAACTGTGCACTCTGAACTTGCTTTTATACATGTGGTCACAGCATTAGCAACAAGTGTCTTCAATTTTGAGTCGTTGTGTGTAATGAATGATGCCAGGTGTGTTCATTGTGTTCAAATATTGCTGACTGTGGCAAGCATTTTGCATCACATGAGCTTTCATTTGAGAATATGAGCAGAGTTCTTTTGCAACTTGTGTTTTAGCAAGGAAAAATGTGTTAAGAATTATGAGAACGGAGGATTGTGTTTTGTGAATTGTGTCTTCATGTGAAATGTGTTTATGATATTGGAAAATGATGGCTAGATTTAGTAAATGTGTTTAGACAACTGGTCATTTGGTTTAGAGGATTGGCTTTTGTGTTTTAGCATTTGAGAAAAACTGTAATAATATATATATTTTTTCAACTGTTTGAATCCCCAGTTTCCTTTGCGCAGAGGATTTGATTCATCAGACTCAGGATCCAGTTCCAGAGAGGATTCAAACTTTGAATTCAACTTTGAATTAAACTTTGAGTCTACATCAAGTGAATCTGAATCTTCTGAGGAAGTTATTGTGCCACGCACATTCCCTCCAGCTAGCAGAACAACAAATCCGTCGACCACTGACCAGACAACACAATCCACAATCCCCACGACAGCCACTCCAACTAGCAGAACAACAAATCTGTCAACCACTGACCAGACAACAAAACCCACAATCATAACGACAGCCACTCCAACTAGCAGAACGACAAATCTGTCGACCACTGACCAGACAACACAATCCACAATCATAACGACAGCCACTCCAACTAGCAGAACAACAAATCTGCCGACCACTGACCAGACAACAAAACCCACAATCCCCACGACAGCCACTCCAACTAGCAGAACAACAAATCCGTCAACCACTGACCAGACAACAAAACCCACAATCCCCACGACAGCCACTCCAACTAGCAGAACAACAAATCTGTCGACCACTGACCAGACAACACAATCCACAATCACCACGACAGCCACTCCAATTAGCAGAACAACAAATGTGTCGACCACTGACCAGACAACAAAACCCACAATCCCCACGACAGCCACTCCTACTAGCAGAACAACAAATGTGTCGACCACTGACCAGACAACACAATCCACAATCCCCACGACAGCCACTCCTACTAGCAGAACAACAAATCTGCCGACCACTGACCAGACAACACAATCCACAATCCCCACGACAGCCACTCCTACTAGCAGAACAACAAATCTGCCGACCACTGACCAGACAACACAATCCACAATCCCCACGACAGCCACTCCTACTAGCAGAACAACAAATCTGCCGACCACTGACCAGACAACAAAACCCACAATCCCCACGACAGCCACTCCAACTAGCAGAACAACAAATCCGTCAACCACTGACCAGACAACAAAACCCACAATCCCCACGACAGCCACTCCAACTAGCAGAACAACAAATCTGTCGACCACTGACCAGACAACACAATCCACAATCACCACGACAGCCACTCCAATTAGCAGAACAACAAATGTGTCGACCACTGACCAGACAACAAAACCCACAATCCCCACGACAGCCACTCCTACTAGCAGAACAACAAATGTGTCGACCACTGACCAGACAACACAATCCACAATCCCCACGACAGCCACTCCTACTAGCAGAACAACAAATCTGCCGACCACTGACCAGACAACACAATCCACAATCCCCACGACAGCCACTCCTACTAGCAGAACAACAAATCCGTCGACCACTGACCAGACAACACAATCCACAATCCCCACGACAGCCACTCCTACTAGCAGAACAACAAATCTGCCGACCACTGACCAGACAACACAATCCACAATCCCCACGACAGCCACTCCAACTAGCAGAACAACAAATCTGCCGACCACTGACCAGACAACACAATCCACAATCACCACGACAGCCACTCCAATTAGCAGAACAACAAATGTGTCGACCACTGACCAGACAACAAAACCCACAATCCCCACGACAGCCACTCCTACTAGCAGAACAACAAATCCGTCGACCACTGACCAGACAACACAATCCACAATCCCCACGACAGCCACTCCTACTAGCAGAACAACAAATCCGTCGACCACTGACCAGACAACACAATCCACAATCCCCACGACAGCCACTCCAACTAGCAGAACAACAAATCTGTCGACCACTGACCAGACAACACAATCCACAATCCCCACGACAGCCACTCCAACTAGCAGAACAACAAATCTGTCGACCACTGTCATGACAGCACATATTGCAATATTGCTATTTAATCATATTTTCACACAAAATTAATGTACACATAACAGTATACAATTGATTTGTATTGATTGATTGATTGACAATTGATTGACAATTGAGTTTACAGTATAAAATCATGTTTATGCATTGACAATGAAGGCCTTGATACTAATGAATTATGTAACTAATTAAGATTAAAATGTCCCTAGCATGTCCCTATTATGGTTTTAAGTGTTCTTTTTTTTTTTAATTTAAGAAAAAAAAAAATATTATGTAAGAAAAATAATCATTTTTAAATGGGATTTAATATCGGTAGTACTTTTTTCTGAAGTAAGAAAATACGATTTCATATAAGCATATTAATATGTGAAATCATTAACTTTTCTTGTACCTTTTTCAGTAACCAAATGAAATAATAATAATAGTATAAAAGTATTAATATTATTACTATCAGTAGTTGTGGTAGTATTAACATAGCATTAGTGTAAATGACATGAAACCTTCTATATATGTTTTTTTCTTATTCAATAATGCACAATTCACTTTTTTTTTTTTTGAGTTCAAAATAAGTAAGATTAACAGCACCATCCTAGCATGGTTGGGGAAAGTTGCTTTTAAGGACGAGCTAGGAAGAGATCGTACGACAAGATGGATTCCGTAGCAAAAGGGAAAATGGCCAGAGCAGCCTCCCCACCTCCCTTAACCAAACGAACACTAAATAAGTAATTTTCTCGCCAAACAGATATGAGGACAACCATTTTAGCAAGGTAACCATATTCAAACAATTATATTAATGTCATAAAAACAATAACTTTTTGCCTAAGTAAATAAATACACTAAGCACAGTATTAACCAAAGTAAACTATTACAATAATAAACATACATTCAACACATAAACATCAGAACTATAACGTGAAGCACCAGGGTTACATAAAATGGTATGACCACTGCCACTGCTATTATAGGTTACGCGCACTACCGGAATGAACCAGGACACAGCAGAAATCAACAGGTAAGCAAACGATACAACAACAAAACGCTGAATCATATGATATTAATTGACCAATAAATACTCTGTAAAAACCACTAGACTCCTAATAATTACACTTCAGCGAGTAACACCTGATAAACAGTAAAAGAAATGAAACTTACTTACGGAAGGTAGTGACAGTGCTCTGGAGATTTTTCAGCCTTCTAAGAGGACCAAATCTGAGATGTGGTCATATTTTGCCCTTTACAAAAGTCCTGGGGAAACTTAATGGAGGATGGTCACCCTGTCTGCAGAACATGCACAAAGAAAGTCGCTGCAAAAGGGCGAAACACTTGAAATCATCTTTGTGACCAACAGCTTGCGTAGCAAATTCAATATAAATTAACTTTTACCTCAATACCAAAACTAATTTGGGAAATAATTGGACACAAAATATTGTAATTTTCAGAATTGTATTTTTATAAAATAAGATTTTCTCACTTGTACTGTGAAGCTTCCACAAAGAAAAGTTTGCTCGCTCAAGATCGTGCTCAGAAATGTATCGAATCGATGCTGATACAAAAGTGCGACTACTGGAGTTGGAGTTGCAGGCCGTTCCAGACTTACGCAGCTAGTTCGAATGATAGTTCTCAGACAGCTCTTGGGTTGTCAAATTCGAGTATCGTTTCTGGTGGTCCTGTTTCGGCTGGTGCTGAATCCGAGTCTGTAGTTGTGTCGTCATCTACACATTTTGACGTGGCCAAAAATATTGCTATAGTTCCACCTTTTCGTGAAAGGGAAGTTGAGGCATATTTTAAATTATTTGAACGAATCGCGAGTGCTTAAAAATGGCCAACTGAAGTGTGGGCATTAATGTTACAGTGTAAATTAGCCGGCAAGTTGCAAGAGGTGTGTGCATCTCTTTCGTTGGAAGAAAGTGTTCAGTACGATGCTGTGAAAACTGCGATTCTTCGAGCGTATGAACTGGTTCCTGAGCATTATAGACAGCGGTTTCGTACTACAAAAAATCCTGCCTCTCAAACCTATGTCGAGTTTGCTCGTGAGAAAGGCATATTGTTTGATCGATGGATTAAAGCGTGCAAAGTGACGGATTATAATTCTTTGCGTGAGCTCATGTTGATTAAAGAGTTTAAGAACTGTGTTCCAGATCGTACTGCTCTGTATTTAAACAAACAAAAAGTTAGTGCAGTGCAACAGGCTGCGGTGTTAGCAGACGAGTATGCCTTAATGCACAAAACAGTGCTTGTTAAACCTTCAAGTGATTTTGGAGGCCCAGCACAAAAAGAGAATATCTCTGATTTTAAAAACAAATGGGTTCCTCCTAGTTCAAAAATTCGCAAAGAATGTAGTTACTGTCATAATATGGGACATATAATGACTGAGTGTCATGGTCTTAAACGAACGAGCGACTTGAGTCCTCTATTCAGCCTTGAGTGACTGTTTTGGTCAAAACTGTCATGATCCTGTCATGATCCTGGCTTTTCCTTTCTTTACTCTGTCTCCCCCTTTTGGACACACACACTCATACACACTCCCACGCTCTACACGCATTCATTCATGCCGCTCCTTTACATTCTGATCATTTCCAGCTGAACCTCATTACTTTCTCTTTGTCGCCTCATTACTCTCTCACCTGCTCTCTCTTTCCCTAATAGGATTTGCTATTTATTGTTCTGACCTTCCCTTGTCTTGTCGCCAGATTATTTCATGTGTTTGTGCATACGTTGCTTCTGTGCAAATTCTGTCGTGTCGTGTCTTGTCTTGTCTACGGGCATTTTGTGGTGAGATCGTGTCCTAACTAAGAGGTATCTACTCGTGTGATTGTCATCTCCACTGAGCTATACTGTGTGCAGAGTTTCCGACTGGTGGCCGCTCCTTGTAGCTGTTCTATCCTGTTCGCTGGAGCGAATCTGTGGGCTAACGCATCTGGGCGAATACCTCTCACGCACACTTCATGCAACGGGACTTTATGTTATCCATGTGCTTTCAACCCTGAGTCTACGGAAGGAAGTCGTTCCGATTACCCGAAGTCTACGGAAGAACTTGTGTTATCTGTTTAAGAAGTGTTTTTGTTCTTACCGCTTCCTTCTGCCAGCATACCTAATTAAAGACTGTTGAATGCTTTCTCTGCTTTTGGGTCCTTCTCTACACCTTATCACAGAATAATCTGGCCAGCATGGACCCAGCAGGTGGCAATCCTTTCCAGACAGCGGTGGAGCTACAGGGCGTGATGATAGGCCGACATGAAGAGGAGCTGTCGGCTGCTAGACACGCCGTTGAGTCTCTCGCCTCCCAGGTTACGGACCTCTCCAACCGTCTCCATCACTCTCCTCGAGAAATACCAGCCTCACAGGAACACCGCGAGGCACCGGAGCCTCGTATCAACAATCCTCCTTGTTATTCGGGTGAGCCCACGCAATGCCGCCCCTTTTTGACTCAATGCGAGGTTGTTTTTTCTCTGCAGCCAGTTACTTATGCCACGGATCGAGCCAGAGTCGCTTTTGTCATCTCGTTACTCATTGGGAGAGCTCGTGAGTGGGGCGCGGCTAATTGGGAGGCTGAGGCGGACTGTGTGTTCAACTTTCCCCGGTTCAAAGAGGAGATGATTCGGGTATTCGACCGGTCAACTCACGGGGAGGAGGCTTCACGGGCGCTATCCGCCTTGCGACAGGGTAGACGCTCCGCAGCAGACTTTGCGATTGAATTTCGCACCCTCGCCACCACTGCGGGCTGGAATGAACCAGCTTTAGTGTCCCGGTTCCTGGAGGGGCTTAATTCTGAGGTGAAAGAGGAAATCTACATCCGCGAAGTACCTACTCGGCTTGACTTGTTAATCGACCTGGCCATCCGAGTTGAGAAGCGCTTTGATCTGCGCCGTCGGGCGCGCAGTCAGTATTCGGCTAGACTGTCTCCACCCACTGTTTCTTCTCCGCCTCCTGCGGCACCGGAGCCCGAAGCTATGCAGCTGGGAGGTTTGCGAATCTCCGCCAAGGAACGAGAGCGGCGAGTACTAAATCGCCTGTGCATGTACTGCGCCGCATCTACACACTTTGTTTCGTCATGCCCAGTAAAAGCCAACGCTCGCCAGTAAACGGAGGGCTACTGGCGAGCGCAACATCAAAGGATCCTCCTTCAAAGGCCCGTACTACTGTTCCTGTTTGTCTCCGCTGGTCTGGTTCTTCCATCCCCTGTTCGGCGTTGATTGACTCCGGGGCAGAGGAGTGCTTCATTGACGAAGTTTGGGCACAAGAGCAAGGTATTCCTCTTATTGACCTAGCAGACTCTACGCCACTTTATGCCTTAGACGGCAGTTCACTGCCAAGGATTCGTAAGAAGACCGTTCCTATTTCCCTCATAGTTTCTGGGAATCACAAAGAGACAATTTCTTTTCTTGTTTTTTGTTCCCCCTTTTGCCCTGTTGTACTAGGACACCCTTGGCTAGCCCTACACAACCCCCAGATTAATTGGTCTGAAAATTCTATCGTGTCATGGAAATTGTCTTGCCATGTTGATTGTTTAACCTCTGCCATTCCTCCTGTGTCATCTGTCTCTGTTTTTCAGGAAGAGCCAGGTGATATGTCCGGGGTACCGGAGGAGTATCGCGATCTGCGTGAGGTGTTCAGCCGGTCCCGGGCGGCATCCCTTCCTCCTCACCGACCTTATGATTGTAGTATTGAGCTCCTCCCAGGTTCTACGCCCCCGCGCGGCAGGCTATTTTCATTGTCCGCCCCCGAACGCGAAGCACTCGAAGACTATCTGTCAGCGTCCCTTGATGCGGGTACTATTGTTCCTTCGTCCTCACCCGCGGGCGCCGGTTTTTTTTTCGTTAAGAAGAAAGACGGCTCTTTGCGTCCCTGCATTGACTATCGTGGGCTGAACGAGATCACGGTCAAGAACCGTTATCCCTTGCCGTTGATGTCCTCGGCTTTCGAACTCTTGCAGGGAGCAAAGATTTTCACCAAGCTCGATTTACGAAACGCTTATCACCTCGTTCGCATTAAGAAGGGGGATGAGTGGAAGACCGCGTTTAATACACCCCTGGGGCACTTCGAATATCGGGTTCTTCCGTTCGGCCTCGTCAACGCTCCAGCAGTGTTCCAGGCACTCGTTAATGATGTGCTTCGGGACATGCTGAACATTTTTGTATTCGTTTATCTTGACGACATTTTAATTTTTTCGCCCTCTCTCCAAGTGCATGTACAACACGTACGTCGGGTTCTCCAACGCCTGCTTGAGAACAAACTTTTTGTCAAAGCTGAAAAATGCTCGTTTCATGCCCCGTCTGTCACCTTCCTCGGATCAATTATTTCCGAGGAAGGTATCAGCATGGATCCGATCAAGGTCCAGGCAGTCACCGAATGGCCTGTTCCTGATTCTCGTGTAGCGCTCCAGCGATTTCTGGGCTTTGCGAATTTTTATCGTCGTTTTGTCCGTAACTTTAGTCAGGTAGCCGCCCCTCTCACTGCCTTAACGTCAGTGAGGGCCAAATTCGAATGGTCTGCCCCTGCCCAAGGCGCTTTTGATCGTCTGAAGACCCTTTTCACTACCGCGCCTATTTTGCTCTTTCCCGATGTCTCCAGACAGTTCATAGTCGAGGTCGATGCGTCAGAGGTCGGGGTCGGGGCTATCCTTTCCCAGCGCTCCGCCGCAGACGGAAAGGTTCATCCCTGCGCCTTTTACTCTCATCGTCTTTCGCCCGCCGAACGTAACTATGACGTGGGAGATCGTGAGCTACTAGCCATTCGTTTAGCTTTGGGTGAATGGAGACACTGGTTAGAGGGGTCATCTGTTCCTTTTCTAGTATGGACAGATCACAAGAATCTTGAATACATTCGAACAGCAAAAAGATTGAATGCTCGCCAAGCACGTTGGGCCTTGTTTTTTACGCGGTTCGATTTCACGATTTCGTATCGTCCGGGCTCTAAGAACGTAAAACCTGACGCTCTCTCTCGCATCTTTGACTCTTCCTCCTCTCCTACAACACCTGAAGGGGTTATCCCTCCAGGTAGAGTGGTAGGAGCAGTTTCCTGGGGAATCGAGAAGTCAGTTAAGCGCGCTCTCGCCCGCGTTACCATTCCGCGTAAATGTCCCAGGCACCTTCTGTTTGTTCCGGTTCATCTCCGTCGTTCTGTCCTTCATTGGGGTCATGCGTCTAAATTCACTGCCCATCCCGGCGTACGGGGCACTCTTGCTACCGTTCGTCAACGTTTCTGGTGGCCCACTCTGGATCATGATACACGTCGGTATGTCGCCTCGTGCGTAGATTGCGCCCAAACTAAGTCCAGTAATTCTCCTCCGGCCGGTTTGTTACGTCCGTTACCAGTTCCATCACGCCCATGGTCCCATATCGCGCTGGACTTTATTACGGGTCTACCTTCGTCGGCGGGGAAGACCGTCATCCTTACTGTCGTTGACCGCTTTTCCAAGTCTGCGCACTTTATTCCTCTCACTAAACTTCCATCCGCTAAGGAGATGGCTCAAATTTTGATCGACCAAGTATTTAGACTACACGGGTTACCTACTGACGTTGTCTCCGATCGAGGGCCACAGTTCTCCTCCCAATTTTGGAAGGAGTTCTGTCGTCTCATCGGAGCGTCCGCTAGTCTCTCCTCGGGTTTTCACCCACAAACTAACGGTCAGGCCGAACGAGCCAATCAAATTGTTATACGTTCTCTTCGTAGTCTAGCGCATCGTAACCCCTTGTCATGGTCAAACCAGCTCGCCTGGGCTGAATATGCGCACAACTCGCTTCCTACGTCTGCTACGGGTCTCTCTCCATTCCAGGGCTGCCTAGGCTACCAACCACCTTTGTTCCCTTCGCAGAGTGCAGAATCTAATGTTCCGTCCGTCCAGTCATTTGTTGATCGATGCAAACGCACTTGGAGAGGGGTGAAATCTGCCCTTTTTCGTTCTAGGAAACGCATGAGCATCGCTGCAAATAGGCGTCGCATAAAGAGTCCTCGTTATGTCTGTGGTCAAAGAGTGTGGTTATCCACATCCAATTTACCTCTTCATTCTGAGTCTCGCAAGCTTATTCCTCGTTTTATCGGACCGTTCCGTATCGTCAAGATCATTAATCCTGTCACAGTTAAACTTTCGCTTTCTCCCAATCTACGTCGCGTCCATCCTGTTTTCCACGTTTCATGCGTAAAACCAGTGTTACGCGCGCCCGTGCGTCCCTCAATTCCTCCGGTCCGTATCGTTGATTCACCCGTCTATAAGGTTCGCAAGCTCCTCGACATGCGTCGCCGAGGTCGTGGGCACCAATATTTAGTAGACTGGGAGGGGTATGGTCCGGAGGAGAGAAGTTGGGTGTCCGCCCGGGACATCCTGGACCCTTCGCTCATTGAGGATTTCCTCCGTGCCCGTCAGCAGGCTCCCTTAGATGCGCCAGGGGGCGCTCGTTAAAGGAGGGGTACTGTCATGATCCTGTCATGATCCTGGCTTTTCCTTTCTTTACTCTGTCTCCCCCTTTTGGACACACACACTCATACACACTCCCACGCTCTACACGCATTCATTCATGCCGCTCCTTTACATTCTGATCATTTCCAGCTGAACCTCATTACTTTCTCTTTGTCGCCTCATTACTCTCTCACCTGCTCTCTCTTTCCCTAATAGGATTTGCTATTTATTGTTCTGACCTTCCCTTGTCTTGTCGCCAGATTATTTCATGTGTTTGTGCATACGTTGCTTCTGTGCAAATTCTGTCGTGTCGTGTCTTGTCTTGTCTACGGGCATTTTGTGGTGAGATCGTGTCCTAACTAAGAGGTATCTACTCGTGTGATTGTCATCTCCACTGAGCTATACTGTGTGCAGAGTTTCCGACTGGTGGCCGCTCCTTGTAGCTGTTCTATCCTGTTCGCTGGAGCGAATCTGTGGGCTAACGCATCTGGGCGAATACCTCTCACGCACACTTCATGCAACGGGACTTTATGTTATCCATGTGCTTTCAACCCTGAGTCTACGGAAGGAAGTCGTTCCGATTACCCGAAGTCTACGGAAGAACTTGTGTTATCTGTTTAAGAAGTGTTTTTGTTCTTACCGCTTCCTTCTGCCAGCATACCTAATTAAAGACTGTTGAATGCTTTCTCTGCTTTTGGGTCCTTCTCTACACCTTATCACAAAAACTTTATCTTCGCCACTCTCTATTTCTCCCACAGCGCCTGATGTCTGTTTCCAACCTTTCGTGTTCAACGGATTTGTGTCTATGAATGAATTTTGCGTGACACAGGAGGATCTCAGTCCTTTATTTTATTAGACACTTTAGATTTTTGCGCCGATTCTGCATGTAATACCAGCACGATTGTGCAAGGCATTGAGATGGGGTTTGTAACCGTTCCTCTTCATCGCATGTGGGTTACGTCTGATTTGGCATCTGGGTGTTTTGAAGTTGCAGTTCCTCCTTCTCTACCAGTGAAAGGTATTGATTTTATAATGGGAAACAACATTGCTGGTCGTTATAGCTACTCGGTATCCAGAAGCTATTCCGTCAAGGAGTATAACTGCTAAAATTGTGACAAAAGCTCTTACGAAATTCTTTACGACTTTCGGCTTACCGAAGATGGTCCAAACAGACCAGGAATCTAACTTTTTATCTTGTGTATTTCGTATTTCGTAATTCGTTAAAGGCTCTCAGAGTTTCTCATGTAGTGTCAAGTGCTTATCACCCCCAATCTCAAGGAGCTTTGGAGCATCAGACGTTAAAATCTTCCTTGCGTAAGTACTGTGTCGAGACTAGGAACGAGTGCGATGAAGGAGTTCCTTTAGTTTTATTCGCGGTGCGTGAGGCGCGACAGGATTCGCTTGGATTTAGCCCTTCAGAGTTGGTGTTCGGCCATAATGTTCGGGGACCTTTAAAAATGCTGAAGGAAGAATTTGTCTGTTCAGGTCCTTCTGAGAAGACCAACGTTTTTGATTTTATCTCTCACTCTCGTGAACGTTTACGAAATGCCTGCGCTGTGCAGTGCGTTTACGAAATTTCCTTTCGCAGGAGAAAATAAAACACTGTTTTGATAAGAAGGCAGTTGTGCACAATTTTCCTAGCAAAAAGTCCTAGTATTGATTCCTACCCCTGGATCTGCTCTTTCTGCACGTTTTTCAGGTCCTTATCTAGTTAAAAATAAGGGGAGTGACACAGACTACATAATACATACTCCAGAACGGAGGCGAAAAACTTGTTTATGTCACGTAAACATGCTGAAGCCATATTTATGTCGCGATCATAAAGACGAGATCGTTAATGTTCCTGAAACAGTGGCGGAGGTAGAAGAGCGAGTTTAGTTGCTTACTTATACTTTGCTTACCGATGATGTGGATGATGGATTAAAGGTATCTATGGAGGTCTTAAATGGCGGTTGTTTGAAAAACTCTGAGGTGTTATCAACTCTTTCCTCTCAACTGTCTTATTTGTCTAACAAACAGCTGAAGGATATAAGGAAACTGTTAGACAGTTTCCCAAATCTTTTCAGTGATGTCCCTCCTGGTACTTCTGTCATTCAACATGACATTGATGTCGGTAATGCACTACCCATAAAGCAGCATGCATATCGCTGCCCGGTGAGTAAAAGAGAAGCAATGAAACTTGAAGTGGCATATCTACTGCAAAACAGTTTTGCTGTCCCGAGTGGTAGCCCGTGGAGCTTGCCATGTATTTTAGTACCAAAAGCTGATGGATCTTCTCGTTTTTGTACTGATTTTAGGAAAGTTAATTATGTTACTGTACCCGACGCTTTTCCTCTGCCACGTACTGATGACTGTATTGACACTTTTAGTGCAGCAAAATATATTACAATATATTATATTACTAGATCTGCTGAAAGGTTACTGGCAGGTGCCTCTAACCGAGCGTGCTTCTGAGATTTCTGCGTTTGTAACCCCTGATTCTTTTCTTCAATATATGCGTATGGCGTTTGGCCTTCGGAACGCACCAGCGATGTTTCAGAGGTTGATGTCCATGGTTTTACGTGATGTTTCTAACTGTAATGTCTGTTTGGATGATGTAGTCATTTACTCGTCTAACTGGGCTGAACATCTGTCGACGCTATATGATGTGTTTTGCCGTTTAGCTGCTGCGTCTTTAACATTGAATTTGAAAAAATGTGAAGTCGCTAAGGCCTCTGTCACATACCTGGGAAAGCAGGTAGGGAACGGTTATGTACGGCCCATAGAGGGAAACATGTCTTTTGTACTGGAATATCCAGTACCTACTACAAGGCGAGAGCTGCGTAGATTTCTTGGAATAGGGTACTACCAGTGTTTTTGTAAGAATTTTTCGAGTGTTGTAGCTCCCTTAACTCGATTATGTAGTCCTAAAGTTGATTTTAATTGGACTGCAAAGTCTCTTCTTTGCAGTGCTCTGGTGTTGTCTGCCCCGGACGTGTTCTCTCCGTTCCAAATGGAGGTAGATGCCAGTGCTGTGGGAGCGGGAGCTGTCCTTCTACAGGAGGGTGCTGACGGAATACCTCATCCAGTGTCCTACTTCTCTGCTAAGTTTAATCGCCATCAGTTTAATTACTCTACAATTGACAAAGAAACGTTAGCTCTTTTGCTGGCACTACAACATTTTTATGTTTATGTGAGGGCCAATATGTTTCCTGTTATTGTTTATACGGACCATAATCCATTCATTTTCTTGAGTAAGATGTATAATCACAATTAACGTCTGATGCGGTGGGCATTAATGGTGCAACCATATAACTCAGAGATCCGTTATAAGAAAGGATCTGAGAATGTAGTGGCCGATGCGTTGTTGCGGGTTAAGGTTTATTTTCATCTCTGTTGATGGCTTTCAGAATCAGTTTTTCACCTTTTTCTTAGCAGGAGGAAAGGGGAAAAACGAAAAAAACTATTTCTGTTTTCAGGGGGGAAGTGTTACGGCCTGAGCCTTATGTTTATTTGTGTTTACTATTTCTTTGGTTGATCTGGTTCTCTCTCTTTTGAACTAGGCTCCGCCCCTGCACACCTGCAGCCTGTTCAGTGATGTGGATATATAATATGAGAGTGGAGAGAGAAGGGCACGGAGGTTGACCAACTACGATTTGTTTCCACAGCGGAGAGATCGCTTCGATCACTGTTTCAGTTTTGTCAAGAGCTTGGCGTGCCGTGCACTGAGGGAGAAGGGCTTGAGAGGAGTGACGAGAGAGCCCTGTGTGCATCATGATGTTTCTGCCAGCCGCTGATAAGCTGTGTTCAAATGTTGTTTGTTTCAATGTTGTGTTGGTCTATGTTTGTTTATTTCTGTCAACATTATCGGTTGCCTGCTGATACGTGAGTCTTGTTCCAAGAATAAACTGTTAAACTACTATATTTTGAATCGCGTGTCTTTATGTTGCTTACCCCCTCCTTTAACGAGCACTTTAATAGTGGGGTTCATAACACCACCCACTGAAAAAGTTTGTTCTAAGGATGATGAACTTAGAAAGCTTAAAATTGATTTTTAACACTGTTCCTGAAGATTATAACCTTGACAAAATTATAACGTTTGTCTGTGCGCTGCACATTTTATGGAGAACAGCAGACAGACAGAGTACAATGCAGGCTATACACACAAAAGCTTCTCCTGAAAGACGTAGCCATTCCCATTTTGTCAAGACTATCTGTTGTTTAAGAATCATAACTTATAAGTATGTCTTTGTAGTTGTGTTTTCTAATAACAGTTCCGATTATAAGTTTTATGTAGTTGCTATGATAGCTATGATGTAAATGAAGGGCAAAGCTTTGCCTCCGCTAGCCTGCTAACTAACATTACAGTATTGATATAGTTTACTTAGCTTATGTAAGCTCTTGCTTTTGTAAGACTGTTCACCGCCCCTTAGGAAAATTATCCATGATTTTGTGATTGATTACTGTTTGTATTGTTTGTACCATAGTTTTCTGACAAATATGAATAAATGGTGGATAACATTGTATCTATAAGAAAATAAAAAAGTCTGTGCTTGAAATTCGTTTTGCACGATCCTCTTGTTCGTTAACATTGTCAGGGTCTGAATCGAGCTTGAATGGTATGAAATTGATGCGACCGTTAATATTTACATCTGAGTAGATCTCGCGGTTATGAAGGGGCGGCACATTTCTCGAACATGCGCTAAACGCTGCCAATCATAACACACTGGGTCAGCTAACCAATTACAGCACATTCTGTATTTCAGAAGGAGGGGCTTCATCAAAAACTACGCGTTCAACCAGACTAGGTAGAGAGGAGCTGTAATAGTGTAAAATATGTGAAAAATAATGTTTTTTGATTTGTCTTTGATTTGTTTGAAATAAGGATTGAACTTTCTTGACTTCCTCCACAAAGGGGAAAGAAGACTCAAAAGACATACCACATACAACAGGACTAAAAAACAAGAGAATATTACCAACTTTAGTGGACATTTATCTTAAAGGAAGTGGTATACTCTCCTTTGACAATTGTATGTTGATTGTTTGATTGATTGTGTTGTTTGTTTTTTGTTGTTGTTTTTTGTCAGTAAGGCCGGCTTAATTTAATTTCTAACTGAGTAACAATTGAAATAGGTGTTACATCAACAAATCTGAATTGGGCATCAAGTCCTACATTGTAAATGCTGCCACTGTCTGAACGTCAGAGAGAATCCTCACACTCATTGGCTGCCGCCTCTGTAGATTCGGTAGTATAGTGTTGTAGTGTATTTGGTAGTGTGAGAGCGAAAATTTTACAATAAAAGGCAAGTTTTATTGTACTTTACCAGCGGAGACAACAGGAGAATCAGTACCTGCAAAAACAAAAACAAAAACAAGCAATGTTCTACTTTTTTAATGTACTCTATTTATAAAATTCACCATTTTATTTGCAAAATGATGTTGCATGTCAAATGTATTATTATTAAAACATGCATCTCTGTTAATATTTTTAGCAGTTTATACTGTATAAGCATGAATTTTGCTTTAAGAGACTTTTACATTATAAATGGAGTTTATTGTTCATTTTCATTTATTTATAACCTCTACCATTCATTATGGGATTATGCCAGATGATATCATCCATGTAGAAAATTACATTTCTGACAGTTTCACATCCTCAGTCGTTGACGTCTTTTGGGTTGGTGAAGTATCTGTCTGAGCTGCTAAACCTGTTTGCTCTGGTCATATGAACTGTTACACTCACCCAAAGATACCAAAGACAAAAAATCCCATGGTAAAATCTGAATATCCATCATTATGGATCAGCAGTCAGACGTCATGCCACTGACATCTTACAACAATGAACAGTGAAATTCTAAAAACAATGTTTTTTTTCTTTCATTGAAGTATGTGATACATGCCATTGATCATGTAGGCCAGTGGTTTTCTTAAAAACCAGTGTATCTATTCTGGTCTTTATGTTACAGGCAATGTCTGTATTTGGTATCTGAGAGGTGACTGAGGGTCTGACCGTGTGTGGAATGCAGTAACAGTGTTTACTCATTTAGCCCATCTTCCAGAGAATTAACATCTACTTGTTTTGTAATTAAAGGAATAGTTCACTTTAAAATGAAAATTCTGTCATCATATACTCACCCTCATGTTGTTTCAAACCTGTATGAATTTCTTTCTTCTGCTGAACACAAAGGAAGATATTTAGAAGAATGTCAGTAACCAGACAGTTTCTGGGTCCCATTGACTTCCATAGTATATTTTTTTCCTACTATGGAAGTCAATGGGACCCAGAAACTGCCTGGTTACTGACATTCTTCTAAATATCTTCCTTTGTGTTCAGCAATAGAACGAAATTCATACAAGTCTGAAACAACATGAGGGTGAGTATATGATGACAGAATTTTCATTTTAAAGTGAACTATTCCTTTAATTAATTTGCTCATACAAGCAAACTAATCAAGAGTTATATTTTGTAGAAAGAGAATTGTCAGTTTGAACTTTATTCTGCTCTTCTCATCATAGCTGTATGAGACATGTAAAGACAACTGCGTCTAAGGTCATGAAGGTCAATAACACACCAAATGTATCCACTAACACATATGCATACTTAGCATGTGTAATTCTTTTTTTAGGATTTATAGCACAATTTGTCACTATATGTTAAAGCAACACTAAGGAAAATTTTTTACTTTAAAATAATGTTTCCAAAATCGTATCAGTTGTTCAAGTTGTAACAAGGTGAAAGGCACTTCTGGATTCGTTTCGCTTTCCCTGTATCTGCTATAACCACACTTGCCAAACCGGGTCACGTTTCTGTAGTTCGAATGAGACAAAAGAAAACTACAAATTTGACTTGCTTTACATCAAGCGTTACAATAGTCATTATTTAGATTTTCTTTGTTTCTGATCTCGCAATACATCATACTTTCATGAAATCATGCAACATACTCTACCTTGTCTGTGGACATCGTTCATTTCAAAGCCGGTGCTGGATAAACAGCGAGTGTGCGTGCGACAGTAGGCTGCGGGCGATGAAATTTTTACAACAGCGGTAATGGACAATTCCGCTTCCAACCTGTAGGGCGACCGAAGAGTGAATCATGTGTAGAAGTTTGTATCAGTGCTCTGTGCCGTGTGGATGCGGTTTTCATGTTCTGTTCCAGTGAAGTCCTGACGAAAGTTATAGCCTATGTTTTATTTAATTGTGTTTGCAGGGGTTGTTTATTATTATTATTATTATGAGACTGAAAGCACCAAATGTGAGTAAAGATCGGCGAGTATATAAAGCGTTGTCAATCGCCAGGAGGCCGGTAACATTTTTATCAATTCTAACATTACAATGTCATGAGAACATCAACTTAAACAAAATGTGAATGATGTTCGGGACAGTTGGGCCAGTGCTGCATCATCACGAAAGTTTAACCCTTGATAATGTAAATGTTCCACTGCAAGAAGACGCAAAAGTCACTTTGTTGTTCACGTGCTTTGTGGGAAATTCCCTTTCGAAGTGAAACTTGCACTGTATCATAGTGTTGGTTCTATGGGAATGCTCCTTGTGAGCCGGTGTCTGAAGCATGTGTACTAAACGCCTTCCTAAATGCAGATATAGGAAGTGTACGCCTCCGTGTGAATGATATATCATACCAAATGACACTAACGATCTTGTCTTGGAGTGGAGCATGAGCGGTCAGCCCTCGAGGGGGCTCTGTGCTCACTCTGATCACTTCACAGTGAGAAAGCTTTGTTCCCACCTTTTGGGTGGCGTTTATGGTCATGGGGTTCGCAGCTTGATTTGGTCGACGAGCTTGGGACGGGTCTTTCCCTTTCGCCAGTTCCTGAGGCTCTTGCTCTGAATCCGTAAGCCCACTCGCTGGTTTCTTCCGGTCCGGCGAAGAGCTTGTTGCTTGGCCGCTGTAGTTCAGAGGAACTGGAGTTGAGGCGGATGTTTTGTCTGAGCCCGCCTCTTCCTTGTCAGCCACGTACGAGGAGTTACTGGATGTAATTGTTTGCACCAGCGTCAGACTGAATCTAACTGGACGGTGGCTAGGCGAGCGGTTCATGGCAGGTCACAAACATTCGTCTCCTGCAAGCCTTCCGTTTCTTCCAGACCTCTACGATGAGGTGTTGAGGTCTTGGGGGAAATCTTTTTCTGCCTGTATGTTCCCACCCAGCAAGTCCAACTACGCTAACGTTAAGGGGTTGGAGGAACATGGTTATGTGAAGATGCCCTGGACGGAGGAATCGTTAGCTGGTTATCTCTCATCCGGCGAGGCTCCCACTTTGCCCTTAAAGCCTTGTCAGTTTACATCTAAACTTGATGGGCAAAGCGGTAGTGGGCCAACCTGGTGGTGTTGCAGGCGTGCCAAGCCGCACGTCCTGATTTTGCCGAGTTAGACATGTTCCTGACATTCCTGTCCAAAACTTCTGTAACCCTCCCCTAAACCTAACCTTACCCATAAGTTATCCCTGAAAATCAGAGGGAAATGATAGGTGAATAACACTGATGCAGAAGCATAAAACCATGGTTGTAAGCCTAAACTTGGAATAAACTGTAAACTTGTCCCTCAAATCCGATTGGTTGATGGGAATTTTGTTCCAGGAACATGTTGTACTTGGCAAAATCAGCTACCAAGTTGACCTCTTGAGGGACGCTGATGTCGCTGATGCGATTCTCTGACCTGCGTCTGCGGCACAAATTAACATGGCGCCGCCCATCGCGCATACAGCTCAACTAACGCGATGCGATCGTTATAAAGGTGTTTAAACAACAATACAACAATACAAAACATTCCACTTGCATGTATTTGACAATCGGAATATCAGATATTTCATGCCATAGCTAACACATTTGTGAATATTCTGAATAAAAAAGGGAAAAATGACATAAAAGCAGATCATCATTCATTCAGCTCTGTTGCTGCTGCGGTGTGTCACGTGACAAGCAATGACGCGTCACCATGGAAACCATAAAGTGACATTCTAAATAATTAGTTGCCTTGAACACCAAGCCCCCCCCCCCCCCTCAAGAATCCCGCCCCCCCTCTCACAATATAGTTCCCACGTCCCTGATTAACATAGCATTAGTTTAAATGACATGAAATCTTCTATATATGATTTTTTTTTTTTTTTTGAGGTCAAAATAAGTAAGATTAAAGGTGAACTAAGTAACTTTTTTACCTTAACCGAACAGCTTCGGAGTCATTGGAATGGTTATATGACATTTTTCGGGTTGAATGGTGGTCGTCTCACACCCCCCGAGCGCCTGTGAGCGGAAAAACCACACTTGCAACTCTGGGCCGCCGGGCTGCCGGCCTCAGCATCAGGAAGTATCACATGATATCAGGTCTTGCGATGTAACGAATTGCTTTACGGCACTGCACACATACACTATCTAAACATTTATTTGCTAGCCTTCTGTGTATCGTACATACCTCAGTGGACATGGCTCCGTGCGTTCGCCGGGTTCTTTGAAAACAAATGCACATGACCAGCGGGAGAAGATGGGAGGGGGGAGAGTCGCCAACGAGTTTTGGCGACAGTGTTGTCAAATATCTATTCCGAAGCTGTAGGGGGAGCTCTATAGAGAAATCCGCGAGCAAAAAGCGAGAAAACAGTAAAGAAATCGGCAAAGCTGCATAGTTCTGCCAGAGCCCGTCTAAAGAGAGCCAGCCCACTCCCTATTAAGTCCTATTGTACCGAATTTTGGTTGTAGTTCCACCACAGTTCCACTGGGGGCGATCGCCCATGAGTGCAAAATGAATGGGAGTCTATGGCGCTAGACGGCTAAATTTGTCTCTTTCACCCGATTGACGTTGAGAAATCTCAGATTTTATTGTAGGTTTTGCAAGTTCAACATGGGTTATAGGTCGAAAGTTGAATGAACGAGTACTTAAGTCCTTTTGATTTCTTACAGGTTGAGTTGTTGTTGCCCATAACACGCTAGCATTCTGCTAATGAACGCTGATTGGTCAGTGAAGGACTGATTACGACCAGAGATACCGCTTGATGGCATCGTGGCATCCGAAGCGGGACCAGAAACAAACAAAACAAAAACTCTTCTAGCACGTGTATTTACCTGTGTCAGCTGTGTCGTCGATGCCTCGAGAGAAAAGAAAGTGCAGAGTGCGAAAGCACCAAAGTGACTGAAGGATTGCCGTAAAGCAGTATCTTTGGTCGTATGATGTGTATGACGTCATTGACACTTTAAAAGACTTTTTAAAGCAAATAAGTGACTCTAAAAAATCTAACACCCAGCAATGTGTAATTTCTTTGCATCTCCTTTCGAATACAACTTTCAAATTACTAGACAAAAAATTATATCCTGAGAAAAGTGGATTTTGAGGGTTATAGCGCCATAGACCTCCATTCATTCTGCACTCGTCCTGTGAGCGCCCTCATATGGAATCAGAGTGGAACTGCAACTAGTTCAGAAGCCGGAAGTTTACTGTTCTGCTTTAATAGCACTACAATGGTTGGGGAAAGTTGCTTTTAAATGTAAAAAAAATTGTGCAATCTGTACAAAGTACAACTTAACAAAAAAGCTAAAAATAAATAAATAAATACATTTAAAAACTAATGTTTGCTGGGCAAACACAAAGGAAAATGGCTAGAGCAGCCTCCCCACCTCCATTAACCAAATGAACACTCTGGTTAAATAAGTAATTTTCTCGCCAAACAGATATGAGGACAACCATTTTAACCATATTTCAACAATGCATATTTATATGAATGACATGAAAACAATAACTTATTTTTGCCTAGCCAAATAAATACACTAAGCACAGTATTAACCAAAGTAAACTATTACAATAATAAACATACATTCAACACATAAACATCAGAACTATAACATGTGAAGCACCAGGGTTACATAAAATGGTATGACCACTGCCACTGCTATTATAGGTTACGCACACTACCGGAATGAACCAGGACACAGCAGAAATCAACAGGTAAGCAAACGATACAACAACAAAACGCTGAATCATATGATATTAATTGACCAATAAACACTCTGTAAAAACCACTAGACTCCTTATAATTACACTTCAGCGAGTAACACCTGATAAACAGTCAAAGAAATGAAACTTACAGGGGTTTTTTGTACGAGAAAACATGGCGGAAGGTAGTGACAGTGCTCTGGAGTTTTTTCAGATTTCTTTTTTTCATTTTGTATTCATGCTCTTAGGCTCAATGAGAGTATTTGAGTATATATATATATATATATATATATATATATACTCAAAATAATTTTGTATTCAATGCTCTATATTGAAGGGTGGATTCTGGAATCCACTGCTGCTTTAATGTATATCTAATGAGTGATTATAATCAAGGTCAATAATAATAATCAATAATTTTCCTTTTAAATATCAAATGTGTTGAATGACTTCTCTAGACTTGTGAGATTTTACTTTGTTATAGTAGTTATAAGTGTGAATACTGAATTGTTCTTTTCATGTATTCTCTAATGTCTGTATTTGGTATCTGAGAGGTGACTGAGGGTCTGGTTCAAATGCCAGGAATGTAATAACAGTGCTTGCTCATTTAGACCGGCTTCCAGAAATGGAAGTTTTGTGTTTGAAAAAGGTCTTCAACATGTGCCAATACATACATCTGTTTTTCTAGGGTACACTGAAGACTATAAGTCACTGGGGTCATTGAAGTCTAAGGGACCATTTCTTTGTTAAAGCTTTCCTTTACTGCGTCAGATTAAAGTGTCCTCTCCTTGAGAGAAAGAACGTATTATCTCGTTTATAGCGTTTATAGTTAGAGCCTGGCCAAATCCAACCTTGAAGAAGCTGTGTGTTGGTGTGTGTAGAACAACGAACGCACGATGTAGAGTCATAAAACAGGGTTTATTCTGGTCTTGACAACCCGTGAGAACTGCTCACAAAAGAAAACAACATAAAAATAAAAAAAACCAAGATATCAGAGCTTGTTCTTATCCAATGTTACAACTTCGTTGATATGACAATCACAGAAAAAACATTTAAAGAACACGAACCTCGTGAGCTGACATCCCGGAGGGGGCTAAATAATCCTTTATCTTCTTCTCTATCTTCTTTCTCTCTTATTTCTTAATTTTATATACAATTTTCACGTTTCTTTCATTCTTAGTGGAGCTAACCGGCAGCTACAGCCTGCAGATAGCATGTGTCTCAGCAAAATGGGCTCGGGCAGAAACCCAAACATAAACAATTGTACCCGCTATAATCTACCAGTAGATGGCGCAAAAGAGCACGCCTGGACACAGCTCAATGGGACATTAAATGCTAATACTGTTACACTCCCACCAATCACTTGTGATTTTTAAAGAACAAATTATCAACTATGACTAATGAATAGCTTATGAATTAAAGAATATGAACTATATTTTAGGCAGAGCGAGGTTGAGAATCTTCTTCTGCCTCCATCAGAACGACTGTCTTCTGAATGGGCCTTTCCAGATGAACGGGTTTGGAGGTACGCTTTCCTTCTTTGTCCAGGTTTTGATCACTCATTAACAATTTCACCTTCCTCACTATTCCATCCTTTCCAGGGTAGACTTCAGTGATCTTCGCCAATTTCCACTGGCTGCGTGGAGTTATCTCGTCCTTCAGAAGAACAACATCATCAACCTTAGCATTTCTATGCTCCTTGGTCCACTTCTGTCTACCTTGAAGGTTTAACAAATACTCTTTTTTCCACCTTGTCCAGAAGGTGTTGGCGAGGAGTTGAACACGACGCCACCTCTTACGGAGATAAAGATCTTCCTTTACAAACCTTCCTGGAGGTGGGGAGATGATTGTTGACTTCATGGTCAGTATGTGGTTTGGCGTTAAAGGTTCTGGGTTTGATGGATCACACAGTTGGTCAGTAGTCAATGGCCTGCTATTGACGATTGCCATTACCTCATACAGGAATGTCCTTAGAGAAGAGCTGTCGAGTTGTTTGCTTGATTGATCCAGGATTGACGTGAGTACACTTCTTATGGTGCGGATTTGTCTTTCCCAGACACCACCCATGTGACTTGACGCTGGGGTGTTCATGAGAAACTCGCAGTCCAGTTTTTCCAGCTTTGCTTGATCCATTTCCTTGAATGCTTCAGCAAACTCATTTCTGGTGCCGACAAAGTTCGTGCCTTGATCACATCTTATCTGCCGAACTTTACCTCTGATGGCTATGAATGCACGTAAAGAGTTGATGAGGGAATCCGTTGATAGATCATCAAGCATCTCAAGATGTACTGCTCTGGAGCACATGCAGGTGATTAACAATCCATAACGCTTTAACTCCTTGCGGCCATCCTTGACGTAAAAAGGACCGAAGCAGTCCATCCCACAGTAGGTGAATGGTGGTGTAGTTTCCATCCTATCCTCCGGGAGGTCTGCCATCTTCTGCTGCTCTGTGCACCTTCTGAATCTTCTGCATTTTAAACATTTATAGATGTAAGATGAAACAATCTTACTGCATCCAAGTATCCAGTATCCGTTAGCTCGCAGCTCGTTCATCGTGATTCCTCTTCCTTGATGGTATGTCTTCTCGTGATAATGTTTGACGAGTAATGTAGACACATGACTGTTTCTTGGCAGGATCACAGGATGTCTGACATTAGGATGCAAAGCAGCATGTGTTAAGCGTCCGCCTACCCGAAGAATGCCTTGGTTGTCAAGAAATGGACATAACTTGGTCTGCATCACCTCATGATGTTGTAAGGTTTTTATCTCCTGAGTAAACGCTGCTGCTTGGACCATCTTTATTATGATTACCTCTGCTTCTTTTCTCTCTTGTAGGTTAACAATGTTAAATGACTTCTTGTGATCCTTTGCTTCTTTAACATAGCGCTTGAGTCTGGCCACAGCTTTAATCATTCTCAACCAGTCGGAAAACTTCTGAAGCCGATCTAACAGTGACCTTTGTTCTTCTGCTTGTATCGTGTGGACTTGAACTTTCCTGACCTCTGGGTCACTGTTCGATAACTCTCCCACCTTGAGTACACTACTGGTTATGACCTTCTGCCAGAGAAGATCTGGGCCCTTGAACCAGTTTGAAGCTACAAGTTGTTCTGCTGTAAGGCCTCTTGAGGCGTGGTCTGCCGGATTGTCTTTGGAAGTTACATACCACCATTGTGTTGACTCTGTACTTTGTTTGATGCGTTCGACACGGTTTGCGACAAACACGTGAAACCTTCTGGCCTCATTACTGATATAGCCGAGCACCACTTTAGAGTCAGTCCAGTACCTTTCTTCTGAGATTTCTATTCCCAATTCCTTTTTTAGCATGTCACCGGTGCGAACAGCAACAACGGCCGCTGACAACTCTAGACGTGGTATAGTTGTGACTTTGGATGGTGGAACTCTCGATCTTCCCATCACCAAGGTGCAGTAAACTTCACCAGATGTGCTTACTGCTCTCAGGTAGGTGCACATGCCATATCCAGATGCACTTGCATCGGAAAAATGATGCAGTTCGTAGTGTTGTGCCTTGAATTTTGAAGGAATGTAGCATCTGCAAATCTTTACATCTGCCAGGTTTCCCAGGTCCCGCAGCCAAGACTCCCACTGAGGTCGAAGACTGTCAGGTAAGCTATCATCCCAGCTGAGCTTATCTCGGCACATTTGTTGCAAGATTTGCTTTCCTAGCAAAATGAAAGGCGACACAAACCCAAATGGATCGAACACAGAGGCGACTGTGGATAATACTCCTCTTCGGGTGAGTGGATTTTCCTTAACAACCACTCGGAACTGGAATTGGTCTGATTCCACACACCATTGTACGCCGAGTGCTCTCTCCATATGCACTTCACCAAGTGCCATATCTAGATCTTTGGCAACTACTGCGCATTCTTCCTTTGGAAGCGAAGCTAGAACTTGGGTGTTGTTTGAGATGAACTTATGCAGCCGAAGGTTGCCCGTCCTGCAGAGCTTGCGTGCTTCATTGACAAGCTGTATTGCTTGATCTTCAGTGTCGACACTTCCTAGTCCATCATCGACATAGAAGTTAGTTTTGATGAACTTGATGGTTTCTTCGTCAAAACTTCCTTCTCCTTCAGCTGCGAGGTGTTTGAGGCCATAGTTTGCGCAACCTGGAGAGGACGCTGCGCCGAATAAGTGTACTTTCATTCGGTAGACAGTGAATGGAGTTTCGAGGTCTCCGTTCTCCCACCACAAGAACCGTAGGTAATCTTGATCGCAAGCATTCACATGAAACTGGTGGAACATGCGTTCAATATCACACATGAAAGCCACTGGGCCTCTTCGGAAGCGACACAAGACTCCAAGCAGGGTGTTTGTTAGCTCTGGACCAGTCAGGAGATGGTCATTTAGTGAGGTGCCTCTGAACTTGGCGGAGGCGTCAAAGACAACGCAAATCTTTCCGGGTTTTTGGGGATGATACACCCCATGGTGTGGGATGTACCAAGCTGGTCTCTTGTCGATGTCTTTCTCTGGTACTCTTTCAGCATCCCCAAGGGCTATTATCTCATCCATGAACTTCTTGTAGTCCATGTAGTACTGCTTGTTCCTCTTGAGCTTTTTTCCTAAACATTTGAGGCGATGAATAGCACATGCCTTGTTATCTGGCAGGTTAGGCCTTTCACTCTTGAATGGGAGTGGCATCTCAAAATGGCCATCCTCCTTGTGTCTAATGCCTTTCCTTATCTTTGCTAGAAATCTGAGATCTTCTTGAGAGATGTTTACATCTTCTGGGAACTTCTCAACAAAGTCAGATTCCAACATTTTCAGGACCTCTGTAGGGGAGATCATTTCCTTTATTTGAGTTCTGAAAACATAGTGAACCTTGTTGGTGATGTTTGAGGAGGTTTGAATATCCGGCACCACTTCCTTCACGATGACTTACTCCGAAATGATCTCCATAATCAAGACATGGATTGCCATAACCCACAATACTCCATCCCAGATCAGTCCTTTGTGCGAACGGCTGATTTTCGTTTCCTGACACAACTTGCCGAGGAACAAGTGCTTGGGGGCAGTTGTAGCCAATCAGTAGGCCAATATCACAGCTTTGTAGTGGAGCGATCTCCTCCGCAATGCATTCAAGATGAGGCCATGCCTTGGCTGTTCCAGGGGTTGGAATGTGATCTCGGTTTGCAGGTATGAAGTCCCTTGCATATGTTACTGGTAGGGAAATTGTCTTATTTGAATAAAATCCTCTTACTTGTAGACCTGAGAGCTTGCGACACGACACAACTGTGTTTCTTGATGACATGGTGGTAAGCCTTAGCTGAGCTGATTTACCTTTAATATGCAGAGCTTGTGCTGTTTCTTCGAGAATAAAGGTTGTGTCGCTCTGCGTATCAAGGAGCGCGTACACAAGAACTTCATGCTCTGGCTTGCCTTCAGCTGACACCCATACTGGAACAATGGAGGATGTGTGAGTGTCATCAACATTCTGTGCGACTCTGTTAGATGTTGCTTCGCTTGTTGTTGGTGTGACGGTATCGTCTTGTAAAGTGTCTGGGTTTCTTTGTCTTGTCCTGTCACTGCTGGTTTGATTTTTTCTTGTTCTTTCTTCTCTGGTACGGTTATCATGAAGACATGTTGGATGTTTTTTATCACATGTATCACAGGTGGCTCTGCTTTCACAATCCTTGGAGTGGTGACCAGACTTTAGACAGCCAAAGCATAACTTCTTGTCTTGAACAAAATTTAGTCTCTCATGAATACTCTCACTCATAAACTTCCAGCAATTAAGTAGGCTGTGACCCAACTTCTCACAGTACGCACAACTAGTACTGACAGATCTTTCATTTAAGTTAGTTGCCAGTACCTTTGCTCCATAGCCTTTGTTCTTTGGTGTTTTTGTACTTTCAATTTCAATTGGTTTCAGAGCGAAAAGAGATGTTATGGGGTTACAGGCAATTTTGGCTTCCCGTGAGATGAAGTCCACAAATTGGCTGAAGCTCGGGAAGGTGTGGTTTTCCTCTTGCACTTCCATAACCTTTCTATTCCATCTTGAAGTGAGCCAATCTGGGAGTTTTGCAAGCATTTTTTGGTTTTCATTGCAGTCATTGAACACTTCAAGCCCCTTCATTTGTAACATGGCTGTCTTGCAGCAGCAGAGGAAGTCAGCAAATGCCTGAAGTTCCATACTGTCTTTAGAGCTTATCTTTGGCCATGCATCGAGTTTGTCTCGATAGGCTTTGGCTACGAGGAAGGGATTGCCATACCTCTCTTCGAGAACTGACCATGCTGCATAGTATGCTGATTCTGTGCCAAGCGGAAAGTAGCCTTCTATTGCCTTCTTTGCAGGCCCACTTACATACTTTCTCAGGTAATAAGTCTTCTCTTCAACTGGTATATTTTTCCTGTCGATCAGAGTTTGAAAGGAAATCTTCCAATCATTATATCTAATAGGATCGCCACTGAATATTGTTGGCTCTGGTACTGGAAGACGGCTTACACTAAGAGACTCTGCAAATGCTTTGACCAGATCTGTCGTGTTCACTTCTCGTTGAGGTGTCATAATTTGCGGTGAAGAACACTGTTTGCAATGTGAGTCATTGTTTTCAGACTTGACTTCATTGTTTTTGGCAGGACTGCGGTGAAGTAGGCTGTATATCTCTTCATCTGAACATTCACTTTGTTCATACACCTGCTGTCGAGCCTTTGCTGCATTTAGCTTTTTTATTGTCTCAAGTCGCTCTACTTCTCTGCGCTTAGCTTCTAGAGCTCTCTGTCTTTGTGCTATTTCCGCTTCTTGTCTTTCGATTTCCTTCATATGAGTTTCTTGTTCAAGCAGAACTTGCAGAGCAGCTTCATTTGCTGCAACATCAGCAGCTGCATCTTGTCTTTTGGCTGAAAGCCTGCTGGAGTTTCTAGAGGAGACCCTTGAGCGAGAAGAGAGCTTAGTGTGGTGTGACTTTACACTCATCTTGTCTGAGGCTACTAACTTAGATATAGGCTCAGTCTCTTTCCAGTTTTCATCTCCTTGAACTTCAGATTTACTTGGGTTAGAGCACTTTGCTACTGCTCCGATAATTGTCTTTGTTATGGCTTCACATGTATCCATTCTCCGTCTTGTCTCATTATCTGGAGATTCAATGTGTCTCAACTCAACATAGGCAGCATTCACACCCTCAGAAGCATTTGAAACCTTGGAGACATGGTCCTGTAGCAGATCCTCTGAGTACTTATCATCTATGGCTCCTTTAGCGTCCTTAACAGCAGCTTTCCACTTCTCATAGTGTCCTCTGAAACGACATGCAGCCTTCACTACGAGCTCCTTGTGGAGTTCTTGGCCCTTTTCCGTCAGTGTACGGACTCTTTGGCTTCTCCGTGCTCTTTGTGAGGTAGTAGAGACATCATCATCTGTGCCTTCTGCTGCTTGTAATTCCTTGTCTGTATGAGGTTGTTCCACATCAACATCTTCATTTACTTCTGGATTAACCTCATGCTCTGCCATTGTTGGAGTTTTTATTTATTCTATTTAATTTTTATTTGTAACTTAGTCTTAAGTGCAGAATTTAATGAAGCAGCTTAAATTCGATTTGGTAATGAGTGAATGAATGTTGATCTTATTTTAGCTTACTGTTGTAACCTTGAAGCACAGTTATAACTCTTTAGATATAACTTAAAGTCAAGATTTAAATAACTGTAACTACGAAACACTATTAAATATCTTTACCAAGCCAGAATATTTATCTTCTGGTACTTACTGAAATCCACTGAATGTGCAGGTTACTTATCACAACATCAAATTTAACACTGTATGAATATCAGTCACTTAAGCAGTAGAAATCTAAACAATAGAAAATATTCCAGTCTTTTGCTTTGTTCATTAATAGAGAGAGATTAGTCTTAATTCCTTTAACAGTCCATTTTCTCTCTCTCTCTTGTAGAAGAATTCAAGTTAGTCCTTTAACCGGGGCAACACTTATTTTTCGGGGCACCTGGACCTTCCAGCGGTGGCTCCTTCCTTGCTGTGTATCGCCGTGGCTGATGGTGGCACCTGTTGCTCGTTGTCGGCACCGTCCATTATCTACCCGCGCTCAGCAGACGGGAGTTCTCACTGTAGCACCCTCAAGGATCAACGAACGCACGATGTAGAGTCATAAAACAGGGTTTATTCTGGTCTTGACAACCCGTGAGAACTGCTCACAAAAGAAAACAACATAAAAATAAAAAAAACCAAGATATCAGAGCTTGTTCTTATCCAATGTTACAACTTCGTTGATATGACAATCACAGAAAAAACATTTAAAGAACACGAACCTCGTGAGCTGACATCCCGGAGGGGGCTAAATAATCCTTTATCTTCTTCTCTATCTTCTTTCTCTCTTATTTCTTAATTTTATATACAATTTTCACGTTTCTTTCATTCTTAGTGGAGCTAACCGGCAGCTACAGCCTGCAGATAGCATGTGTCTCAGCAAAATGGGTGTTTGGGCAGAAACCCAAACATAAACAATTGTACCCGCTATAATCTACCAGTAGATGGCGCAAAAGAGCACGCCTGGACACAGCTCAATGGGACTTTAAATGCTAATACTGTTACAGTGTGTGTTAGTCTTTTTGGTTACAGGTTAAGGAACCAGAGCACTGTTAATTTATTTATTTTTTTTTATGGTAAAAAAAAAAACGGCAGCTGTGGTTGCCAGTATTTTACCTTAAAAAATATGGTGGCAACCTTTTTTGTTTTACAGGACTTAAATTTACGGGCAAAAAAAAACACAATGTAAAAAAACCTGATATTTACGTAAAAAAAAATGTCAGCTTGGTTGCCAGTATTTTACCATAAAAAATATATGGTAGCAACCTTACTTTGGACTTAAATTTACGGCAAAAACAAACAAACAAAAAAACATCAGCAGGACTTAAAGGGATAGTTCACCCAAAAATGAAAACTCTGTGACCATTTACTCTCCCTCAAGTTGTTCCAAACCTGTATGACTTTCTTTCTTCTGCTATACACAAAAGAAGATATTTTAAAGAAGGTTGGTAATTAAACAGTTGCTGGTCCCCATTGACTTCCATAGTATTTTTTTTTCCTACTATGGAAGTCAATGGGGTCCATCAGACATTTGGTTACCGACTTTCTTCAAAATATCTTCTTTTGTGTTCAGCAGAAGAAAGAAAGTCATACAGGTTTGGAACAACTTGAGGGAGAGTAAATGATCACAGAATTTTCATTTTTGGGTGAACTGTCCCTTTAATGTCATGATTTTGGGTTTGTTCTTGTCATGTTTCTGTGTCATTTCATGTTTCCTTGTCTGTCATGTGACCCTTGTAAGTCATGTGATCCTGCCATGTGTTCCCTTGTCTGATGTGTCATGTTGTCATTGGTTCTTTGTTACATTGTTCACAGGTGTCCCTTGTCTAGTCATTGGTCTTGTGTGTATTTAAGCCCTCTTGTTTGCCATGTGTCTTTGTCAAGTATTGTTCCCTGTAATCTGCTGTTGTGTAATTTCTAGTTCATGCCACGGTTTTTGTTTTCGTGCCACACCATGTTTATGTTTCATGTTTTGTTTTATTCGAAATAAAGCTGCACTTGGGTTCTCTTTACAACTTGCCTCCACTGGATCACTATTACAGAATACTTGACCACCAATGAACCCAGTTGCCCTCCTAAACTTATGCCAGGGGAATTGTCCCCTGGAAACGTATGTGGAGGAATTTTGTGGACTGTGCTACCAGGTAAAATTTAATGATGTGGCTCTCAAGGACATTTTTCGTTTTGGGCTGAACAATCCGGTTTATTGACTATGCACTTTTATTAAGTGGCTCAACTTTTACTGTGGGTTTGGTGGACGAGGAGCCCCGCAACCCTACTGTACTTGCCAAGTCTGAGTCTCTTCACGTCATGCCTTCCGAGCCTGAGCCACTTCATGTCATGCCTGCCAAGTCGAGTCTCTTCACGTCATGTCTGCCATGTCTGAGTCACTTCACATCATGCCTGCCAAGTCTGAGTCTCTTCACGTCATGCCTGCCATGTCTGAGTCTGTTCACGCCACGTCTGCCGCCGAGCCAGTGTCTCCTGACAAGATGGCCGCCACCACGTCGCCTGAGCCCTCAGCAGAGATGGCCGCCACCACGCCTGAACCTGAGCCCTCAGCAGAGATGGCCGCCACCACGCCTGAACCTGAGCCCTCAGCAGAGATGGCTGCCACTAATCCTGAGCCCTCAGTGACTGCTACACTAACCATTATGGCCACAGCCATATGGTGTGTGTGGTCGGTGCACACATTTGAAGTTCATACTAAAGTACTGCAAAAATGACAGAAAATTGACTCACATTTGCTGTTCTGCAGCAAAACATGAGAACAGTGGTGTTTTAGACCAAACATATGGTAACTGAGTGACCGGGACGAATCAGTGAATGGTGAGATATTTTTCTAAATAAAATGATCCTGTCAAAGAATTGCGCGATAACTTTATTTTTCCGTCTGTATCATCTTAGTGAGATTTTGTGAGGTTTACGCATGCGCAGTAAGGTGAATTTAGCGTTTTCCAAGTTTCTCAACCACACTGAAACGTCGGTAAACTGCCCGAAAAAGCTAGTGTGGATGGAGACCGTTTTCAAATGAAAATGCCGTTTTCAAATGTATCCAGATTAATTAGCTGGATACATTAGCTACGTCCTTGTTTCAGGTTAAATGATTCTGATTGGCTAAGAAATTTGCCCAGATTTGGGTTGCTGGGCGCCAGCCTGTCCTGGGACATGGGACATTTCATGTAATTTTACAGTAAAATACTGTTAAATGTATAGATTTTGGAAGTACACTGTGAAAAAAAATGCATTTTTGCATTTACCGTAAAAAATACTGTAGCAATTTTTAGATTTTACATCATTGAACTAAAATTTACTGTAAAAAACTGGCAGCTGGTTGCAAGTGCTTTACCGTAAAAAATACAGAAGTAATATTTTAGGTTTTATGGCAATGAACTTCAGTTTATGGTATAAAAAAACATGCCAGCTGTTGTTGCCTGTAATTTAAAAATATTGTATTACAAACCAATTTGTCATAAAAGTTATTACTGAGAACTACCAGAGGTTCAGACGTTGATGTTTTATTGAAAATAATAAAGTTTGAATAATGGATATAAAGTCACCATTATGGAGATCAGTGTTTGCTTTAGTTGGGCTCTTGGGACTCTGTGCTCCTTCATTATATTAATATGTGCCTCAGCTTGTGGAAAACTAATAGTGGTGAACTTTGAATCATCATGTGGTTTTCTTTTTTACCATCTGTGTTATTATGGTGGTTATCGGTATATTACAAATATATACAGCAGATTTTAATACTTTAGTGAAAATAAATGAAAACATTGATTGGTTAATGAAGTATAAGGGTTGTCCTGTGAAATCGAAAAGGTTACTACTGTATTTTTTATGGTGGAGTACTGGGAACCACAGCTGATGTTTTTTATCACACATTTAAGTGTAATAGTGATCCACTGGAGGCAAGTTGTAAAGAGAACCCAAGTGCAGCTTTATTTCAAATAAAACAAAACATGAAACAAACATGGTGTGGCATGAAAACAAAAACCGTGGCATGATCTAGAACTTACAACAGCAGATTACAGGGAACAATACTTGACAAAGACACATGGCAAACAAGAGGGCTTAAATACACACAAGACTAATGACTAGACAAGGGACACCTGTGAACAATGAAACAAAGAACCAATGACAACATGACACATCAGACAAGGGAACACATGGCAGGATCACATGACTTACAAGGGTCACATGACAGACAAGGAAACATGACACAGAAACATGACAAGAACAAACCCAAAGTCGTGACAGAATACCCCTAAGGGCGTCTCCAGACGCCCAACAAAACCAAAACACAACATAATACCAGGAGGGTGGTGGAGTGGAGGAGGTCTTGGGGGAGGGATGGTGGGCCAGGCCCATGCAGGGGGACAGGACATGGGTCGTGGCATGGCGTGGGCGGAACCTGGGACATGGCAGGGCGTGGACGGGCCTGGGTCGTGGCAGGGCGTGGATGGGCCTGGGCCATGGCAAGGTGTGGGCGGACCTGGGCCGTGGGAGGGCGTGGGCGGACCTGGGCCGTGGCAAGGTGTGGGCGGACCTGGGCCGTGGCAGGGCGTGGGCGGACCTGGGCAGTGGGAGGGCGTGGGCGGACCTGGGCCGTGGCAGGGCGGCCAGGGCGGAGCAGGCTGTGCAGGAGGCCAGGGCGGACCTGACAGTTCAGGTGGCCAGGGTGGACCAGACAGTTCAGGTGGCCATGGGGGTGCAGCCTCCAAAACATTTTATGACAACCAATGACAAAAGTTAAAAAGTTTATTTTAAAGTTATATATATTTGCGAGGGTTCTTTAAAGGGGTCCTATTATGCTTTTTCACTTTTTCAACTTTAGTTTTTCTGTAATGCTGCTGTTTGAGCATAAAAATTATCTGCAAGGTTACAAAGCTCAAAGTCCACTCCAAAGGGAGATATTTTATTTAAAGGTCCCGTTCTTCGTGATCCCATGTTTCAAACTTTAGTTAGTGTGTAATGTTGTTGTTAGAGTATAAATAATATCTGTAAAATTATAAAGCTCAAAGTTCAATGCCAAGCGAGATATTTTATTTAACAGAAGTTGACTACAGCGAACGGCCCGTTTGGACTACATCCCTCTACTTCCTTCTTTAATTACGTCATTAAAACCGTTTTTTGACTAACCTCCGCCGCAGGAATGCTCCCTCAACTCTACCGAAATTCGTTTATGTACTTGCGCACTTCTTATAACTTACTGTGTTTACTCAGCTCTTACGGTGATTTTCTGAAGTGAAACTGACGCTTCATCTTTTGTGTGATGTACAATAAACTTTATTAAACTCATCATTCATGATCATGTTTGATCATCATTCAGACAGCAGACTTGTAGGCTATTAATAAATAATGGATACATACAAGCAGATGACAAATACGTTATAATAACCGTAATTAAACTACTAAACTATACCTGTTTCATCTCTATACAGCACTCTGGCTCTGTAGGCATTATTGTCCGACTCGAAATGAACACCGTTACTGAGAGTTTCTGATATTATCATCATTCCGTGAGATGAAATTGTCCTGAGAGACTGAGCGCGAGCTCATGAAGCTCCGCCCCCTGTGTCGTCCAGCAGCAGCTCATTTGCATTTAAAGGGCACACACTAAAACAGCGCGTTTTTCTGAGCCCCAAAAAATGACAATTTAAACATGCTGTAAAAAAATGATCTGTTGGGTATTTTGAGCTGAAACTTCACATACACACTCTGGAGACATCAGAGACTTATTTTACATCTTGTGAAAAGGGGCATAATACGGGACCTTTAACAGAATCCACTTTTCAAGAACTACAACGAATGGCTCGTTTGGACTACAATACACTTTTTCTGGATCTTATGATGTCATAATTCTCCTCATTTAAATAATCCCCGCCCACAGAATACGCAAACAAAGTTGGTGAGGCCTGGTCAAGCTGCGCTAGAGAAGATGAAGAGTGTTGTCACTGTTTTTTCCACCCACTGAAAAAGTTTTTCCTAAGGATGATGAACTTTGAAATTGATTTTTTTTTCAATGATTAATGTTCGTGGAATTTGGCTGTTAAAAGTATAACATTTAAAGCCCCTTAAATGAACGAAATGACTCGAAAAAAGATTCGTTCATTTTAATGAACGAGGTAGAACAAGCGAGTCAGTAAAATGATCCGAACTTCCCATCACTCACAGGGTGCCATGATGCCATCAAGTGACAGTCTGTTCCTGGTGTCAGTCTTGTTTAGGCCAATAACTAAAAAGGTTCGCTCAGCATCCGCATTTGAGTGTGGCAGGCTCAACACAATCTGGGCAACCTTTGATCATTTGGGTAATTTTAAAATGCCACTTGCCCGATTTGCCAAAACGTAATTTGTACCATGAGCCTATTTTTATTGAGCAAATAGCTATCCCACATAACGCACGACAGACAACATTCACAACTATAGTTGAAGTCTGTACTCTCTGATTAGGCAAGGCTATGTCTGTAGTGAAAGGCACACCATTTTATTATCTGCTTAACTTACCTTGATTGTCATCCAAACTTTCAAACGCGCATCAGTGGCTCCGACTCCGAACCGTTCCGAACTCTCTCTGAACTTTTCACACGCAACTGACGTATCAGGTTTCAGCGAATCAACGATCAGAGAATACTGCAGTGAGAACGTTGTAGGCAGATGTAACAGCTGTGTGCCTTAAACTCTCCTGTCATTAATACGCTGTGGTCTAGTATAGTCATCAACAGAAAATGAACGGATTGAGAGGAGAGAAATGTGCATTTTGGCGTGACATTTCTTGCGTGTGCGTGAGAGCGTGAGATTGATGCTGAAAGCGTGAATGTCACGCCAGATGCGTGAGAGATGGCAACCCTGTGCCTAGCTAATCATTCCTCCTAGATGCCTCGGTTTCACCCTCTGGACTCTTTGGTACCGCCGTTGAGTCGGTGGTCCGGATCGGTCCCCGCCATGGCTTTGAATTTTTTCTAGTAAATGGTATAAATGTTTTTTAAAACAATAAGAAACCACCATAAATACAAATTGTATATTTCTAAGAACTTGCCACATATGTTTTGAACTACAGTAGATTTCCAAGACACTCCCCAGGGACACACTTATGTGTCATAGATCAACACTTTAACCATTTATAGGCTTATTTACATCTCAGATAAGTTAAATAGAGTACGCTTAAGTTCTGAGCCTTTTACAAGCTAAACACGTAGCAGACAATTTGTCTGAACAATGCATTGGGACAGCGGCGTTGCATGATTTACCGTCTTGTTTGGATTACTACACAATGAGTTGTGAAGGGATTTTGCAAGGCATTTTGAAAGTTTTGGTAGACCCGGAAGTTGCACAAATGTTGACTTATTGTCACGTCATCTTCATGGGAATTCACTGGACCAAGCCCTGGTTTATTCACATCCATCCAGTATTTAAGCCACATTATCACAGATGCCAGAGTAATACAGACTGTGACATTACAGTAACTGGACGAGAGCATCAGTGCAAGGTAACTCACTCATCTCTTAGAGTTATGCTACATTTATAGCTTTTGAATCCATTTTTATTTCTGGTAACTGAATAATCACTGAATACGAGCAAGCAAAGTGTGTTAAAAATATTTAAAAAAAAATATTCTGTGATCAACAATATTTAGAGAATAAATGTTTCACATTAATCTCTTTAAATGCTTTTGTTTAGTAGGATGAAGTCAATACAGGCAATGTTACTGATGCTTTTTGTTGCATCTGTCTTTTCAAAACGAGTAAGTATCAGGTTATATGTTTTCCTTTAAATGTTCACTTTATTTTGATGGTCCCTTTAACACATTCAGTTGTCTATAAGTAACATTGCACCTACATGTTTACTAACTCTCATTAAAAATTTTGTAGAGTATTAGTAGAGTATTAGTAGACTAGTAGGGTTAGAATAAGTTGACATGTAGTTGAAAAGTTACTTATAGTCAGTATAATGTCTGTTGGAGGAGCATCACAATAAAGAGTTAGCAGATATTAAGCAGACAGTCTACTAATACTCTAATGAGAGTTAGTTGACATGTAGTTGCAAAGTTACTTATAGTCAACAGAATGTTCAAAAGGGTCCATCAAAATAAAGTGTTACCGTTTATTTTTATATATGTGAAAGTTACTTAAAGGACAAATCCAGTGAAAAATGAACCTAGGGGTAATTAACACATGGTTACTGAGTCGATCGTTCCCTGCGATGCGTTTTCATGAAAATCGAATGTATAGAGTTTTATCTTTAAAAACAGATTAGCTCATAACACTAGTATATGGGGCACAGAGTAAGTAAAAGTAAATCGCTAGTTAATACCACTAACAAGGCTCAAAATAGCCTCACACTAACACGGTAGCATAATGAGGGTCCCTACATGCAAACCGAAGCATTGAGAACTTTGTAAGTGTACAGACAGTTTAATAAGAAGATACTTTATAAAGACAGTACATTACGCGTTTACAGACAGGCGTCATCTTGGAAAACAGTCTCGACTAATCGAGTCACGAACGCCGTGCTAAGTGAGCTGGTCGATAGGAATTACGCATAGTGAAATCTAACGTAGCACGGCGTTCGTGACTCGACTATTCGAGACTGTTTTCCAAGATGACGCCTGTCTGTAAACTCATTTTTAGTTTGTAAAGGTTCATTTTTCACTGGATTTGTCCTTTAATAGCTACTTCAATTTCTTTCAAAAGCATACAGCACTATTAATAATAATATTTTTTTCAACTGTTTGAATCCTCAGTTTCCTTTGCGCAGAAGATTTGATTCATCAGACTCAAGATCCAGTTCCAGAGAGGATTCACACTCCGAATCTGAATCAAATGAGTCTAAATCAAGTGAGTCTAAATCAAGTGAGTCTAAATCAAGTGAATCTGAATCTTCTGAGGAAGTTATTGTGCCACGCACATTCCCTCCAACTAGAAGAACAACAAATCCGCCGACCACTGTCAAGACAACAAAACCCACAATCCCCACTGCAACTAGGAGAACAACAAATCTGCCGACCACTGTCAAGACAACAAAACCCACAATCCCCACTGCAACTAGAAGAACAACAAATCTGCCGACCACTGTCAAGACAACAAAACCCACAATCCCCACGACAGAAGACACCACAACCTGGGTTACGCAGAATGTGACCAGTACTACTAACACGACATGTAAACCTGGAAGGCTTGATGAAATCTGCGAATAACTTACAATATTGCTGTATTTTCAAGCAAAACGAATGTACAAATAACAGTGTAAAACTGATTATAGTCTAGAGTGTAACATGCTTATGCGTTGATAATGAAGGTCTTGATACTAATGAATAATATAATTAAGATTAAAATCGCATGTCCACATTACGGTGTCATGTTTTTTTTTTCATTTAAAAAAAAAAAAAAACATTTATGATGTAAGAAAAAACATAATTTTAAATAGGGTTTATTATTAGTAGTACTTTGTCTGACGTAAAAAATATATATATATATTTCATATCAGCATTAATATTGTGAGTTCAGTCATTTTTCTTGTACCTTTTTCAGTAACCGAATGAAATAATAATAATAATAATAATAATAATAGTATAAAATTATTATTATTATCAGTAGCTGTAGTAGTATAACCATAGCATTTGTATAAATGACATATACCCTGTAGATACAATTTTTTCTTATTCAATAATGCACAATTAGCATGAGCATACCAATTTACTTTATTTAAAATTGCACACTCTAAAGTTTAATGATCTGGTTAAATTTAAGACTGCACAATTAATCTATAAAGCAATAAATAAACAGTTGCCTGGAAACATACAACAATTATTCACAGATAGGGTTGGGGGTTATAACTTGAGGGGGGGATTTATGAGACAACATAGGACTCGGACAAAGCTCAAAAGTATGTGTATATTTCTATTTGTGGGGTGCTTTTGTGGAATGGTCTGAGCAATTTGATCAAACAAAGTGTTAGCATGTTGCAATTTAAAAAAAGGTACAAAAGTTTTATTTTTGATAAGTACAGAAGTGGTGAGGGTGAATGATAACTCTTAACTTGCAAAGCTTGCTTGATAATGTTTTTTGTTTATGCTTCTTTATTTTTATCTTAATATTAAGAAAAAGCATTATTTAATTTAGTATTTTTTTCTGTATTATCTTAAACGTTATGTTGGATTATCTTGTTCGTTTGTGATTTGGTTTGGGTAGTTACTGGGGGTAGGTCCTGATAAGCCTAGGGCTTCTACCTATCCCTTTTCTAACAGTTTGATTATTATGAAAATTATTTTATTTTATTGATGGATATTTTATGTGTTGCTGTCTTTTGTTTAATTAATTTTTTTAATTGTTCGAAATAAAGATTTCATTCATTCATTCATTCATTTCATTCATTCATTCACAATGAGGTCAAAATAAGTAAGATTGACAGCATCATAGCATGGTTGGGGAAAGTTGCTTTTAAAAGTAATGGGTTACAATATTGTGTTTATTTGTGCAAGTGAGATGAGTAAATGCTCACATTTAGTCTAGAACTACAATAACCGTCATGTTCACACACAACGCCTCTGCACTTACTCAAGATTTCTCTCAACATGGGGACAGGAGAGCTGAGAAACAATGTAACTTGAGTAACTTATTTTATAAAGTAACTCAGATATTTTGTTGTAAATTTAAAAGTTATGTGTTACTTTACTAGTTACATGAAAAAAAGTAATCTGATTACATAACTCAAGTTACTTGTAATGCATTACCCCAACTGTCACGGTTCATAGATCCAATGTCTCTCTCTAGTCTCGTGCTTTGTTGTTTACATGTGTGTGAGTGGGTGTGTCCGGATCGTTACTGTTGATCAGTATCCAGCTGCAATCACTCATCATCACCAGCTGCCACTCATCTCATCTCCTATAAATGCTCACCACTTTCTCATCTCCTTTGTCAGATCGTTGCATGAAGTCTCTGTGTTGTCTGATCCCGTGTCCCGTGTCCCGTCTTGAGTTCCTGTGTTCCGGTTTCGCATCTTGTTGGTTTACGTTTCATGTCTGGATCCCGTCATCACTCATCAGAGCACGCTGCACTTCATCCATCTCTCCGTGTCTGACCATCGAAGTCCCTGCGCCACCGCCTGTATCACCCGGATTATTCATCATCATCACTGATTATTAATAAAGAGTTTTTTACTTGCATATTGTGTCCTCGTTTCTGACGTAACACCAACACTGCCTCCTATTAAAGTACTTCAATTGATCTAAACAATTTACATCATGCCACAATGCATTCGTTTAGCATGGTTACATATTATACTGAAAGTCAAAAGGTGCATCTGCTGAGTGATAACGAAAAGGCAATTTGGGATTGGAAGCACATTGCTTGTTACAACGTAACTTAAAGGTAGGGTAGGTAGGAATTGTCTAAAACACTTATTTTCCAAATTTGTTTAAACTTTATTTATATATCAATACATAATTAAAATGTAAGTACTCTGAAAAAGAAAGTATAAAAATCGAGTGTCTGTAGACCTCTCACGACTGTTTTAAAGACAGCTCATTATTTCCATTCACTCCACCCCCTCCCTTCTGGGCTCCTTCCAAAGCCACGCCCCCAAAACACATGAACGCGCGACTCCGACCACTGAACTGGAAGACGCATTATTTACATAGACAGTAAAAGAAATGGACACAGCGACCCCATTGGAACTCAGTTGAGACAAGTGAAGCCCGTTTTCAGCGATTTCTTAGCACTTCCTTTCCTGACGCGCAGACTCAAACAGAGCAAAGCGTTACACGGACCACGTGAGCAACCCGTCTGTCTTCTAGTAGCTGTGCCAAGAGAAATGAATCATTCCCTTCCGAATCTTGCAGAGACGGAGAGTGTGAGTTGGAGCTGTCCATGAGCTTGGAGCAGGAGAAACTTTTGCTAGGTATTCTGATTAATTATATTGTCATTTTGCCTCCACGTCTCCCCGATTGCCCGCGAGCTTCTCCTCCCGTCCATACGGTAATCTCTCTAGTGTGCGACAGAGAGTCGCATGGTTATGACGCAATCGTTAGCCTACTTTTACAAAAACTGCTTCTACGGGGCCATAACATAAGCTACAAGGTAATGGAGCATTTTATACATTGTCGTGTTTCTTTAGAAATAAAAAATGGACAAATGGAGTCTTCAAACGCCTCAGATGTAAAGTTATTCGCTGTCAAAGTGACGCCAAAATGAATGGAAGTCAATGGGATTGCTAACGCAAGTGAAGTTCCGCTCAAGATGGCGGCACCCGGCCGACTTCAACTTCCGGTCGACTTCCTTCCCGCTTGATTATTTACCTGAGACCAGCGGAGAGGAAGGAGCACAGTGCATGTAGTGACATCATGTAAGAATCACATGTAATAAAAAAATCTAACTTTATCATTATGAATATAAACAAATAAGATGTATTTTAGTACTCACTATCAAGCTAGCATATTGATATTGGTAAAGTTTAAAATATATATTTTTTGATTCTCTAACGAGCTAGTTATATCTATAAGGCAAAGCTAAAAACAGGTTGCATTGCATACACGTTTTTCCATTACCATCATTTACACTGTGATGAAGATGAATTTCGTGTAAGATTCATAACATATATGGTGTTCTGCATGTAAGAGTTTCCATGATGAAAGCATTGTTGACTCTGATGAGGACTAACGTTACACTCCAGAGACAAGTACCGCATCGTCAGCTCGAGGACAGGTCCGGGGTCGAGGGCGAAGCAGAGGAGGTTGTGCAAGAGGCCGTGCAACTAGGGTCCGAGGATATTGACACGCGTTTTATTCAAAGACTTTTTGTTCATTACCTTTTCTAGTACCGTCTTCCTTTTTTGCCTTGTTTGCCTTCGCTAACTGCATATGCGGGATTTGTGAATTTTTGATTGCTCTTTCTCTGCCATTGTTTTGCTATTCCTAGGTTCCGTGCCTCTTGAATTCCTCAAATCAAACGGGTGCGCGCGCATATGGGCAGATCCTGTGTGGCAAAAGGGTGGTTGCCATGGTTGCGAGAGAGTGACAGTCGCCTAAGCCAATCCTTTGTTTCGTCCCCGAATGGAAATAATGAGCTGTGTTTAATGCAGATTAAACGGTCTAGAGTCACTCGATTTTTATACTCTTTTTTTTCAGAGTACTTACATTTTAATTATGTATTGATATATATAGAAAGTTTAAACAAATTTTGAAAAAAGTTTTTTATAAAATTCCTACCTACCCTACCTTTAGGGGAGAGTGGGGTGAGTTGTGCCAGTTTTTACTCAAAGTAACTTTAAAGTGAGGCCATGGCAGTAATGCCTTCAACTTAAGGATCTACATATATTTCAGGATGTGGTGCATCCCTGAGAACAATAACTTTGGATCTGAAATAAATTGTTTCAGAAATATAGCTCTTGGAAAAAAAGTGGTCTCATGGCACAACTTGCCCCTGGTGCGGGGGAAGTTGTGCCTTTGGGGGAATACATTGGGGGTAAATTGTGCCAGTGATTTCTGAAGTAAAACAGAACATTTTAATGTTATGAACCATACTGCTATATGAAAGCAAGATAAATTCAATACAAAATTACTAATTTAAGGTTTATTTAGATATTGTCACCCTGGAATACCATAGCATGCGTTTCTCCTACTATGGTAAATTGCATAGGGATTTTGTATTGAACATAACTCTGGATCACAGTGTCATAGAGACAAGGGGGCGGGCTCATTTTACTCAGACGACCAATAAGTCTCTCAGGATCATTGTGAAGCTATCAAGCTACACCCTAGCAACCATTTAGAGCACCATAGCAACACAATATATGATATTTGTGAATCATTTCAGGCAAAGAGGCTTTGGCAATAGATGCCTGTTGACATAGCACTGTCTGTCAATTATGTAACATATAAGAATAAAGTGACTAGGCTAATTTCTAAACATCCTATTGTGACATAGGCCACTTAAAAACGGAATAAAACTTCTCTTTAATAACATAGAGCAAACTCAAAACTGAAATCAGTGTTAGCTAAATTAAACAAATAACAGGCAGGCCCAAGTAAAACAATGATGAGGCATGCCCATCTCCTCACTTCTCAAGATTATCCCCTGTGAGTATGTAGGTCTAGGTGGTCTGGATCTGGCACAACTTAACCCAGGCCCTTTGGCACAAATCACCCCAGACCCACAAGTTTGAAAAACTAGCATGATCCAGCAGTTAAGAGCTAACATCATGCTAACTGTATAGACTCATTGTGTAGACTACTAAAGCACTAAAACATGTGTGAAATGTTTTCAAACTTGTCTACAATTGTTCAGACACTACAATCAAATAACCTTAATCATAGAAATTTTACTTTGAAAGGGAAAAAACAGTTTTTTGCACTAAAATATGCTTAACTCTCATGCCATGTGTCTCTCTTCTTTGGAGGACGAGTAAAAGTGATTGCTTTTCAAAATTATGTGGTCACATGACCAATTTCTTCTATGGTTTTCCAGAAACAAGGGTGGAACTACTTCCCCCCCTGGCACAAATCACCCCACTCTCCCCTAATGGTCTATGACATGACCAGTAATCATAATGACATCCATTTATCATTGTTACACATGGAAATTGAAAGTCAAGTTTAGCACATTGCATTTTTGGACACAGCATTTATTCGCACATCTCAAATTGCGTAAGGTCAGCCAGTGATTGTATAAATAATAATAAATAATAAATGTATATAATAATTAACTCTACTTTAGTTTTTATTTATAAAGGTTTAAACAGATTTTCCAGCATTAAACAGTTTATACAGTGCTTTATTTTATATCTAAGCCTCATACCTAAATCAAAATGTGTGTTTTTGTTGTTAGGTTAATTATATATAAAGCGTCTGCAAACATTACCAGACGTTGAGGGATTTGATTTGATAGCTCTGTGATTAGAGATGTAATTAAACTTACTATACGTTGAGAAGAAAGTCACATTAGTGGAGTAGAAGTTATGTGCACCATGCTGTTACTTTTTCAACACCTATGTCAATTGTAAAGAATTAAACTAAATTATTTAATTTAGTATAGTATTTGAAATGGCCCAGACTATCTGCGATCTCAGAGCGGGATAATTACAGAGCACTAGAGACTCACTCAAACTTCAAAGTTTGACAAATATTTGTCTGAAGCCTACGCATCAAGACATTGGCACAAGAAAGACAGAGCTGTGTGATACGTTTTTAGAAATCAAGAGAGGGTTTGACATCTCTCCAGGCAAGTCTTGTAATTTAGACCCTACATCATAGCGTTCAAACCAGGCATTGCATTGATGTGACTGTAGTAGAGAGGTATTTCTTTTTTTCCCCTTCTGTTATTTATCAAAGGAAATGTTTCAAAAGTGGATACAGTTTATATGTGGTTTATAAAGTGTTCAGGGTGGTTGCTGGAAAGTCAGGCCAAGATGCTTGGTTATTGCCTGGGTGTTACTGGACCAAGTCATAAGTTTCTAATAAACAAAATTATGTAGAAAATCCTGCAGAAATGGCAGAGGAAATATCTCAGCCAGTATATCTGAGCCAATATAAGGGGCCTTCAAGTCAAAAAGCTTAAAGTCACCCAAAATCTAAATGGACAATTCTTATTTTTTTAATGGAATAATGCAGCATTAATTATAAATTATTTATCCGTGTTCATTTCATGTGCCTCGTAATCTTTAATTAAAATAACTTCCCCTCCCTCTGGCAGCATCTCTTCTCTTCTCTGATGATGTGTTTACTGGCATGAGGGCGGAGCAACCTTGTCACTTACATGAGATCCACCAATAGCAAACCACAACCATCCAATCAATTCCACATGTACAAAATCAGGCCCCGCCCTACATTTGTTCTTGTTTGAGAAGCTGTTTCACACTGATATGTGTCACAACAGGGAAGAAAAGACCATCAAAACTTCCGTTTCATGCTGACTTAAAAAAAACACTGTTCTATATCATATGGCTGGGCTGCTGAAAAAACTGCTTAAACCAGCCTAAAATGTACCCAAAACCAATGAACAGACCAGGGAGACTAAGCAGCAAACCAGTTTAGGCTGGTTTAGAGATATATATATATATATATATATATATATATATATACAGTGCAATGCATAAGTGAATACACCCATGCTAAAGTTGACTAAAAAGAGGAATAAAAAATCATATTTTGGAAATTGAACTTAATGCCTTAATTTAAAAAATTAGGAAAAATCCAACCTTTAAGGACACCAATTTTCTTTGTGAATGAATAATGTATCGTAAATAAATAAATGTTCTTCCTTAAAATACATGGTGCATAAGTGAGTACACCCCTATGTTAAATTCCCATAGAGGCAGGCAGATTTTTATTTTTAAGTATTTTTTTTTATTTTTTTTTAGGATACTATGCATCCTGATAAAGTTCCCTTGGCCTTTGGAATTAAAATAGCCCCACATCATCACATAGCCTTCACCATACCTAGAGATTAGCATGATTTTATTTCAGTTAGCCTAAAAGCTAGTTTGATTTGCATTGAGAGATGATCTTATGGAAAGTACCCCATGACAATCTCTAGGTATGGTGAAGGCTATGTGATGATGTGGGGCTATTTTAATTCCAAAGGCCAAGGGAACTTTATCAGGATGCATAGTATCCTAAAAAAAAATAAAAGAAAATACTTAAAAATAAAAATCTGCCTGCCTCTATGGGAATTTAACATAGGGGTGTACTCACTTATGCACCATGTATTTTAAGGAAGAACATTTATTTATTTACGATACATTATTCATTCACAAAGAAAATTGGTGTCCTTAAAGGTTGGATTTTTCCTAATTTTTTAAATTAAGGCATTAAGTTCAATTTCCAAAATATGATTTTTTATTCCTCTTTTTAGTCAACTTTAGCATGGGTGTATTCACTTATGCATTGCACTGTATATATATATATATTTTTATTTTTTTATTTTTTATTTTTATTCACCAAGTGTTAAATCTACACCACCAAAAATTGTGTTGTACTCTTCCAAAGGCAAACTCTGTCCATGTTAAATGGTTTACTAGATTTGTATCTGTAATTATTTTTTAAGGTAGCTTTGGTATTATTTAGACACTGCTTTATCTTGTGTATTTTTGGTGCGCTAAGAAACACTGCATAACTGATATAGGACAAAATTTATTCATAAATGATCATTCATTACATTGAGCAGTATAAAATTACATTTACATTAGGTTTGTAAATAATTGTGCAATGAACAGGAAGACATTGTTGAGATGAAACTGCATAGCAGCAGCTCAAGAACTCGTATGAACCGTGTCTTTGTGCTCTGCGTTTGTCGTCGAACTCACACTAACACCACGTGGCGTGAGTCACCAAGCACCATACAATTAATACATTTGCATTCGTTTGTGTCGACTGTGCTTGATTGTGATTACTTTGCGTTTATGATGGGAGCCTCGGTGGTCTGTGTGTTCTCCTCAACCGAATCGCTCTCCTCGCTTTCTGTGCTCTGTGAGGAGTCGCTCTCGCTGTCTGCAGCTCCAGGGGTGGCTGTGGTCTCCTCGCTGCTATCTGACTGCTCTTCATTCTCCTCCTGGCTGGCGCTGGCGCTGGCGCTGTCGGTGGCAGTGTCTCCAGCACTTGCTCCCTCGCCGTCTGACTCTTGGTTCCCGGCGGGAACGATCTCTTGGTCTCCCAGAGCCGCCTGGCGGTCTCCTGGCTCCATGTTCTCCATTTCGGGGGTGCTGGTGCCCTCCTCCTCCAGAAGATCATGCACCTGTAGAGCCTGAGAAACAAAAGTCATTCCCGTTTTGTTATATCATTCAGTTGTTAACTTGAGGAATCATTCATTGTCTGTTGCATTAATGGTACAGGAGAGTTACACAAAGACTAATACTGTCTTTAACTGTTTTTAACATTACTTGTCAAAGCAAAAACCCTTGAAGTCACTGGGAAAATGGTTTAAAATGGACAATTCTTGTTTTTATATGGAATATTGCAGTAGGCTATTTATTATAAATGATTTATCCATGCACAACATGATTTTAAATGTATATGCCCTCATAATATTTAATCAAAATAACTTCCCCTCCCTCTTGCAGCAACATTTTCTCTTCTCTGATGATGTGTTTACTGTCTAGAGGGCGGAGCAACCTGTCACTCACATGAGATCCACCAATAGCAAACCACAACCATCCAATCAATTCCCCACGGACAACATCAAGTCCCGCCCTACATTTTGTCTTGTTCGAGAAGTTGTTTCACTCGGATATGTCACAATAGGGAAGAAAAGACTATCACAACTTTCACAGTTTCATGTCGACTTTAATTAGTGTCGGGAAAGCTATAGGCTACTTTAAAAGTGTAACAAGCTAGTCAAAATTTAAAGAAGATAAACTACAGTCAAGCTAAAGCTTTGAAAAAGTAGCTTTTTGTTGTTTTAACTTATAGCATAGCTAACTACATTAAAGGTATTTAGGAGGGTAATATGTTAAAAAAAAATAGCTGACTATTCAATGATATAATTTATCATTTAATTAGAGCCGTATTTAGCTCATTCAAAAACAGTGACAGGTTTTAAAAGAATAAGCAATCTCAATTAGGGTGGCGAAGTATCAAACTTATACAACAACAACAAAACTCTAATTTGCATAACTGAGTAAAAAATAAAAAATAGTACATAAAACAGGGAGGCGAACTGGTGAATCATTTTTGTTAGCTTGTTCATTTAAATGAATCGTCCTAATGAACTGATTCAATCGAATGAATTGGGCTTTCCATCACTATAAACTGAGAGAGATCGTTTTAGGATGAACCGACTCCCTAGAACAAATCAGACTTTCCAACTTTCCAACGCTACATGCTACGAGAGAGACCCGTTCAGGATGAATCGATTCACTGAAATGATTCGCACATTGCTACGAGAGAAGGGAAGCGAGAGGACCGTTGAGGTGAGTGCGTTTGACTATTCACTCAGCGAAGTAAGGACAAAAAAACAGCACAGCACTATACTGCTAGGCTACTAGCAAAATAAAGGTTGTTACTGGAAAAGCAACACTATTATGAAAATATCTGATTTACTGGCATGGTAGTGAAACATGTAGTAAAGTTAGTAGCATAGCTACTTAGTCAGTCACCCGGAACACTGCCCCTAATTACCAAATAGGTACCATCTGATAGCATGGTTCTGCCACAGTACTTTCTTTTAGTACTTTCTGCCACAGTACTTTCTTTCAGAACAACATTTGTTCTGCTGTAAATACATCTTTTTTTTCCCTTTTCTATTACTTGTCCACCCTGCATATGGGCGCATTTTCCAAACAAAAAGTAACCTTTCTATTTACCTTGTGCAGTTGAATCTCTTTCTCCACATCATTGAAGCTCTGATCGTCGTAAGCAGACATCTTCTTGCTCACAAATGTCAAACCGCCTAACTTGTCACTGCTGTAGGACTTGTATGGTGAAGGTAGTTTTTCAATGTTGTTTGCGTCCACATAGACTATGGCTTTTTTGTAGTCGCTTGGGTAGCCCATGCTGTCTCCCCGGCCTGTGTTGATGATGGGGTCCAGCGAGGGCTCGACTGTGGTTGGGACTACGGTGCTCTGAGTTTCTCCAGAATTACTCTCACTGGAGTCAGTCTCCTAAATGGACAATATATGTTAATGCACAATATAACTGACAATACAAATTTTTTTTGGTTTTCTTGCTATCATGGTGGATTATATTTTTTGTGGCGTCATGCTGGGTGGCACATTGTGAAATCTCATTGTTCCAAAATCCTGCTTCTCATAATTGTGTGTTAAACATCAAATACGTTCTCATTCACTGTGACTGTCACGTCCCACAGCAGTTTTGCATTCTCTGTGAACAGGCCAATTGCTTAATAATGATAAAAAACCTTTCCTGCCTATTGTTTAGTCCAGTTGCTCTCAAAGTGTGAGTTGAGACCCAAAAATGGGTCACAGGTCTGGTCTGATAGGTCTATGGACAGCATGGAAATACTAAATGCACATAATAAAATGCAAATAGCCAAATAACCGTGCGTAATCACGATATTAAAATAAATAAGGGAGTAGAAACTTCATGTATATTTTATTGCTGACATTAACGTCTGTGCATCAACCATAGTACCATAGACAGTATTATTTTGGATTTAATCATGTTTTTGTTTACTTTTCTATGATTAAAAATGTTGATACTGTGTTTGCCTTGACAACTATGCATTTAACAAACACTTTTATCCAAAGCAACTCACATTGCTTTACATTTTATCGGTTGTTTCTTTTTCTGGGAATTTAACCTATGACCTTGGCATTGCTAGTAGCTGTTTGAGCTACAGAAAGGTCGCCACTTGATGCCCTAAATTCTAGGTTTTGAACCAAAACCAGTTAGCCTAGTCCACTATTTAGCAACTGGGCACAATGGTTCTACATGACAGAAAACATAAGTATTTTAGCATAATCAGAGTGACTCACGTTCTCCTCATCCTCATCTGTTTCAGATTTCTCATCTGCCTCCTGCAAATACAAAAAACAATATTGAGACTTGCAGCAGGGTCACTTACAGTGCGTCTAGACCAGCAGAATGGTATTTTTAGTGCCTGTTGCCTTTTATTGGCTATTGTGGGAGTGCAGTGACGTGTGATGTGGTCAGAGGATGAGTCTTCTTTTACCTCAGTGTCATCTTCACTGTTTGTGCTTTCATTGGAATCTGCTGGTGTGGTCTGAAACACAACCAAACGCCTTGCCATTAATAAAACAATACTGTATTGCTCATGTATGTGCTAATTACCACATCCTTGAATTTAAATAGCTCAAATGGGCTAGTTTATATCAGTACTTTGACATTTAGTAATAGTTCACTAATTTTCCTGTAGTTCACCCATCATTTGTCACCTGTGACTTACTTTCTTCAGTGGATTATTTTTATGTATTAGTCCATGCACTGACAATGCAATATCACCATAAAAGTATTGTACATTATTGATTTTGTGAGGAACAGTGAGCTGTTAACCACTGCAACCGAATCAGTGAGTCAACGAGTCATTCAGACCATTTTTTTAAAATAATGAATTGAATCAACCAACTCTTTGAAAAGATCTGACTCAAAAGAACTAATTGGTTGTTTTTTGTAGGTTTTTTGTAATTTCTCAGCTTGACAGCCCTAGTCCTCATTTTATTGAAAAGACGTGGTCAAAATATTACTCCATTTCACATTTTGTGCTCCACAAAAGAAAGAAATGGCACAAGGTTGAATAAACAACAGAATTTTAGGGGTTAACTTTTCTCTTATAGACATTTTAGAGGCTATGGAGGATGGGTTTTACCTGTGTAGGTTCTGCCTGGAACATATTAGCATCAGCTTTTTGTAGAATAGGAAGTGGCTGTATAGGACAGATGTTTTGTTAAAATAGCAGTATAGTTTATATACAAATTATTCATTTCAACAGTGTTAATTTTGCCTATATCAAATAAGATACTTGCCCGCTGAACAGCAATCATTTCTTCTGAGCTCTCTGAACTGCTGGCTGAGCGCTTGACCTGAGAAAAAAAAAAGTGCATTTACACATTTGAAGAAAAAAATCATAGTGTAAAACTTTAAAGCCCAGATTTCACAATTAAAATGAACTTACAGGCAGGCAGAAGACTGTGGCGATGAGGAGGGTTAAAACGATAACGGTCTTCATTTTTTTGCAAAATACTCTAAAAAAAGGGAGAAAAACAAAGAGATGCACAGTTGCAATGAACATCAATTTTGAACTTCTAAATGTAAGTATGTTAGAAAGGCCATTAAAAAGTTACGCCAAGACAAGCCATGTAACTAAGACATGTATTACAAAGAGGATCGCCTGTTCTGTTTTACTTTAATGTTCTAACTATAAACTGCCTCAAGAATGTGTGTTTTTGGTATTTGCTGCAAGGCAAACCGAATCGGAAGGAAGCATGCCTTTTAAGGGCACTCAGAATCACGTTGGCAAATGCTAAATAACTTCCTCACCATGAAACATCTCATTTATTTTCAGCAACAACTGCAGTGCATAAAGTATAAGTTGAGGCAGCGTGTGCTTGGCGATACCTATAATGATCTCCCTCTGGTGTATAATTCCAGAAGTTATATGTAGACTATGTAGCAGCCGCAATCCCAAGAAATAGCACGCCTATGGCTCCAGACTTAGTTTCTCATTTGAATCTTTGTTGCTGTGAGCCAAGGACTAAAATTTGTGGCGTCAAAGGAAATGTGAAGTGCAGCACAGAACACTAAGCGTGGAAGCGTTTTGTTGAGGCTGTCGGCAGAAGTAATGGTGGCAACTGTCAGTCAGCCAGTATTATTATTCTTTTGTATGGAACTTTAATTTAGTGGTTGTGTCGCTGGAATAAATGACTCAGTTGACAAATTAGTAAGGCCTTTATGTGCCATAGCCGCAACTTCCTCTTTCGTCTGACAAGTTCATGTTAATCATCTCTGCCTATAATAAACTGTGGTTGGAATCATTAAAAGTCTTCATAACTTCAGTCTTGTACTTACATTGAGGCTGAAAAAGAACTGCATTTTTTTAACTTAGAGCAGCATCAATGCATAAAATGAATTTATTCATGATTTAAGGTTAAAATAGGCTGTAACTACATGATCCCAAACTAAGTCCTTAACGTGCTATAAATACAGATAAATGCCTGACGAACCTGATCAATTGCAGACTACAAGCAAGTAAATACATTGCACATAATACTTCTTCCAACATCTGCATACTGAATCCTTGGACGACAATTGGTTTTTAACCTCAACATCCTAAAGAATAAAAACAAATGAATTGTTTAATTGTGACTTACCTCTTTCTCTTTGAGAAATTTGAAGTCCTTTGACTGTCAGAGGATAGACTGAGGTCCTGTTTATCAGATGAGATCTTGCAATGTTTTGATGCTAGTGAGAGATGGCTGCTGGTTTGGCTTTTAAACCATGTTCCCTCAGGAAACAGCCAATGGCTGTGAAGCTTGTGATGTCATGAGGTTTACCGCTGCTGTCCCACCTTTTTGCTCCCACTCTTCCTGTGGTTTATATGGCCAGGCAATGCAAACATTCACAGCCAGGCATGACAAGCACAAAAAAATAAAACCAATATCCTGTATTGCTCTTAGGATCCTTGATATAATGTTGTCATGCTTATTATTATTACTAACATATTATGCATATACCATGGAAAGACTCAATGTCCACTATAATTGTTATTGTATAATAAAACAGGGCAAATAAATATTTAATAGCTTCAATTAAGGGGGTTTAAGGCCTCTAGCTGTAAAGCAGAATGAAGTGTTAAGTGTGTAATCAGTTCAAACTTTGGTGGGGAACAGTGTGTCACAAATAACAAAAGGAGCAGTTTATTGTAATATATTAGAAGTTTATATTTGGTAGTGTTTGCTAGGCACTATTACTGTTGTTTTGGGATTCAAGTTCCCCACACGTACCTTTTTGCTATGAACATGAATGATACCTCAAATTTTGAGCCTTGTGTGGATTTTTTAAATCAATAAACAGATTAGAAATTAAACGAATAACTGAATTACTCATACATCTGCAATGAATGACAGCATGCAAATAAACATTGGAATGAATACCGAAAAGCCATTCACTGTATATATTAATATCATGTTATAAGCCTCTGTGTGTGTGTGTGTGTGTGTGTGTGTGTGTGTGTGTGTGTGTGTGTGTGTGTGTGTGTGTGAGAGAGAGAGTGTTTTGGGGGATGGTGGTTGATGTGCACGTGTACAAATACCTAAACCACTGTGCAAGTATCATTAGATGTTCATGTTCTTCTTCTTATGTTACAAATTTCAGTAGTAACTAATATATGATAAAATAGGTTCACGGTTTAACATAATAGTTCATCATATCGTTATTTAGGTGAGATTTATGTACACCGCACCCATGTTTTTCACTTAAAAAGGAAGAAAAACATTTTACAGTTTATTTTGAGTAGGGTGATGGTGTGTCATACCAAAATCACATGAATTTCCCATCAGTCTGTATCATTCCTATGATTCACAGTCTGTTTAGAGAAATAAAGTCAGATGCTCAAAATTGTGCCTCCTTCTGTGTTATTCTGTTCATTTGCAGAATATGTAGTCTTTGACTGTTGTATGTTAAGGAGATGAGACGATTTTGCATTCCCTTACTTCTACTATAGAATTATTCACCATTAACGTGCAGCACATGAACATAAATAAGCTACTGAAAGTGATAGTTAGTGTTCATGATTCATGATTTGCTAAGATATTGTGAGGTGTACCTCAGGGCAGCAATTAAAGAGACTGAATATCAGTGCTTATGATTGACAGGCAGCTTATAGACTTGAAACATCATACATCACTCTATATAAGAATCATTCTACCAACTTATGTAAGTGAAGACAAAAAAAGTCAAAGGGACTTTAAAGTGCAAGTAAATGGGGAAATAAAGTGCATCAGACATACTAATCGTAGGTTGTCATCTAGAAACATCATCTTGAGAACACATGTGTTAAGACATGCAGCATTGAACCACCATTCATGTAAGAAGTGAAATGTTTTTCATTTCTTCACTCAGGCAAATGTTGTAAGAAGTCTACAGTTGGCGTCTGGATTTTTTTTTTTTTATGTTAAAATAAGTGTCTTGCTGTCGTGCATGGCGGCCGAACCACCTGTGGCTCACGGATGGATTAACAAAAAAACTCAGAGACACCACCACAACACCACAGAATTACCGAAACTTTCCCAATTCTGTTATTCTGTTAAATAATCACACGGACTGATGTGCGATTTCACACCATATAGCTTACATATTTCCAAATGTAAATATCAGTCAAATTAATGACTGAGAAGGAAAAAAAATGTTTTTTTTCATCAATGAGTCATTTACTAACAAAATATCTTAGGTTAATTAAGTTGATGTCAGTCCACACTGAAAAGAAAAATACTACATGACACAACAAAATCAACGCCAATCAGAGCATATTTGATTTGATGCAGATCCAGGTGCAGATCCAGTGACTGTTCTGAATGTCAGCATCTTATGCCCGGTACACAATGTACGATTTTAGGCTGTCCCAGATGAAAGATGACCAATCATGGTGATTTCTGTGGTCGTAGCTCCTAAAACGGTGGTCCTACGTCGTACAATGAGAGAGGTTCAAAGACGGCGACCAAAGATAGCCAAGATAGCTGTTTGCTGCTACAACCTACGTCTACTGACTAGCCAATAAAAATGCAACCTGAAATGGGGCTAAAACTTAAAACTGCTTACCTCAAGCACCATTTGCAAAATTGGCATGCCTCTTTACCTAGCCATGACCACCTCCATATTCTCCTCTTTCGCTTCCTCCTCTTTTTTCAGCGCATATAAAAAACACAATTGCCAAAGTGCGATTCATCTTGCTCTATTTGTTTAGCACTAGCGCATGCTGATGACATTTTATTCTTCTATACTAATTTGTATCATAGCCTACGATTCAATAGATGTCATCTTCGTACAGTATACATACATGTCATACTCAAGTTTATTAGATCAGTGTCGTACAGTGTGATTTGTAATGATATTATAGTATTGCCGAAATCGCACAGTCTGTAGCAGACATTAAACTTGATGCGGGCGGTGACCGGCGGCCAGTGAAGTAAAACGAAAACAGGTGTAATTTGAGCTCTCTTGGATTCATTTAAGACAAAACGTGCCACCAAATTTTGCTTTCAGAAAGGTCAGTAAAAGAGCATTGCAGTGTTTTCTATCAAGAAATGACAGTAGTCTAGTTTTGAAGTTTATATTTTCGTAAAACACTTCTTTCAAGTTAAGGCCTTACCTGAATGCCATTATCGATGTTATGATGAATAGCTGAGCTGGGTGGGAAGGCAAAGAGGTCTGTCTTCACTCGGTTAGAGGTGGCGTTCTGGCGATCCACTATTGCAATCCTCTGGCTGGGATAAGATGTTGAGCTGCTTATAGTCTGTGTAGCAGAGGTAGGAAAATTCAAGTGCTGGATAAAAGGACCTAGTCACGTTGTGTACATTGAGAAAAGGAGGGGGCCAAGTATAGATCCCAGAGGTACCCCATTGACTGAAGTGACTTAGACACCTCTTCCCTCCACAAAACCTTGAAAGATCTACCTGTGAGGTGAGACTCAGCCCAGCCGAGTGCTGTGATAACAATTGTAGAGATGGCAGACAAGAGGATCTGATGATTAAAGTGTTGAAAATTTCAAACAAGTCCAGCAGAATGAGATCTTGTGAACTGCAAGGAGCTCTCGCCAAACACAAAGTAGTCTCAACTGAATTTTTCTTTTTGAAGCTGAACAGTGATTGCTAGCTTAATAGAAAACAAGTTATTTAAGTGTTTTCACTGAACCATGAGTGAGACTGTCATTTTTATTTTTATTTTTAACGATGTAGTTTTGTGTATGTTTTCTTAAACCGTTTTGAATTTGCATGTTTGACTCTTAATTTAAGTTAAACTCACTTAAACTTTGTTGAATCCCAAATGGTCACTGGCATGTTGGTATAAGTGTGAATGAATGTTCACTAACAGGATCAAGGCTAACAATAGAAAATATGTTTAAGTATTAAACTTATCCCCGCTTTAACGGATGAAGCCATCACAGACACAAGACAGAATTGTGACTGTCCAATGACATTTCAATCAATGTTAAGTCTGTGTGTGGTGATCTTTTCTCCACAATGTCTGTGTTTCATGCAGGGATGGACTTTATGAACTCAGTGAAGCATGCACCAGGACTGCATTCTAATCAGCCTAGTCTTTGCTTCTGTACTGCGGTTTGGTGGCTTTGGAAATTAAGTAAAAAAATATATTTTTAAAAAGACCACATGGCTTCAATTCAGCCCTGATCCAAAACATTAGTTTATGAAGTTGATGTCACCCTTTACAAGACTTAAACAAATGAAGTTCCAAGTCATGTGCCATTAAATAGGCCCCAAACCATTAATCTTTGAGGTCAATTTGTTTGGAAACATTCTGTAGGAACACATTACCTATACAGATTATACATTCCCAAACATGCTTTTAAAGGACCATTGAATTAAATTATCAGCTTCTGAACTGTTAAAACTATATTAGGCCATTAATATCAGATGTGGTCTAGATTACACTGTTTTATAACTGGGGAATAACATGATCAAGACCTACAAACCATTGAGACTCTTTTATGGCTATGGCAATGGAAAATCCGCATAAGCCAGTCAATGTGGGGAAATCTGTCATGCACTATGTATGTAACCTGATATAGTCATCAGCTATACAGTGTCAGAAAATGTACAGTATATCCATATGTGAAAGTTAAAAAAAAATGTCAGCGCGTGTTAACCAGTAAGCGTGTAGGTTTAAGTAGTAGGTTCTTAACCCCAAAGGTTCAGCAGACATGTCAAATGCATGCTTGGCTTCCTGTCAGGGAACTTCAGATGTAAAATTCAGTCTGGATCAATTTAGGCATGAAATATTTTGGGAATTCTTGGGAAGATTGGAAGAAAGTGATGTGAAAACACAAACAGGAAACTGGAACTGGAACTGGAACTTTCTGAAACTGGAGGATAGCATACTGTGGAGGAGCCTACTGACTCAAAAGTTGTCTGAAACTGAACCACATACTGTATACTTGGTCAAAAACAATAGCGTTGTCATCCATAGTCTGGAAACAGAATAACCTAATGTGTGTAAACACATACAAAGCTTTGAAAGAACCTTTCTGTTTGTTTTGTATGTTATATAATGTTATATGGGGCATGGAAAGGGAAAAATACTTTATATACTTGCCTTTCCCACTTTAGATGAAGTTTGAACATAAAAACCTCAAAAGTTTTTACTGTCTAGATCCAACAGTAACACAATAAAAATAATAAAATTAATCTTGTGGAAACCTCTTAAAACAAGGAACTTATTCCATCAACAAAACAACGTTTGACGACAAAAACTGGGGCAGGCAGAACAACAACGATGCATTATATTCTGTTTTTTTTTTTTTTTTTTTTTTTATTGACTTTGGATTGTACATTTAAGAGACTCTGCAGTACATTGTAAAAATAATATTCTTAGATATGATTATTGTAGGTTTTTTGGGTTTACTTATTGTAACTACTTTGAACTTTCAGGAACAAAATTTGCCACAAATAATGTGATGTTTTCATTAATATGTAAGTTGTTGACATCTCAATTAAAGACATCTCTTAATTTACATTGGAAATTGATACAAATATAGTTTGGAGTTCGAGTCATGGCATCTTAATATTTTAGGTTCAGTTCATATTTTTAGTTGTTTACTTTGAGAAGATTTGTTACTGCATTTGTTCTTGAGTGATTACATCATGTCCAGAAATAATGAAAACAAAGTCTGGCTCATGTGTGGCTTGTAGCTACAATAAATAGTGTAACAATAAATAAATGTAAGCTCTGAAATTGTCAGGTTTGGCATAGACGAAGCAGACAGAATGGTAAGTTAAATGCTTTAATTTGCAGAATGGATCGGTACAGCGAAACAGGTGAGTAAACAGTAAGTTGAATTTCAGATGATAGCTTAACTGAAGTGTAACCAAGTCTCTCTCTCTCTTTCTCTTGCAGATGATGGAGTTCCTTAGAAGACGGAATGGTGACTGGCTGAGAAGATCGGGATCGAAGGTAGGTATACAGGCAAGTATGGCAGAGAGTCTGTGTCATGTGTAGACGAGATCAGACAATGACTGAATGTTTGTAGCAGGTATATATGGGTGAACTGATGATGAGGTCCAGGTGACGGTGATTAGTAATCAGGTGACAATGAGCGTGTGAATGACTGAGTGGGCGGAGTGAGGGAATGAGTGGAAGGAGATGGTGATGGAATCCTGACAGTACCCCCCCCTTCCCAAGGCGGCTCTTGACGGCTGGGAAGAAGAGAGATGTTGCCGGCAGCGAGGTCGACCACGACCCCTGGGAGCTGGGCGGTCAGGATGGTCAGAATGGAACTGGGAGAGTAAGGCTGGATCTAGGATATCATCACGGAGCACCCAGGAACGCTCCTCTGGACCGTAGTCCTCCCAGTCCACCAGATACTCCAGACGGGGACCTCGCCGCCGGGAGTCCATGATGGATCGAACTCTGTAGATGGCCTCTTCTTCCACAGGAACGGGAGGAGGAGGCACGTCATCCGAGGTGGAATCTGAGGGAACAGAAGAGACTGGGTCAGTGAAGGGTTTGAGGAGAGAGACATGGAAGGAAGGGGAGATCTTGTACTGAGGTGGAAGGTTGAGTCTGTAGGTTACTTCATTCAACTGCCTCTGGATGGTGAAAGGTCCAATGAATCGAGGACTCAGCTTACGGCAAGGCAGGCGGAGGCGAATGTCCCTCGTCGATAACCACACCTTCTGACCAGGTTGATATTGGGGTGTATCGGCTCGTAGACGATCCGCTTGATCCTTGTGCCTCCGCACTGCCTGTTGTAGATGCACATGAGCTGAGTCCCATACCCCCTCGCTCTGATGGAATCAAAAGTCGACAGCTGGAACCTCCGAGGGCTCACCCGACCAAGGGAAGAGAGGTGGCTGATATCCGAGGAAGCAATGAAAGGGGGTGAGCCCGGTGGTACGCTGAGTGAGGGAATTCTGAGCGTATTCCGCCCAGGGGAGGTATCGGTTCCAGCTGTCTTGGTACTGGTGACAATAAGTTCGCAGATAACGTCCTATCTCCTGAATCTTCCGCTTAATCTGGTCGTTGGTCTGCGGATGATATCCTGAAGAGAGGCTGACAGTGACCCCGAGGAGCTTGAAGGCGTGCCACACCCGGGAGATGAATTGGGGTCCCCTGTCCGAAACAATGGCTTCTGGAATGCCGAAATTTCTGAATACATGATGAAACAATGCTTCAGCTGTTTCTAAAGCCGTGGGTAAACCAGGTAAAGGTATCAGCTTGCAGCCTTTGGAAAATCTATCCACAACGACGAGCACACAGGTAAATCCACCGGATCTAGGAAGGTCAGTCATGAAGTCCACTCCGATGTGTGACCAAGGGCGTCTGGGTATAGGTAGTGGCACAAGTTTACCCTCAGGTAGTTTCCTGGGAGTGTTGGTGATGGACAGTCCGAAGGGCATAACCTGATATTCATAATGGCCAGATGGGGTGACGAACGCTGTCTTCCACTCATCTCCATGCCGTATACGGATCAAGTTGTATGCACTCCGAAGGTCCAGTTTCGAAAATATGTGAGCCCCACGCACCTGCTCCAAGGCAGCTGGGACCAGAGGAAGGGGATAACTGTATTTGACGGTTTGAGAGTTGAGATGACGATAATCGATACAGGGCCTCAAGCCTCCGTCCTTCTTACCCACAAAGAAGAAACTTGAAGCGGCAGGGGAGGTCGATGTGCGGATGAACTGTTGTTGTAAAGCTTCCTCCACATACTCCTCCATGGCCTTCTGCTCCGGGATGGACAGTGGATAGATACAACCTTTAGGTAGAGTGGCTCCAGGTAGCAAGTCGATTGCGCAGTCCCATGGCCGATGAGGTGGTAGTTTAGTAGCCAGTTTCTTGCTGAACACATCCTGGTACGCCTGGTACTCCACTGGAATCTCTACTTGATGCTCTACTTCAGGGCTCTCAACCGAGGTGGAACAAACAGGAACTTTGGACCTCTTCTGAGGTGTCGATGATGAAGGGATTTTCTTGATGGATGATAGACAGGACAAATGGCAGGACTCACCCCAACGTAATACTTCACCAGATTTCCAGTGGAGCGTCGGCTGATGTTGAACTAACCAGGGGCGTCCCAGGATGAGCTCAGCGGTGGACTCCTCCAGCACCATAAAAGAAATCTCCTCTGAATGAAGACAACCAACACGCAGCGTCAGAGTAGGTGAATAGTGACGAATTCGACCTCGACCCAGCGGTTTTCCCTGGATGGTTTGTACATGGAGGTCTTGAGAATTGCGATGTTTGCGGATGTTCAATTTTTGGAGAAGCTGTGTGGAGATGAAATTCCCCGCCGAACCAGAGTCAATAAGGCCTTGCGCAGAGACACAAATACGAGAAGTTAATACATGCACAGTGGTGCGATTTAAAGCTTCAATTTTAGGTGAGACTTGAATTGTGCTTACCGCTGGGCATGGAGGTCGAACAGGGCAAGAGCTGAGAAGATGATTATCAGATGCACAATAGAGACAGAGTTTATGAAGAATTCGTCGTTGACGCTCTGAAGCTGGAAGATGGGCGGAGCCGAGATCCATAGGCTCTGGTGCTGGAGGAGTGACTGATGGAACCGTGGGCGGAGGACATACAGTGGGAGTCGGAGAATCACAGGCTGATAGTCTTTGCGAAACTCGAATGGATTTTTGAATTAATTTCACAATTCCCAGACTGTCGTCGTAAACCACCATCAACTGACGAATGTTAGGGTTCAAACCATGATGAAAAGCTGTGATCAATGCTGCCTCATTCCAACCACTGGATGCCGCTAAAGTGCGGAATCGTAAAGAGAAAGTACTCACAGAAGATTGGCCTTGACAAAGATTGTAGAGTTGATCATGTACTGATAGATCGGCAGCTGTTTGACCGAAAACTTCTTTGAAGCGTTGTATGAAACCGGAGAGGGATTTGACGACTTCCGAATCCGAATTCCACAGAGACTGTGCCCACTGAAGTGCTTGCCCAGACAGAAGTGAAATGATGAAAGCAACACGAGCTGAATCGTTGATGAAATGATGTTCTTGCATGGAGAAATACAAAGATACCTGAAGCAGAAACCCACTGCAGTCCTCCGCCTCACCGGAGAATGTCACTGGTCGGGCCATGGGACACGCTGAGGCAGTGAACGAAGCAGCGGGCGCTTGAGGAAGTGAAGCTGAAGAGGTGTGTTGATGAATGGCGATCGGATTGACAGGTGAATTCGCTGTGGATTCTGAAGGATTCTGCATGGTGGTCTGATCTTCTGTCAGGTTTGGCATAGACGAAGCAGACAGAATGGTAAGTTAAATGCTTTAATTTGCAGAATGGATCGGTACAGCGAAACAGGTGAGTAAACAGTAAGTTGAATTTCATATGATAGCTTAACTGAAGTGTAACCAAGTCTCTCTTTCTCTTGCAGATGATGATGAAGGAGTTCCTTAGAAGACAGAATGGTGACTGGCTGAGAAGATCGGGATCGAAGGTCGGTATACAGGTAAGTATGGCAGAGATTCTGTGTCATGTGTAGACGAGATCAGACAATGACTGAATGTTTGTAGCAGGTATATATGGGTGAACTGATGATGAGGTCCAGGTGACAGTGATTAGTAATCAGGTGACAATGAGCGTGTGAATGACTGAGTGGGCGGAGTGAGGGAATGAGTGGAAGGAGATGGTGATGGAATCCTGACAGAAATAGTATGCAACAGTTAAATCCCAGAAGTAAAAATGGCATCCATTTTCTACATACACTCTTAAAAATAAAGGTTCTTTATTTGGCATCGATGGCTCCATCAAGAACCTTTAAAAAAAAAGGAACCTTTACATTCTACAAAAGGTTCTTAATAGTTCTTTAGATTACTGAAATGTTCTTCACACTAAGAAAATTGTGTGTTCTTCACACTCTTCTTTTAAGAACAGTTCACTGAAAGGTTCTTTTGGAAACCAAAATGGTTCTTCTATGGCATCGCTGTGAAAACCCCCTTTTGGAACCTTTATTTTTAAGAGTGTAGGACAATTGATTTTTAACAATAACTCTAAGACAAACCTACTGTGAGCTACAAGGTTTTTAATTGATGGTTTTGTTGAAGTGTGCATTATTTCAACTTATTTTTTTAATAAACATTTTAATAACATTGCATGTCAGAGCACAAACCAAGCCATGAAGTCCAAGGAATCGTCTGCACCATCTCACCACTGGCCTTCACCATGACAGTGGAGTTAACAATTCGGGCATCTCGATGGGTGGTTGGAGGGGAACGTCTGAAGAGCGGTCTGCAAATCCCCAGTATCTCCATTGTCAAGGGCCAGATCGTGAATGAGATGTTCCACATCAATGACAAGCCGATACCAACTATCCTGGAGAAGCCCATCAAAAGCCTTGGTCGGTGGTAGGCCTGCCTCATGTGGCCAATTTCCATCTATGAGGTCACCCTATCCCATGCCAATCGGTTGGAGCGATTGGTGAATGTGCAGGTGAGAAAGTGGCTTGGACTACCCAGATGCCTCAGCAGCATAGGACTGTACGGCAATGGAGCCCCCTCTCTGCCAAACTCAAGCCTGGTGGAGGAGTACAAATGCTCTAAAGCAAGGCTCGAAATGACCCTCACAGAATCTTGGGATCCCTTCGTCAGAGGGGCTGCTCCCGCCCTAGCCACAGGGAGGAGATGGAGGTCAGGTGTAGCAGTGGCACAGGCAAAGTCCGCTCTGAGACACTGGGACATAGTGGGCCAAGTCCAACAAGGCAGAGGGGGCCTAGGGCTGGGAGCAACAACACCCACATGGTAGAAGGCTACTCCAGCTGAACGCTGGCGCCTGGTGGTTGAGGAGGTGCGCCACCAGGAGGAAGTGGACAGGTGTGCCAGAGCGGTGTCCCAAGCCAAGCAAGGCTGCTGGATGAGGTGGGAAGGTGTGGAGAGGAGGAAGATCACTTGGAGTGAGCTGTGGAACACGGAGTCCAATATGCTGAGCTTTACAGTCAGAGCCACATATGATGTCCTGCCCTCTCCAACCAACCTACATCTCTGGTTTGGAGAGGATCCAGCCTGCCTCCAGTGTCTTGCACCACCAACCCTGAAACACATCCTGGTGGGCTGCAAGACCAGCCTTACGCAAGATACACCTGGCGCCACAACCAAGTGCTGAAGTGCCTTGCTGTTACCCTGGAGAGTAAGAGGGTAACCATCAATGCCATGCCCCTGGAAGCCTAGACTACCTTCCACCAACCAACATCCTTCATCCGGTAAGGGGAGAAATGGTCGACCAATCGATCGCCTCCAAACTCATGTCCACTGAATGCAGCCTGGGACTGGGAAATGCAGGTAGACTTAAGTCAGAGGCTCACCTTCCCACCCAAAATTGCAGAGACCAATCTCCGCCCAGACCTGGTATTTTGGTCCAAATCCTGTTGACGTGTCTTTATAGTAGAACTGACAGTCCCGTGGGATGAAGCCATCGATGAGGCAATTGAAAGGAAAAGGTTGCAATATGCAGTTTTGGCTGCCGAAGCAAAGGATCGGTGCTGGAAGATAAATGTGCGTCCAGTGGAAGTGGGCTGCAGAGGCTTTGTAGCTAGTTCCACCACAAGGCTACTAAAGGAGGTTGGAATCAGAGGACAGGCTCAGCGGAAGACCATCAAAGACCTTGCTACTGCTGCCGAAAGAAGCAGTCACTGGCTGTGGCTGAAGCGGAAGGAGACTGTATGGGCTCCAAAGTGACCTCATGGAGCCTCCAGTGCAACACACACCCAGGTCTGATCAGCCTGTGGTGGAACACCCAATGAGGCTGGGGTATTGAAGGCACCAGGCAGTCATTCCCCAATCCAACCCCACCAAAGAGGACATCTCCAACAACAGCGCTTGCTGAATATCAAGGGATTCTAACATCTAGTCCTAGTATACTAGCATACTGTAGACCTCCTAGACAGGATTGTATCAAGGCACAGATCTGGGGAAGGGTACAGAAAAAAATTCTGCAGCATTGAAGGTCCCAATGAGCACAGTGGCCTCCATCATCTGTAAATGGAAGAAGTTTGGAACCACTAGGACTGTTCCTAGAGCTGGCTGCCCGGCCAAACTGAGCGATCGGGGGAGAAGGGCCTTAGTCAGGGAGGTGACCAAGAACCCGATGGTCACTCTCTGACAGAGCTCCAGCGTTTCTCTGTGGAGAGAGAAGAACCTTCCAGAAGAACAACCATCTCTGCAGCACTCCACCAATCAGGCCTAGATGGTCGAGTGGCCAGTCGGAAGCCAATCCTCAGTAAAAGGTACATAACAACCCACCTGGAGTTTGCCAAAAGGCACCTGAGAACTCTCAGACCATTTGAAACAAAACTGGATTGAACTCTTTGGCCTTACTGGCAAGCGGCATGTCTGAAGGAAACCACGCACTGCTCATCACCTGGCCAATACCACCCCTACATTGAAGCATGGTAGGGGCAGCATCATGCTGTGGGGGTGTTTTTTAAGCGGCAGGAACTGGGAGACTAGTCAGGATTGAGGGAAAGATGAATGCAGCAATGTACGGAGACATCCTTGATGAAAATCTGCTCATGAGTGCTCTGAGCCTCAGACTGGGGCGAAGGTTTATCTTCCAACAGGACAACGACCCTATGCACACAGCCAAGATAACAAAGGAGTGGCTACGGGACATCTCTGTGAATGTCCTTGAGTGGCCCAGCCAGAGCCCAGACTTGAACCCGATTGAACATCTCTTGAGAGATCTGAAAATGACTGTGAACCGATGCTCCCCATTCAACCTGATGGAGCTTGAGAAGTTCTGCGAAGAAGAATGTGAGAAAGTGCCCAAAAATAGGTGTGCCAAGCTTGTAGCATCATACTCAAAAAGGCTGTTATTGGTGCCAAAGGTGATCAACAAAGTATTGAGCAAAGGCTGTGAATAATTATGTACATGTGATTTTTTTCCGTTTTTTATGTTTAATACATTTGCAAAGATTTCAAACAAACTTCTTTTACGTTGTCATTATGGGGTATTGTTTGTAGAATTTTGAGGAAAATAATTAATTTAATCCATTTTGGAATAAGGCTGTAACATAAAATGTGGAAAAAGTAAATAGCTGTGAATACTTTCCGGATGCACTGTATGCCCAGATGGCTCATTGGCGACATCTGGGGTCCACCACTCTGTGCCTCTCTTGTTGCTTGTTGCACTCTTGTTGCTGGGCCCAACCAAAGTTCCTCCTCTAAATCCAGAGCCATCGACTCGCTTATTCAGCGGCACTGGTTGTTGGCCTTAACAGCTAGCTGATGGGCCTGGTCTCGAATTTCTAAATCCTTAAGAATTTTGATAACAGATGTACTGTTATCCAAAGCCTCAACAGCCAACTTCGACCAGGCAAACCTTTGCTTTCCAGCCACATTGTTCCACATCAGCTGCTAACTCAGCATACTTAAGGCTCTTACATTTGTAGGCCTCCTCTACAGAATCCTCCCAGGGCACAGTAAGATCCGTGATGTACACAGTACGAAGTGAGCAGGACCAAAGCTCAAGGTCTGGTCTGAGATTGGTAGCTGCAATTTCGGATGGGAAGCAAAGCCTCTGATTCAGGTCGGCTAAAAACTTCCAGTCGCAAGCTTCACCCAACTGTCCAGTATCTGGGGTCTTCACTTTGACCTCCCTTGCCCCTTCCCCCACAAACTCCTTTACTGGAGCACAAAGACATAACAGAAGAGTTAAGGTGTTGATGGAGGTCCGTCTGGAGTCCAATGACGCTGCAAGACACCTGGTTGTGCCTCCACATATAGTGGCCATGTGTCAAGCTTACTTCAGGTTCGCTTGAGATAAGCAGAGGGGGCACATAGGATCCTCTCCGTACCATTGGCTGAGGTTCACTGGAGATGGCAGGACAATTTGAGATGCTTCCATGCCTCACAGCTCCTTCCAAAAGAACTTTCGCCTCTCAACTCCCTCCCATCTCATCCACTGCCCTTGCTTTGCTTGGGAAATAGCCTTTGCACGCATCTTGTTGCTTGCTCTTGCCGGCGCACCTCCTCAACCAAAAGTTTTCGACACTGAGATTGAGTTGTTACTATCTCAAAGGCTAAGACCTCCTCTCCCTTGCTGCACATGGCCAATGATGTCTCAGTGATTAAGGGCTGGCTTAGCCTGTTGTAACAGTGGATGGAATCCACTTCCTTCCAGCGTTGAGGCCAGGAAATATTTGGGCAATGCATGGATCACGGGATTCCATCAGTGTCACTTCCTGCCTCACTTTGGAGCATTTGTACTCTTCAGCAATAAAAAAAAAGGTATCAATTTATTTTGATGGTCCCTTTTGAACATTCTGTTGACCTCTAAGTAACTTTGCAACTACATGTTAACTAACTCTCATCAAAGTATAAGTAGACTGTCTGCTTAATATCTGATAACTATTTATTATGATGCTCCTCAACAGACATTCTTCTGAGTATAAGTAACTTTGCAACTGCATGTCAATTCTACTAACACCTAACCTTACCAGGCTACTAATAATCTACTAATACTCTACTAACACTCTAATGAGAGTCAACGGAATGTGTTAATTGGATTGAGTTGTGTTTAACGTTACAGCTCAAAATGCATAAAACATTTCCTGTTGTAACGTTTCAAGGTAGAAGAAGATGAAGTTCCAGGCAAAGATCCAAAATACTCAATATTTATTTAAACTGACGAATACTCAAAACAGTGTGCGTGCACAGACAGAGTGCTAACAACACAAACATTGACCGACAACTGAAGAGTGAAAAGGGAGAACTTAAATACACAGATGATAATGGGTAACGACAGGTGACGGTGATGATGAAGATTGACTAATTAACTAAACACAGGTGACAGAACTGAACTAATGATGATGATGAAACTAATGACAAAGAAAACAAACAGAAAGTCCATGAAAACGTGACACCTGTAGACTTGTCTCTATTGTTATTAGTTTGTGTTTTTTGCAATCGGGCGAACAGGGGTGTGAATGGGCCCTGGATTTAAGGCTACAGCTCCAAATGTTTCTTCTACAGCCCCAGATCTTATTTTCTGCTTTCTTTTAAAGCTCCAGAAAAAAATACTTTATTATGTTTATATGAACACTGCAGCAATTTAATTGAAGGAAACTAAATAAATGAAAAAGACAAAGCGAATAAAAACTAAACTAAACAATTCCCATCCGCTTATGTGACTAGTCCAGATTTGAGGCGCCTCCACACATGGCTAAGCATCTGTATGGGCCAGACATGTTTGGACCTTAACATTTGCCACAAAAAAAAAAAACTTTTTTTTAAATTAAAAAACAAACAAGCAAGCCCAGCCCAGATTAGAAAAAGTAACGTAACACATTACTTTATATTTTATACTTTACAAAATTAGTTACTTTTTTTAGAGATTAAGGCTATATTGTAAAGCATTACTTTTAAAGAAACTTACCCCAACACTGTACACACACACAGAGTGCAACAGTGCAATATTTTCACCTTTCATTTTTCCCAGAGGAATTTTTAAAAGGAAGTGAATCACCACATTACAAACTTTGATTTTAAGCCAAAAAGTATTTGAAAAAATCATTAGGGTATGTACACATAAAAACCGAAGTATACTTTGAGCTTAGTACACAGTCTTGTGCGATTTTCAAATACTTTTTGGCTTCAAATCAAAGTTTGTAATGTGGTGATTCACTTCCTACCTAATTGGTTTGGTCCATGGCTTATAACTCTTTACCAATGACTTTTAAAAATCCCTCTGGGAAAAATGAAAGGTGAAAATATTGCACTGTTGCACTCTATAGCAATTACAGGTAAGCATAGTGAATCCTCAAACCATGTAATTCATCCACGAAAAACAAGAACTGCCAAAATGAGCCACTTTGCAAGTAACATGCCAATTGATTGGCCAAAGTTCCATAATGCAGCTTTAAGTAGATGAATTCAACAGAAATAACACTATATTTATTTCTATTAATTAAATGCAAACAACCTCAGAATATTTTTTTACTAATGTCTGAACTTATATTTTTCAGTATTTATTTTGAATATGCAATATTAAATATGGAAATGTTCAGTATGATCCATTCTGTAAACAACATGCAAAAGTACTGCATTTTACACTATCATTGCTAAGTCAGTTGTTTCTGTAATACTACTGTAATTTAAGAGCCACAACTCTTCAAAACCTAATCTTTTACAGTAAATCGTTGTGTTTTGGTCAGAAAGACGTGACATGGCACATGTCTTTCATGAAGTCTTTGTTTTTTCTCATCCCACACGTCTCTACCCAGATTGTGTGTGCTCAGATGTTATACAGTCTACATGTATTTTGATTTCCACCCCCATTTTCCACCATGACTACAGAACCATACTTCCTGTTTCAATGAACTGTGCTGACTTCTTCAAAAGCGACTGAGGATCCACATGTCACTGCTTTGTTTGACTGCAACAAATCTAAACAATCACAAGTGCAGAGACAGAACACGGGAATTTTAGCAATAATACATGTAGACAATTTATTCACATTTAGAAACTGCGAGAATGCAGAGCACCGTTGAACTTATTAAGTTTCTGGCAGTTAGTAATAGTGTATCGCCTACGCAGTCTGTAGTGTTTCATACCCAGGATGGAAATAGTCTATAATTGAAGGTACATTTCCTGTCTGGCATGATGGTTTTCAATGGTGTCTCAAAAAGCTCAAGTGCTTAGTTCATAATTAGACTCCATGAGTAACCATGAACTATGTTGTAAGAGAGGCATTTTTGGCAGCCCAAAACACCTCTTTTGTAAAGGCAATTCATGCATCATTCTTAAAAAGTACCTAAATTGTCCAATTGTCTTCTGGTGTAATGGAAAAACTTAATATTATGTAATGGATGTGCAATAAGAAGCACATGTTCTAAATACTGAAAAAAAAAATCAATCATGTGGTCAACTGTTTAATGGTTATCATACGGTCATTGACACAACAGGCTTTGCAGATTTTTGTTCAAACTAGTATAGCAATGTCAAAATTAATTTTGTTATGATTAGCTAAAAAAAAGCTATGTTCTACAAACATAATTGGATTGAGTTGTGTTTAACGTTACAGCTCAAAATGCATAAAACATTTCCTGTAGACTTGTCTCTATTGTTATTATTAGTTTGTGTTTTTTGCAATCGGGCGAACAGGGGTGTGAATGTGCCCTGGATTTAAGGCTACAGCTCCAAATGTTTCTTCTACAGCCCCAGATCATATTTTCTGCTTTCTTTTAAAGCTCCAGAAAAAAATACTTTATTATGTTTATATGAACACTGCAGCAATTTAATTGAAGGAAACTAAATAAATGAAAAAGACAAAGCGAATAAAAACTAAACTAAACAATCCCCCTCCGCTCATGTGACTAGTCCAGATTTGAGGCGCCTCCACACATGGCTAAGCATCTGTATGGGCCAGACATGTTTGAACAATTTACACATCCTCTCAGTTGAGAAGAATGTGTGTTAAAACCATTGAAGAAGATGCTGTTCTTTACTGTCTCACAAACCATACAAGAAGTTATTTGCCTCAGGCACATCAAAAATTAAGTATATCTCTACACTGTACAATGTGCTATCAGAAGATCAATAATTACCTAATGTGGGATATTTTGTATATACTCTGCTATACAGTCAATCCCATTATTCGTTCATATTTTACTTGACTCATAAAGACTTTTGACTCTTTTATTTGACAAAACAGCTATTGTTATTAATTATGGAATAACGTAACACTCTTAAAAATAATGGTTCTTTATTGGCATAGATGGTTCCATGAAGAAAGTTTAACATTCATAGAACATTTCCATTGCACAAAAGGTTATTTATGGTGAAAAAAAAAAAAATGTATATCTGTATAAAAATATATATTTACATGTATATAATAGATATATTTTTTTATCTATATATATATATTTTTTTTTTTTTTTTTTTTTTTTTTTTTTTATTAAATGTTCGTAACACTAGGGTTCTTTTAAGAACTGTTCACTGAAAGGTTGTTTGGTGAACCCAAAATGCTTATGATTAATTTTTTAAGACCTTGGATAACTGTACCAAGTACCTCTCGGAGAGATTAGGTGTTAGACATGTTTCCTTTACAGTTGAAGATAAAAGCATCAATGAAGGCATTTAACCACTAATCTGAGTGCATCTAGTATGCTTATAGTACTTTCTAACTTCCAATTTCAGTGATTTAAGTGCTGGACTATTGTAGGTGCCACTGCTGTGGTCATCTAAAAGTAACTGTTCAGTTTAATGACTTGTGAAATGTGAGTTTGTCCATCCAGGCCAACATTTAATCTCATTCATGCCAACATTAAGTCAACACTATCATTAAAAAACAAGCTCATTAATTTCACCGCAAAACTACATTAAACGTACTTGTTAAAAAAAGCAATTGAATGTTGCATTGATGTATATGTGCAATGTGAAGATTTTTCAAATGTCAAAAGAATTCTTTTCAAACAGAAAATACTGGAGAACATGGTAATTAGCACATGATGACTTCCATAATAGCATTATAGCTGTAATTTATTAAAGTATGGCATTCATGAGCTTACAACAGAGGTCACAAAAGATAATTGGGTAGTAAAGTCGTATTGTAAAAATGTATTTACTGTAGTAGTTGCATTATTTATTTGACATACACTGTATAGGGCCAGGCCATTGTACAGCATTGTACTGTAGAATCATAATTATTACTATGTCCACTTTTCCCAGCCATGCACTGTGGCATAAATATTTTAAGCACTTTTCTTTATTATTTGCTGGTTTATTTTGCTGTTGCTCTAAATTGCAATTAACTTTTACACAAACAGCCTTTTTTTTCATCTGACAATGCAACTAAATGTGCTCTGTATCGCCATTGCACTGGTTCAAAGAAAATTAATTGAAAATAAAAAATGTTTTATGTTCTCAGTTGAAGGAAACACTTATCACCATAATGGTAAATTCACACAAAACACACAATTACCCCATAATACATGCAGCATGACATTATCTTCTTAGCATAATCTATTGTATATAATATTTATCTCATATCTATTTGAACTAAGTTTAATTTATTTGACAGTAAAATTTAAAAAAATCTGAATATAGAATTTTATTGTAAGAAATTATTGTTAAAATACTTTTCTTTTCACAATGTTGGTTGAGTTTGGTCAACAATTAAAATATATGACATGTTATGGCTTGCTGCCAGTTTTATGAGACACTTTATTGGTATGGTATGTAGTTTCCCAGTATAAAACAATATAAAATATGGAAACAAACATCTGAAGAACTTGCTGAAGAGGAAAAACACTTCATAGGGAATGGGGTAAATGGGTGGGATATGGAGGGATCCTTCAAAACATTTAAATGTACACTAAAATATCCTGTTAAAAGTCTCTTAAGGTTTCACCGATAATTTTTTACTTGGGTAAAAACAGAGTTTATGGATAGTATTAAAACCATTTTTGCCTGACTCATGGACAAAAACATCTTTGCCTATTATGTAATACTGTCTGTCCATGTCTCTCAGCTCCACAAAATGTCAATCATTCTAAGAAAACTTTACTGTTGTATTGCTGCTCAGTTCCCTTAAGGTCATTAAGACCACATATGTAGAACCAGAATCAGGATCCAGCTTGTCAGGCTCAGTATGTACGCAATTTGATCTTAAACATGTCAACACATATACATCAAACACGCATACACCATTAAAACTCTGCCAAAGGCAACACACCATGTGACATAATGGTGTATGTAGTAAATGTAGACACCCAGTCTTAGGTGTTTTATTTCTTTATTTATTTTTGTCTGGTCACCCCTGATTTCAGACTTTAGAGAAAGATTTAGCTAAGGAAGTACATTTTCAATGTGTTTCAGTGTGTAACATTTTCTACCAAGGACACACATTTACACACTTTAAATGGATTATAAGAAGGGATGTGATGAAGTCTTACTCTTGCTATAAACATTTTTATAACCAGAAAAGTTCCTCCATCATTGAATTCTATTCATTTTTATCTTTAAAAAGCATTTACTTTATTATTTACATTTCAGGCACCTGGTTCGTTCTTATCCAGAGTACAAAACTGATCAACCTCTTGTAGTCAACATATGGCAAGCATCCATACATCTGTTTTCTACTTGTTCAGCTGGCTGGCTGAAATGTCTGGCAGACATAGGATGATGTTTTACTGACTTATTTATCATCTAAAAATGATAAATTTACAGGTGGTAATTTTACTTTGATTTTAAATGAAGAACAAAAGAGGTCAGAGTACTGAGCCCTGTGGAACACCAGTGGCCAGTTGGTGTTGTGTCTTGAAAATGAATTCTTTCCATTTCTATTCTTTCCATTTATAGTAAATTTTGTTCAGAAGGTGGGACATGAACCTGTCATTACTTTTTTGTTTATGACCTTAGTGATAAATATGTAAGATTTACATAAACTGAATGCTGTTTGGGTTATCAGGACACTTTGGCATCAGATAAAAAAAGAGAAAATCCATTCTTCAATAGATAATCTAAGAAAATATCTCACTCACACAATAAATCAATGACAGGAATATCGAACCTGCTTAAGTTGGACATGCATAAAGAATGAATATCTCCACATCTCCACTAAGTATTTACTTAGTTTGCACAAAAGTAAAATGTTATATCATGTTTTTCATGTTAAAAAAAAAATACATACATTATGTTCATCATAATTATGGTAGGGTGAGTCATTCTTTTTTCCAATAGAATCAGATGTCCCATACGCTAAATGTGGAACTGTCTGGGGCTCGGTTTTTAGTGTGGGTTTTCTTCAGGCACAAGAAGTCTCAATATTTAATTGTGCTATAACAAGGTGTACAAAATGTACAGCCAACATTTTACCCACAAACTAGCATTTTAGTTACAAATTGAGAAATACATTCATATATTTAAATCTATGAGTTCTCTTACCAAATGAGGAATTTCAACAAATGTCTCTAAGATGCATGGAATGAATGTGAGTGACTAGTAGTAACAGGAAAAATCCATTCAGAAAGTATATGTACTTTTCCAGGTAAGGAAATGTATAGCAACGTCATAAGATGCTTGTTTTTGAAAAATGTTGCTGTTTTAAACATGTCAAGTTCTCCACTGGCCTATTTTTGTATGTAGAAGGCTATTCTTCTATAGCAGAATGAACAAAATGTTTTAATAGATGTGGTCATACCAGTACATGCAATAAAAGTCCAATTAAACAAAACTGTAAATGTTCGTTTTTCATAAGAGGAAAATGATTATCAGTAAAAGTCCTAGTTAATGAATTTACCACCAGATAGACAACGTATTGAGAATAGAAGTCATAAATTTCATATCAGAATGCCAATGGAACAACTGAGAAAAATGGAAATTCCCAAGAGAATGAGACCTCAAAGAGCTTTAAAAAGTTATGATCTCTTGTTTAACACATACACAAATGTGCACTATTACTTCATAGCTTCATAATTTTATGACTTATTATAAAGTATGCTAACCTCCAATTCAGATGGTTTATATGATTATGTATAAAAGCTCAAACAGCACTTGCAAAACTGCATGCTTGTTTTGAACAAGAAAATATTGTGCAGAGGGGCTATTTTATTGAAGGAAAAATATTCATATTGTTCCTTATAATTTTGTAATAAGTGAATAAATCATGCTTTTAGACAATTCATTTTATATTGTTATTTGTTAATTATGTATGCAAAAGATGTAACGCATATTTACACATTTGTCAACCACTGTTATGTTTATGATTTATGAGTTCAAAAATTATATTTATAATGTTTATAATTTTTTGTAATTATAATTTGCACAGCTTCTACATATTTTAAGTAAATTAAAACCAAACTCTGTACACAATGTCCAAGGAATAGGATTCAAATAGCATTTCTGTATCCAAGATGTGCAGGGAAATCTTCAAACACGTAAACACCAGTGAAGGGAACATACAAAAAAGTTCTGCCCTTATAAAATATGTTTTTGAACCATGTTTGTCACCTAAAGAGCCTCAAAGACTTGACCAAACAAATGAGCAAATATATAAAAATGTGTGCATGACCATTATGTGGAAATATCTTCCCAGAATTTCTAGGAATTTAGAAAAAGATGTGAACAAACTTAAATTCCTCCCACACAAATCTTGTTTTACAGTGACTAACAGGAGAGCTCAGGCGTGCAGAAAGTAACTGTGGCCGTTTATTTGTAATGTTTACTAAGTCAGGCGTCATTGAAGAGTGACAGCTTATTGAGGAAAAGGTGTGCTATTTCTTTACGATCCTGCAGTATGATAAAACAAACATAAATAAATAAAAATCCCACAGACATACATTAGAGACCACTTTGTGTATGAGTGTGTTATAAGGTAGTCTGTATTCAGTAATAACCTGGGAAAAAGGCCAGCAAAAAGCCTATTTGCCGGGGCAGTGTGTGGGAGAAGGGTGTTCATCGAGAGAAGTCTGTTGCGGTCGACAGTAAATCCTCCACAACTAGCTGGAGCCCCACACCACACAAATCAGCTCCACGGGCTCTCTAAACCTCTGGCACAGCAGTCTGTTTACTTTGGGAGCAGTTTTCTGTCTGAGAGAATACTTGTTTCACAATGCTGAAACTTTAAAGACACTTGGCACACTTGTTACGTAACTGTGAATGTTTAGTTGATTTGTGCAGCTTAAAATGTGTTGCCTATGGCAAGAGAAGATGTCATAGAGAAACACATATCTATCTATATCTATTTTATATCTATATACAGTAGTTGCCAAAAGTGATGTCTGACCTACGAAAATTGACTTCTTCACCCTTTATTTGAATATCATTTAAAGAAATTGTAAAGATTTTGTAAACACATTGTGCTCGGAGTCTTTGTTTTGTTAACGCAATGAAACATGCACATCATTTTTGTCCAGGCTGTCAAAGAAATTATGAACACATGCAGAAACAAGAGAGAACCAACACAATATTAATAACTGATTATACTGTTGCAGTGTGAATAGCAAAATAAAACCTGTAGCTGTAGTTTTGCCAAATCATTTTGTCAGATAAATACTTTCACAAAGTTTAGTGTTTTATTCTTTCCTCGTATTTAAAATATTGAAAAAAAAATCTTCTCCGGACATCACTTTTGGCCACTACTGTATATAAAATGTATCCATTTTCACCAGTTTATGTAATTTGTTTATTAAAAATGTCTGTTACTTTACACATATCAGTAGAATTCTGACTAATGATGGAAATTACATTTAAAACATTTAGATAAATGGCCAATTTCTCAGACTTGCGTTCAGTTAGCGTACTAAATACAATTAAGTGACATTTTCATTTGCAAAATTTTATAAAGTTATAGGTAGATTTTTTTTTCCATTTCTAATTTACACAAGCTTTATTACAAGCTTACACAAGTAAATATGTTTGTTGTGGTGAAAATGATGGCAGTGGGACAACTAAAGTTTTTGGAAAAATGTATATAAATAATTTCCACATAATAATAATTTAAAGAAATATGATCTATACACACTCATTCTTTTTTTATGATGAATGTTTATAGTTTAAAATGGGATGTCTGGGTATAACAATAAAATCTGTAAAAGGAATTTGAACCTTCAGATAATAAAGGTTTTATTAATTCTGAGTTTTATGTTTGTATGTTGTTTATGTGAAACTGTTTGTGCTGCCATTTTGGCCAGGACTCCCTGGAGAAAAAGATTTTATATCTCATTGGGACTATCCTGGTAAAATAAAGGATAAAGAAAAAGAAAAAGGTTGGTTAAAAAGAAAATCATCCCCAGGACATAAAATTAATAAAATGAAATAATAGTTTTAATGAAATATGCATACACTGCAAAGAAGTATTTGGTTCGCCATTTAGCTTTAATGACAACAGTTAATAGATGTCACATAACTGAAGAGAATAAAACATATTATTTAAAAATCATAAAGGATGGGCTTAAAACTGTTATTTTTGCTAGCTGTTTTTATATTCATGTTTAAAAGTCAGATCATGCATGTAGGCGTACACCCGGAAATGTATTCCATATATACAGTACATGAAAAATTCCTGGCTACTGTTAAACTTGCCATGAAAAATATGTCCTCTGTGGGACAAACATCTCTAAAAAAGAAACGAACAAACAATAGCAGACCACAGAAATGTCAATAATAGTGGGCAAAAGTTTGTTTTAAGTCCAGTTGGTCATCTAATATAAGATTTTTAACAAATTCTCAATTATATGTCCAGTCAAAACATTTATGTCACACGTAGCCCAAAGAGCTTGAATAGTCAAACCTGTCACTGGCAAACCAATATGATGAATTTCTCTAAACACTGAAAGTGGGTAAAGCTGTAGCATAAGCTTCCTGGAAGTTGCATGTGGTGTTGGTTTGTCGCCGCCAACGCTCACCCATTACTGGGCCTCTTCAAAGGTAATTACAGAGTCACACGGAGGCTGCGAGATCGGCATAAGTTCAGCCTTCTCTGAGGAGGAAGTAGACTTAGATGGTCACAATTGGGCGATGCCTATTGCGTTGACCTGTTCAGACACGGGCCACTGTGCCAAACATCACAGCCATATGCTGTTGATGTTTTAAGAAAGGTCAGGAAAGTGTGGTGTTTTCAAGGAGTGTGGTCTGTCTATGTGTTTGTCTATTTTTGGTAGCAAGACCTCCTCTGCACTCTTTTTTACTAAAACACAGATGTAACATGTTTTTCATGGGCCTGTATTTCATTTTAATAAGGATACTTGAGTATAATAGAGTATCAAAACAAAACTGAACATATCTTCATGTTTGGTTCATTGCTTAAGTGAATGAGGAAAAATAGAAATATATATATATATATATTTTGTTGTTATTTGTGAGGAAACCGCTTAGTATAGATTTTGTTGACACACGTTTTAATAAAGTATAATATGGCTTGTTGCATTTTGGTACAAATCGATGCAATGACTCACACATTGTCAGGTTTGGCATAGACGAAGCAGACAGAATGGTAAGTTAAATGCTTTAATTTGCAGAATGGATCGGTACAGCGAAACAGGTGAGTAAACAGTAAGTTGAATTTCAGATGATAGCTTAACTGAAGTGTATCTCTCTCTCTCTCTCTCTCTCTCTCTCTCTCTCTCTCTCTCTCTCTCTCTCTCTCTCTCTCTCTCTCTCTCTCTCTCTCTCTCTCTCTCTCTCTCTCTCTCTCTCTCTCTCTCTCTCTCTCTCTCTCTCTCTCTCTCTCTCTCTCTCTCTCTCTCTCTCTCTCTCTCTCTCTCTCTCTCTCTGATGATAATGAAGGAGTTCCTTAGAAGACGGAATGGTGACTGACTGAGAACAGACAATGACTGAATGTTTGTAGCAGGTATATATGGGTGAACTGATGATGAGGTCCAGGTGACGGTGATTAGTAATCAGGTGACAATGAGCGTGTGAATGACTGAGTGGGCGGAGTGAGGGAATGAGTGGAAGGAGATGGTGATGGAATCCTGACACTCATAACACATAGAACAAGCTTATTTGTTGTCACTTACTGAAGTAAATATGTAATATCAATGTAAAACGTGTTGCTGGGATAATAAAAATAAAATAATATTTAAAAAATGTATAAATTAAAATTAAAATTTCCACCAGAAAATTTTCATTTCTCATCTACTTTCAAGGCAAGGTGTTTGGCATCTCAAATGGCCTGCTATATTTTGAGTTGTCTGGTCAGATTTCGTGGGGAATACCAGGCTTACGTTGTTCGCTCTTGCATGTCTGTATTAGAGGTCTGCACGGGCTTTAAACTGAAGCCCGAACCCGGCCCGTACCCGCGATCATTTAACCCGACCCGACCCGACCCGACAAATACATTTACATGTTAAGCCCGAACCCGACCCGAACCCGAGGTCCACTCTATTTCTCACAGCAAATAAATACCATTTTTGAGAGAGAGAGCCTGTGTGTCTGTGGTCTGTGTAGCCTATGCACACATTGCACATTGCACATCGAGAAGAAAGCGAAAAAATTGCAGAAACCACTCTGGATGAAATGTGAATTTTAAAACAAATTAAATGAACAACAGCAATAACTTAAATAAAAGTGCTATATATATGTGCTATATATATATATATATATATATACAAACGAAATGTTTTTTTTAAGCACTTTTATTTAAAATATTATTTTAAAATATTAGCGAGAAGAAACCGCTATGCACACATTGCACATCATGTACACGCAACTTTCTCTCTCTCGCGTGCCGGTCACCACAACACAGCAAGCAGGCAAAGCACACGGCACGCAAACTATATATAGCCTATATAGTTTTTCTTAGTTACAAACCCGAACCTGACCCGAAACCCGCACATTTTTCGGGACCCGTCGGGCTCGGGTCGGGTAGCAGACCTCTAGTCTGTATACAGAAAACGTCTGAGATTACGGCTGTAACCATGGTTCCCTGAGAAGGGGAACGAGGCACTGCGTCTGGATCGATGCTTTGGGGAATGCTATCGTCAGTGGGACCAGTGTCTAAAACATGCGTACACATCATACAAAGCATCAATCATACAGGGCACAGACTCCATCTAGTGATAATACTCCCTTGACCATTACCCAAGCTCATATGCCCTTCCTTGTAGGCCCAGCCTCAACCACCTACAGCCCAGGAGCAGAGCTCTAAGCTTCTTTAGCTTAACACAGCTATTTGGGAATACTGGCCCAGGGAGACAGATTTCAATATGCTACCCTGACCTACCACTACCACTAGAGGGAGCAAACATGGGGGTTTCCATTTAGAATAACTATTCACCCTCCTCGCTACAAATAACTCTAACCTCTAGGAAGCTGCAGGGGAGCTTCAGCTCTATACCCCAAAACGATCAGGGGAAAGCGCTTACACCCTGCCTGGACTAGTCCAGGACCCCAAGACTCCCAGCACCCTACAAAGGTGCCTGATAACAAGAAGAGCTGTTAAAAAGGCAAATTAACCTCTACTTGCTAGGTTTAAGGGATCGGTTTAGGCTCCAACATGGAGTAGAGGACTTTAAAACTCTGATAGTAGGGGAGGGTTATACTATACACTTAACCCAGAAGGACTGCCCGAAATTGTCCAGGGTCCCAAGACTCCCAGCACCTAAAAAAGGTGTCTGATAACAAGAAGAGCTGCTAAAAAGGCAATTTAACCTACAGTTCTACAGGGTCCAGTTGAGGCTCAACCTTGAAGAGCGACCTACCAAAGGGAGCACTAGCTACAACCCTCGATACCGCTGCCCTTCTAGAAGGGAGCCACCGGGGGGTCTATCCTACTTAAAGACCCCAGAATCCTGGGGGAGGCAGCCCTTCTATCACACTCATCTAGGACCTGCTATAACCATACTTGATTCAATCAGCACTGGCCAATGACAAGAACAAGGAGGGATTCGGTCAGCGATTCGGTCCTGTTTACCAAATTGCTTTCTTTCGATCACTTCCCTAAGATCTCTTCCTCGTAGCGTCCCGCCTCCTCTGTGCTCTACTCCTCGAAGGAGAAGGAGCACGAGTGGCCGCACTCTGCCTTTGTGTGCAAGGCACCACTGGCCTGACTAGTGACTGAGGAATGCAAGAGACATACCTTCCTCGAACTCCTCAGCCAGCTCGACCTGTGAACCCAACAACGCAAGTCTCCGCTTTGCTTCAGCAACCACAGGGCCCGTGCCAGAGACGTTTGTCCCACATTCCTTGAGAATTGGGCCAAGCGCGAATGGAGCTTCCATTATATCCATTATAAATGCCTTCACATGCGCTAACACAAACAAACGGATCCTGAAGACCAAACAGCTGATGATGTCCATTGCAGGCGCTCTCTTGTACTCACAGGTGCTCTGGTAGTGACATCATGGACTGTCGTCGGCCAATGAAATTGTTGTGTGTTTACACATACTTCAGACACTGGTCACACTGATGGCGTTACCTATAACGTTTCCACTTTGAAACGGAATAAGGTCTGATATGGCGTGAGGCTTGTAGCAACAATAAATTGTTGTTGTTAAGAATTAGGAATAGTAAGCTAACTAGCATTTAACATGGACAAATGTAAACGTCAACCCTCGTTAACTTAAGGGGAACCACCTACACCTATTGTAAAAACATAGAAACTTCGATCTGTGGAGAGAAAGTGATAGAGCCTGTGGCAGCCCATACAGAAAAAAAAAATATTGAAATATATTTTAAAGTGTCAAAAATATATGTGGCATATATTCCAAATACATTGAAATATATTTGCATTGTTGTTCACTTATATTTATCATTTTGAAATATATTCTGAAATATAACAAAAGTATATGATGTTAAGTGTGAAATATATTTACATTTATAACATGTAATGTAAAATATATGACAAAATATATGGTCATAAAATGTTTAGCTTGCTAAAGAAGGGTCGAAAATGTATTTTGATCATAGTAATTCCTCTACCTTTTCCCCTATACACAACAGTAGGCTACCATATTTCACTACTGTATTATGACACACAACTATAATAAATACTGTACTTACATTTAAATGACTGCAATGTAAAATGACAGATAGTTGCTTTCCTAGGACTATTAGGCCATATTAGGTGGCACGTTCCTAACACTAAGTGCAATTATTAGATTTATTGTTGTTTTATTGACATCTTTCTTGAAGTCATTTAAATATTGAAAATATGCACAATATTTATGATGCAAGTATAACAGTGACACTCCAACAGTGAAGTGCACTTAAACAATAGATAGAACTATTGTCTAGTGTCTAACACTGCATACACACACTATTAAATAACTGTATTCAATTCTGTAAAAATAGGGAAAAAAACTCTGCATTCTGTGTGTTATTTCCTACATAAAATTGTCATTTTAGGCCAATAAAGTCAGTAAAGGGGCAGCCGTGGCCTGCTGGTTAGGGCTTCGGGCTTCGGGCTTGTAACCGAAGGGTTGCCGGTTTAATCCCTGACCAGTAGGAAAAATGTGGGTGGGGGAAGTGGTAGAGCACTGCTCTCCCATTCCCACATCCACAGCTGAAGTGGTCTATCTAAAAAATAAATTGAAAATGTGTTGTTTGTTTGTGAAAATGTTAACTTTTTACATTTCTAAATATATTTCAAATGAAACAATTTGCAAAAGTTAAAACATATATGAACATATATGTAAACATATATGAAAATATATTTACATATATTTAACTAAAATATATTTATTGGGCCAATTTCGAATATTTGCATATATTCCAAAAATATATTTTGAAAATATATTTCAAATATATTTCTTTTGTGTATGGGAGAACAAAATTCGAACCACAGTGGCAGATGTGATAGGCCTACTTGCTTAAGTGACATATTTTCAAGCTTTGTTGAAATGCTTACTATCAGTGGAGCGAGAGCGAGCGTCACAGATCTGCTTCACAGGTAAGCATAGCGATTCCTCAAACCATCTGATCCATCAGCAGATCAGCAGCACAATTAATGTAAACGAGATACTCCGCAAGTAACATAATTTTATTGTGCAAAGTTCTGTAGTGCAAGGAAGTAAATAGGGTCAGATTTAATTTCATGCTGACTTATTGTACATGTTTAACCTTACTTTAAAAACATTTGGTTAAAAAAAAGTCATATTTTGTTAAATCAACAGATGTTCTGGTGTGCTCTTAAGTAGTTCACAAGAGTTTTAAGTATAGGAATTTCTAGCCCTTCTTGGTTCTTTTAATAGGATTGTATCTTTTATTTGATGCTATACTTGTCTTGAGAAGCGGCTATTTTAAGTGGCGACCGTGGCAGGGGTTTCTGACATGCTTTTTTTCCATTTCCTGTCAGAGATGTGAATCCTGTAAAATGTCTGTTTTGAGGGACTTTACAAGGGCTGAGGAGGGAGCAATGGAGCAGTGCTGTCGGTTTCTCACACAGTGCAAAAATACTTTGTTTCTTTTTTAATATTGCCTTCTGGTGTAACAATATTATCCATATCCTTGTGCCAAAGAAATTATCAGTGGTCTTCTGCTTGTTTTTAATGTTTATTCATAAACTACATACATATCTCTGTTTGAGAGAGTACTGAGGAAACACAGTGACCTGCATCAGTTGACGTCAAAGAAATAAAAGGTGTTGATGTCTCAGCAAATTGCAAATTGCTGTAATTAGGGCCGTCTCAGGCCCTGTGAGTTTAAGTGACCGCCTTAGCTGCAATACACACGTTTTCCCAGTACTGGTGCAGTTAGATAGTTCTGTAGTGGGCCACTACACCCACAATTTTAAACAGAAATCTGAAGCATTTTTTTAGAATGAGTAACATGCCTATAATAGTATGACTGTGTTTTCTGTGTTGTCTATGTGTGGGGTTTCATTTTGATTGATAACAATAGGCCTATATCATAAAAAAGTGTAAATGAAAAATTATGGCAAAGTGATTGCTGATAAAATAATCATTCATTATTCAAAAGTAATCGTAGACCTATCACAAATTTGATTAATTTCTATGTATTTGTTTATATTTATTTAAAGTCACCCTGTGGTGAAAATCAAGTTTGTAATGCTGTTTATATGTCTATGTGGTGTTTTTAATGTGCTTTAAGAAACACCTCCTATCTCGCCGCCATCTTGGCCGAACCCCCTTCTAACAATCATCAGAAACGCTTTGAAAAACTCAGAACATCAATGGAGAAAGGCATACAGTTCATCATAACATCATAATATACGCCGTACCCGTTATATTGCTAAATCCACAATTCATGTCAACAGAAAAATATATTGGGATAACCTGGTATCTCTCGAGACCTGCTTGTTCACTGTTGATGATATGCTAAAGCCCGTAGACATGTTGACCTGATTGGTTACAAGGTAATTTGTGACGTCAGAAACACCAGCAATTTCAAACGATGTCTTTGGTTCACTGCAGTTTTAAGGAGAAAATACTCAGCAATGGTGTTGACTTATGAATTTGCACTTAACCCCCTGAGGTCGGCGGTATCGCCGGCGATACCAGCTCGCTTTTTTTTTGTGGTGTTTTTAATGTGCTTTAAGTGCAAATTCATAAGTCAACACCATTGCTGAGTATTTTCTCCTTAAAACTGCAGTGAACCAAAGACATCGTTTGAAATTGCTGGTGTTTCTGACGTCACAAATTACCTTGTAACCAATCAGGTCAACATGTCTACGGGCTTTAGCATATCATCAACAGCGAACAAGCAGGTCTCGAGAGATACCAGGTTATCCCAATATATTTTTCTGTTGACATGAAAAATCGTGTGGATTTAGCAATATAACGGGTACGGCGTATATTATGATGTTATGATGAACTGTATGCCTTTCTCCATTGATGTTCTGAGTTTTTCAAAGCGTTTCTGATGATTGTTAGAAGGGGGTTCGGCCAAGATGGCGGCGAGATAGGAGGTGTTTCTTAAGTGTCGTCGGGAATGTTTTAGGCTGGATGATATTACAACCAACATAGCTCAATACAGATACATACAGATACCGAGATGCTGTCTGGCAAGCTGCCAGAGGTTGAAAGTTCCTCCGCGACAACAAGCTGCGACTCACTGAGGCCTTATCCCCAGAGGACAGGGTGGCAAGAGAAAAACTTTGGCCCTTGGTCAAGAAGGCCCGAGATAAAGGGAAAAAGGCTTCTTTCCGTGGATCGTTTGCTCTGATTGACGGGAAGCGATTTGATTTCGCCAATGTGAAGTAGTATATATGCATTCTTCTGTTCTCTCCGGGTTGAGGTGGTATTCAGCTATTTTGTTTTAGCTGATTACCCTGGTAAATTAGTGCCTCATATTTGGCCAGAGACTGATTTATCTATGTTCCAGTCTTCAATGCTAATTTCTAGACTTGACTCTTGTTTAGTCTGATATGTTTTGATTTTCGTTATGTATTTCAAGTTTAGTTCATTCTCTGTTATGTCCATAAATGTAAGAGGTATGCGTGATGTGGTAAAGAGGAAAGCTATTTTGTAAAAGCTGTGAAACTGATTTAAGTTTTCTTCAGGAAGCACACTCTTGTGAGTTGGATGTTAAATTCTGGAAGATCAATGGGGAAATTAATTTTTTTGTAGTCATGGTTCTAATCTCTGGTGGGGTTTCAGTTCTTTTGCATAAATTTAAGGGGAAAATTCTGGAGGTAACTTCAAGTGAAGGCAGATGGATTATTATGTCGCTTAAGCAAGATAACTCAACTTTTATTATTTGCAATTTATATGGCTGTAATTCCCTCTCTGCTAACAAAATATTATTTTCTCAAATTACTTGTAAATTAACAGAATTGCATAATAAATACCCAGGCTCCTTTCTAATTTTAGGCGGTGATTTTAATGAATGTTTACATAACACACTGGGCCGATTTCCTCCTAGAAGCAATGAAGGTCTCAGTATTAATCATAATTCTAATAATATTTTATCAATATGTTCTTCTCTCTCCCTCACAGATCCTTGGCGTTTTTTTCATCCTGACACACAAGACTTTACTTGGTCAAATGGTAAAATGTCTTTGAAATCTAGATTTGATTTCTGTTTAGTTTCATCATCAGCCCTGCAATTTGTTAAAATTAGGATGTAATGATATGAGTCCGGAGTTACGTGGTTATTAGAAATGTAATACATTTCTTTTAAATGATAACATCTTCAATGACAATATAAAAAAAATAATAATAATTATATGTTTTCTGATCGAATTCATAACGAGTATAGAGCCAATTGGGAATTTTTTTAATACAGAGCTAGACAAATAGCTGTAAAAAGAAGTAAAGATTTAAAAACATCCAAAAATAAAAAAATAACTGAACAAATGGAAAAAAATAATTCTTTATTGATAGGTAATCTGTCTCAGGAAGAGGAGTTAGAATTAAGCGAGTTACTAGATATTGCCAAAGGTGTCTTTGTCCGGTCCAGGGCTAATGGGCTGGAAGAAGGAGAGGTGAATTCTAGTAATTTTTTTGCATTAGAGAAAAGGAACTGCAAGTGAAATTCTCTGACTGTTCTTAATATTAATAGTGTCAACTGCACAGATCCTATTTTGATATCTAATTTTGTCACAGCCTTCTACAAAAACATTTACACATCCTGTTTGATAAACACAATTGTGACAATTTTATAAAGAAGGTTCAAGCTCATGTTCCAGTTATTGATACTGACTTCAAAGCCTTCTGTGATTCTGGTTTGATTATTGAGGAAGTTCGAATAGCGCTTCACTCAATGAAGAAAGGAAAATCTCCAGGCAGTGATGGATTAACTGTTGAGTTTTATATTCATTATTGGGAACTATAATCAAATCTCCATTGCTTTGTATGTATGTATTGATTCAAAGGAAATGACAAAATCAATGAAACAAGGCGTAATCTCCCTTGTTCCCAAACCGGACAAGGACACTCTTTTAATAGATAATTGGCATCCAGTTACGCTCCTGTCTATCGATTATAAAATGTTAGCCTTGGTTTTTGCTAATAGATTAAATGTCAAACTTAATCAGTTGGTTGCAGAGACGCTATCAGGTTTTATAAAAGATTGGCACATCAGTAACAATATAAGATTTATTTTAGATCTTTTGGACTATCCAGATTTTATACATTCAAAGCCATGATTCTTTTCCTATACTTTTATAAAGCTTTTGACACCCTTGAGCATGGATTTCTTTTGCAGACTCACAAGTTATTTGGTTTTGGTGACTTTTTTGGTAATGTTATTGAAATGTTTAATAGAGATATTAGCAGCTCTGTCTTAATTAGCTTCAATAGTTCTAAGAGATTTTTCATTACCCGCGTGTCAGACAGGGTTGTCCAATTTCCCCCTCTTTATTTATTTTTGTATTATCCATGAACAAAGCTTGGAAGGTATATCCATCTTTGATAGAGAAATTAAAATCTCCCAGTTGGCTGATGGCACGACTCTCTTTTTATAAGATAAGTGTCAATTAACCAAGGCTATAAATGTAATTGAGCAGATTTTTTTGGGTAATACCACTGATGCATAATGTTTCCTCTGTGTAGGCTATATATATATTTGTGTGTGTATGTGTGTGTGTGTGAAACTTTACATATATTTGATATAATTCCATTCCTGTAGAAGTTTTATCTGTTCTGTCCTTTATGTCTGCTTATTGTTTGATACATAATCAATAAAAAAAAATCTATTTGATAACATAGTCAAGCAAAAGGCTAATCATATTAATTACCGTTATGTGTCCCGCGACGTTACCGAAGACCGATACCATTGTGCAGCGTTTAGAGTTGGCTGAGTGGAGGTGTGACTAATTTGCATATTCATACTCCGCTTATATTAATACTACATTCAAGATATTTTAAGGCATGAAGATTTTTATTTATTTTTTTCACAGGAAAAAACGTTTAAATATCTAATTTTGGTGATCAAAGATGAGTTTTGAGGGATAAAATGATTGACTACAGGGGGACTTTAAAACAGTTACATTGCAATAATCAAAACATAATTATTACAAATAAAATAATTTTAAGTATTTTATCTGCTCTGCATTATTTTGTTTAGAGGCATTTCTCTTTTTTAGTTAAGCGTAAATATTAAAAATTTCTGCTGTGGATTACAAAAAAAAAAAAAAAAATTGGAGATGTTTTTTTCTTTCTTTCCATACAAAGTCAATGGGGTCCAATGTTGTTTGAATACCACTAAAACAGTTAAACAAAAGAAAAAAAATCAAGTTTCAAACTTCATCTATAAACACCCCTTACTAAATTTGCCAAAACAAGTTTCTCTGTTTTGTGTTTGGAAGGTTCACTTTTTTTCTCTCTCTCTTTTTTTTTTTTTTTTTTTTTGCAGTATGTGTCTCCAACAGCAGGTGGCGGCATTGACTAGAAGAAGGTGTGTAATCAACCAAACCAACCCAAGTCTCCTGTGTAGGGGACTCCTGTTCTCAGTGCTGTGAAGTGTGATTGCTTGTCATGTATTACGGCACTTTGTTTTGACAGAGAAAAACTATAGAATGTATATATATATATATATATATATATATATATATATATATATATACGAGAGGGGGATAGCTAGAAGTATTTAGTTTATAATAGCAATAATACTCTACACAAATACAGATGTATGGGTACAGATGATCTAAATAAAAAGGGTTTTTTTATGTTTGCATTATGTTTTAACATAAATCCAGAATAAATCCCAAGCTTTGTCTTTTTTAAATTCAATAGGTAAAATAGAAAATGGACTTTAAACTGAATTACTTGATTTTCATTGACACACCATGTTTTTTTCTGACAAAAAAGAGTCATTGAACTTTTGAGTCATTGTAAATATTTCCGCTGAATGGGAGGTAATAATAGAAACTGGTCCCAGATGCGTGGGCTAAAGACTTGCGTCAGTCGCACACTGAGATGTGGTAGACAATGCATCGGACCAGCTTTCACTTCCTCTCTGCATCAGTTCAGGTGTTATTGAATCTCTTTCAAAACAATATAATCATACACAGTTATTCAGTACGAAGCAAACAGATCAAAACAAGAAGAAACACTGAAGAATCATCTAGAATAAGCTCTATCAAAGAAGATGCATTTTGTCAGATTTGTTTGTATCTTCCTACCTCAAAGTGCCTTTGCTGTGACTTAACTACTTTTAATGGAGAGTAATTAGTGGTTCTGCTTACATGACCTACTTCAATACACCGTCTGGTGTTCATTAATCTGCAGAAGTCAAGGGCTCCTGTGATGTGGCTTTGTTTGGTAGGCCACACAAAAAAAACACTTTGATATTTAACTGCTATCAGACTGGTATTTAACCCTAAATATTATGTTAAAAACGGCTACAATAATGAGAGCACCAAGAAATCTATGAAAAGAGATTCATAGATTTGCAAATTCAGCATTAACTTCATGGAAGTTTCATAAAGTAATCTAATTTTTGACCAGACATACACTACCGTTGAAAAATTTGGTTAGTGACCAAGTAAATGGTAAATGCTATTACAAAAGATTTTAATTTCAAATAAATGCGGTTCTTTTGAACTTTCTATTCATCAAAGAATCCTTTAAAAATGTATCAGTTTCCACAAATATATTGCGCGGCACAACTATGTTTTCAGCACTGATAATAATAATAAGAAATGTTTCTTGAGCATCAAATCCTCATATTAGAATGATTTCTGAAGGATCATGTGACACTGAAGACTGGAGTAATGATTTTTTTTATTGTAATAATATAATCTTATATTATTTATTATTTATATATTATTTAATATTTCACATTATTACTGTTTTACTGTATTTTTTTTATCACATAAATGCAGCCTTGATGAGCATAAGAGACATAATCTTACTGACCCCAAACGTTTATATAAAATATTTTTGACTATTTTAAAAATCGCATCTCACACAGTAAGTTGAATGAAGGTCTTTGTCTAGATCTTATCTGGTTACAGGTGAAAGACAAACAAATTAAAGGCATTTGGCATATAGCGAATGATGCAATAATCATACTTTTTGATACTAGATTCCTCTTCTACCAGTGCTGATGCTAGTCAACCAAACCCTGAGCCCGTGGCATCATGCTTGTTGGTCCTGGATATTTAATGAAGTTGGGGCTTCAGCAACATACTTATCAATAGGCATATATATTTTACCTTTGATGTTAGGAAAAGCGCTAATATGCGTCTTACTTGTGATCTGGTTGGTTCCAACAAAGGCAAGTCACTCGGCGGCCATCTTTGAAACGCCCCTCAGCAAGCACAGCTCTTGAATCTCTGAGGGGAAACATCAAATTCTCCAAAGCTGTTCACCAAGCTTATGATTAAATTTCATATTTGAAATCACCAATGAAATCTGACAGAAACTGTCTCATAAATTTAGTTTCTAAACACTCAAATCATGTCCAAAAAAAACTGTGTTTTTCAGGCGAGATGCGCAGTGTGTGTCTCAGAACCCTGACTGTTTTTATAGCAACTGGTGATTGGCTCTTTTATTTAAAAGGCGGGACTTATTCCGCCATATTTGCGTTGCACTTTCTCCCATGTGAGTGTACTGTCTTCGTATATCTAAAGTCTTTGGTTCCGTCGTCTACAAATGAAACCGGTTCTTCATGTGCAAAGATCACTTTTCAAAATAGTGATAGTCAGAGGTTAGCAACAAAAGATGCATTGCTGATTCTGCATTCTGCAGCATTTCCATACGGTTAACGTGAATGCGGCTTGAAAATCGTAAACATCTTTCAAGTGGAAAATTTGTCTCACCGTTCGCTCACCGTTTTTCACTCACTATTGCTATAAGATTTGTTTAGGAAAACATACAGACCCGAAAATGGACAGAACTATTTATATAAAACAATTTGTGGTAAAGTTTACATACAAATCTTCTTACAAATGTTCTTACATTTCTCTTTCTGTTGGTGTTTTTCATGTCTGTTCTTTATGGAAATGTTCTCGAATAGCCCCGTGTGGGTGCACGACAGTGGTAAGTTACATGGAAAACAAACAATAAGACATTACAACGCTCGCAGTCAGTTCTCACTTCACTGTGCTCATTTACATGCCACTTTCTGGAAGCCTACAACCACACAGCCTCTATAGTACTTCCTCTCTTTGTGGGCTTGTGTCGTTTTTTCAGTCAACCGTTGCTTTTAATCAGATATTACTGGCTTTATTTTAATGCAGAGTCTATTTTCTCTACATGTAAGTTACAGTAAGATCCCAATAGTTATTTATTGTTAGTGAAAAAAGTGGCAGATACTATTTGCACCCCAGTGTATTGCAGTACATAATGAAACAGAATACAATAATAGCAACATATTTATTTATTAATGTCATGAATGCTGCCTAACTGGGACATTAGTTGTCCCTATAGTCCACCTCTAAATCCAGTTTCAGTTATAAGTATATTAAAAACCCATTAGGCACTTAATGTGGTTTCACATTATTTTGATGGTCCTTTTAACACATTCTGTTGATTATAAGTAACGTTGCACCTACACGTCTACTAACTCTCATTAGAGTATCAGCAGACTGGTAGGGTTCGGGTTAGTAGAATAAAGTTGACATGTACTTGCAAAGTTTCTAATAGTCAGTATAATGTCTGTTGAAGAGCATCAAAATAAAGAGTTAGCAGATTTTAAGCAGACAGTCTACTAATACTCTAATGAGAGTTAATTTACATGAACTTGCAAAGGTACAGTACATATAGTTAAAATGTCTAAAGTGGATAATCAAACTAAATTATTAGAATTAGAAGTGAATATCTCAGAAACTGTGATAATTATGCAGTGCAAAGAATAGTGTTAAGATATTCAGGGCAGAGCGGCTGATAGGAACCAGCTCTTGATGAGCAACAGAACAAAGGCAGAGTTGTAAATGGGAGGATCATAACATTTTTAAGTGCAGAAGAGAGGAAGTGGACTTGTGCTCACTAGTAACCACTCACTTTAAGCGTGCAAGCCAAGCCTCCATTAGATCATCTCAATGGGTAAGTCCTTTTGTTATTTTAAAAGAAATTCATTGTCATGGTGCATGCAAGGCACTCTGTTAATTGAGGCTTTATAGATTTTGATTTTGCTTTAAAATATTGTGGTTGATCATGGGAATCTGGAGAGGCAACGTAACTTGTGTACTTACCACCGGACAGATGAAAAGGAGAAGGAAATCGTTTGAATTCATATCCTCTAGCAGGGGATTTCTGCTCAATTTTATATTTAGAGGATGTTGTAGAAGGAATACTTTCCTTTCCTAAATGAAACCAAAAATTAGGTATATCATCGTAGTAAGTGCAGTGCCGGTGTTGTAATGACAGCCTACTTTAGTTGAGTCTTTGGTAACACTTTATTTTAATGGTCCCTTTTGAACATTATATTGACTAACTTTGCAACTGCATGTCAACTATCTATTTCTATTATTTATATATATATTATCTAACTACAACTATTAGAGTACAAGTAGACTGTCTGCTTAAAATCTGCTAACTCTTTATTGTGATGATCCTCAGCAGACATTATATTGACTTTAAGTAACTTTGCAACTACATGTCAACTAATTCTATTAACCCTACCAGTCTACTAATACTCTACTAATACTCTACTAATACTCTAATGAGAGTTAGTTGACATGTAGGTGCAACGTTACTTATATAATCAAATATTTCAAAAATAATTATGTGATCATTTAGTGGTTTTGAAATACAGTGGTGGTCAGAATTGATGGCACCCCTGGTAAATAAGATAAAAAATGGCTGTAAAAAATAAATCTGCATTGTTTATCCTTTTGATCTTTCATTCAAAAAATTGGCAAAAATCTAACCTTTCATTGAAGTAAAAGAATTGAAAGTGGGGGGTAAATCACATTATGAAATAAAAGCTTTTCTCCAAAACACACTGGCCATAATTATTGGCTCCCTGTTATTAAATACTTTTTGCAACCTCCTTTTGCCAAGATAACAGATCTGAGTCTTCTTCTATAATGGCTGATGAGTTTGGAGAATAACTGACAAGAGATCAGAGACCATTCCTCCATACAGAATCTCTCCAGATCCTTCAGATTCACAAGTTCATGTTGGTGCTTCTTCTCTTCAGTTCAGCCCACTCATTTTCTATAGGGTTCAGTTTAGGGGACTGGGACGGTCATGGCAGAAGCTTCATTTTTTGCTCAGTTACCCATTTTTGTGTTGATTTTGATGTTTGTTTTGGACCGTTGTCCTGATGGAAGATCCAACCACGGCCCATTATAAGATTTCTAGCAGAGGCTGTCAGGTTTTCATTTTTTTATCTGTTGGTATTTGCTAGAATCCATAATACCATGTATCTGAACAAGAAGTCCAGGACCTCCAGCAAAAAAAACAGGCCCACAACATTAAAGATCCAGCAGTAAATTTAACCGTGGGCATGGGGGACTTTTTATCCCTGTTTGCACCAAAACCATCTGCTGGGTTTGCTGCCAAAAAGCCCCTTTTTTTTTCATCTGACCACAGAATCTGGTCCCTTTTGAAGTTCCAGTCGTGTCTGACTGTGATCTTTGGAGAGTCTTTGGCCAGTCAAACGTTCCTCCTCACCGTACATTAAGACAATATAGACACACGTCCTCTTCCTGGCAGATTCGTAACATCTTTAGTTTATTGGAACTTCTTAATTATTGCCCTGATGATGGAAATGGGGATTTTCAATTATTTAGCTATTTTCTTACAGCCACTCTCTATTTTGTGAAGCTCAACAATCTTTTGCTGCACATCAGAACTATATTCTTTGGTTTTACTCATTGTGATGGATGATTAAAGAAATTTGGCCTTTGTGTTTCCTCATATTTATACTCCTGTGAAACAAGAAGTCATGGCTAGACAATTTCATGTTCCTAGTCACCCTGGTGTGCTAAATAAAGGTAAATATTAATGGGAATATACTTCAGAGATATTTTACTCGTAAAAAAATCTAGGGGTATGAATAATTGTGGCCGACGTGTTTTGGAGAAAAACATTTATTTCATAATGTGATTTACCCCCCAATTTCAATTCTTTTACTTCAATGAAAGGTTAGAATTTTGCGAATGAAAGATCAAAAGGATAAACAATGCAGATTTATTTTTTTACAGCCATTTTTTATCATATTTACCAGGGGTGCCATTAATTCTGTCCACCACTGTATGTACATTGGTTTGAAGATCAGTTAGATTATGTTGGGCGTCATATACTTTATGCAGATATATATTAACTAGAGTTTGAAATTTGTTTTGCTTTTTGACACTGATGGGTCATTTTAAATGTTATGTTTCTATGTGAAAGATTAAATTTAGTATTTTAGTAACTCTATGGTTACACTTTTCAAAATAACTGAAGTACCTGAGTTTTAATTCTCTGTAAAGTCTGATGCAAAAAAAAAAAAAAACAGTTTGTGTTACACATTCTGATCTGTCTTGATCACAGAGTTTATGTAGTTTGGTGTGTATTATATAGGCAACTGTGTTCATGTAATAGGGAAGTAAGAAAACACTTTTTGCAAATACCTGTATTTCTTCAGGAAGCTGACCATATTTGACTAAATGCTGGTGTTCAAAATGTAAATGTAAACTTTTTTCTTTTACAATGAGTTGCTCATGCCTGTGGAAAAAGTTGCCGCCGCGATGTAAGAGGTTGCTTGGGCATTGGCCGTCTGTTCTGGATAATTTCCAGGGCTACTAATGGGTCAAAGAGTTTCTGACCCAAGATTTGATTTGGGCCTTAAATCAGTGTAAGACCAAAGGATTGTATTGCCCATTTTCATGACAATTGTATGTATGATTATTTAGAAAAGTAAAAGCACACATATGAGGTATCATTCATGTAGCAGAAACCTCAAAGGTTACACATCAAAGTTTGGTTTCACTTTATTTTGATGACCCCTTTCACACATTCTGTTGACTATAAGTAACATTGCACCAACATGTCGACTAACTCTCATTAGAGTATTAGTAGAGTATTAGTAGAGTATTAGGCTGGTAGGGTTCAGGTTAGTAGAATAAGTTGACGTAGTTTCCAAGTTACTTATAGTCAGTATAATGTCTGTTGAGGATCGTCACAATAAAGAGTTAGCAGATATTAAGCAGACAGTCTACTAATACTCTAATGAGAGTTAGTTGACATGTAGTTGCAAAGTTACTTATAGTCAACAGAATGTTCAAAAGGGACCATCAAAATAAAGTGTTACCCAAAATTTTGTAATTACACTGTAAAAAGTGAATAGTTGGATCAACTTAAAAAAAAATTACTTCAATTGGTAACACCTAAAGAAATTAAGTTTACTCAACTTAAATTATCACGTTTTTCATGATAAAACGTGATCATTTAAGTTGAGAAAACTTAATTTCTTTAGGTGTTACCAATTGAAGTAATTTTTTTAAGTTGATCCAACTATTCACTTTTTACAGTGTAGGATTAAGGAATGGTTCAATGGTTCATACTAATATTGACACTAGCCTACACTCAACCATGATGAAACTATTAAGTTTCACACAAAATGATCTGTTTTCAGGCTTTGGTAGTTGTATAGGTCATTTAGATACATAAATCAACACAGTGTCCTAGAATTGAGCTTTGAGACATTTCTAGAAATCAACAAACGCTGTTGCAAGTTTGTCAGAGTAGCTGTCTCGACGACGTAATTTCATGTTAAAAGAGGTGGAAAGTCCCTACCAGTGAATTCAAGTCCTGAGAACTTTGGCCAATCAGTTTGTCCATACAGCAACCAGAAGGAAGTGACTTTGTGACACAGAAAAAGCGCACGCCAGTGTGGGCCCTGAGAGGAAATGACTTGCACTGTGCGTGAGCCTGAGATCACAGGCCGTCTTCGCTCTATTGGTCCTGCCTGAACCCTCAACTAACTCATTCAACTTCCGACCGTACGCTAAACATCAACCAGTAAAACATGGTGACAAAAACCAGCCAGTACGAATGGCTCTTTCGATGAAAAAAAATCGTTCCTTCAGTCATTTACAACAGTCGCATGCGAAGATGTGCATCCAGGATTTCTGTAACAAGTAAGTCTGCGGGTCTCTTCACTTCTGTGTCTTTGTCCATTTGAATGTCTGCAACAACACTGATGTACGAAAGAGTATTTTGTTATCAATTTGTTTGAAAAGTGAAAGTAATTCGCACAAGTTTGAGGGTTACTACAGTATTGTGAGCTAGTGCTGTGGTAGACCATGTGTATTAAGAAAGTAAATGGGAACCATTGGTTTATTTTCGTTTTTAAGACAATTGAGAAGGTGGGTGGTTTGTGGTGCTCGACTGAAGTGAATCAGAGTACAGTTCTACCTATGAGTGTTGTTCGCACATAATCTGTAGTTTATCTCCAGTCATGTGGATCTGGTCAAATTTAGGTAGCAGATTTAATGTAAAGTGTTAAATGTTAAATGTGTTTCAAATGTACGTGTTTTTCATTCATAATGATTGCAGGGAAAACCCCTGCTGTACTCAAGGCCACAATATGGATGTTACACTACACCTTTACCACTAAACTCCTACCCCGTGTTCAAGGTGTTCACATGACCTTTTCAGACAGGATACACTTTGCATTCTACACGTTATAATGTGGGGGCACATCCAGCAGACTATGAAATTATGTTCTGACTAACATCTGTGGGCAGATGTTTGAAAAAAACTTCAGTAACACTTTGGAATAATGGTCCTTCATTAATCAGTAACTATGCAGTACTACATTAACACTTCACCTACTACTATTAACTAATATAGAAACAAGCTTGACTAATCAGTAGGTAATATGAAATTTAGGAGATAGTTCCTTAGCAATAATTACTGAATGAGATTGGCATCATTAATAGATATTAACTAACTGACAAATTATAAAGAACATTATGTGTGTCTGAGTCATAATTTTTACTCTGAATATAGTCATAAAATGCATCACTAATTACTCAAGTGTTACCAGGAACTACTAGTGATCTGGACCACTATTTTAAAGTGAAAATGATGTTTTTGGAAGTAGATGGAACTATCTTAGTCCTAAATTCGATATTACAGTACTTACTCATTAGTTAAGCTTGTTTCCATAATAGTTAATAGTAGAAGCTGAAGTGTTAATGTAGTACTGCATAGTTACTTATTAATGACGGATCATTATTCTAAAGCATTACCAAAACTTCATGTGCTGTTGATGGAGGCTGTGCATCATGTTCTGCTTTATTGAAAGCAGGGCTCAAGCTGTATTTTAGGTGAAATGCAGGAAATGAAGGAAGGACGTACGTGCAGAGCAAAAATAATAACTGAAACTGTTGCCCACAGATTATTTTCTTATCTTTGGTTTGTAATATTAACATAATAAGGAAATGATCCTCTCAGTGAGAAAGCTTGTGATAAATCAATTCACAATGTATGCTTTAATGTTAGTTTTTACTTAAAGCGAGTGTAAGTGTATTATTCATGTATAATCAGACTGTAGCAGCAGAAAGTCCATTTTGGCCAAGAAACGCCGGTTTAGGTGCAACATCAACCAGACATCTGGTGTACTTACTGTACTGCTGACATTTCACACCACTAACCTGGAAAATCCTGATTAGCTCATTCTCAGAAGCGCTCATTGGATCGTTGTACCCAATAAATCTGACTTTGCCTACAAATGGTTAACCATACAATATGCAGTCCAGTTTTAACAGGTGTTTTAATGAGCTTTTAGCTGTGCTATTAACATTTAAACCCTTGTTCTAGTTTTTACAGGGCTTTCCAGATTAGACAACCTGACACTGTTAACTATCTATCACAACTTTGCTTGAGTGACACACTTTCATCACTTAGAGTCATAAGTGAAGATATCTGAGCATGTTTGCTAGTTGTTGGCGTCACTAACTGGATGGGTGACATCTTAGATTTAGTATGAAATCAAATTGACTTTCATTTGTCACTTCTATTACTCAAAATTGTATGGTTGCTAGATAAGGTATGTTATCCAGTCAGTTTAAAGGGGTTTTCAGCAGTCAGTCTGGCTTGTTTTGGTTGCGTCGGGTGTTTTTTTTTTTTTTTTGCCCCATTGTGGTGCATTAAAATGGCTTAGTCGTTGGTTATTTCTTACATATTCACCCACACTTTAAGAGCAGGTTAAGTTCTGGTCACTGACTCGTGAATGGAAACATTGTTAAAATGTCACAAGCTGAAAACAATCTTGTGTGGAAAGTCTGACACGCCACTGAGGTATGATATATTATATTGCTTTCAGAGGAAATTGATACTACTCATTTTACATATACACACACCTGGTCTTACTGTAAATAATGTTATCCTAAAGCGGAAAAAAAACACTTTATTGATAATCTTTAATCAAAATGTAATATCTTGCTCTTCCTCTGAAACAGCTTAACTTTTCCTCTGACATCATCGTAACAACGTGGGAGGGGAAAATAGACAAATGTGTTTCAGTGCCCGTTTTCTTGTTCTTGCGGACTGGTTGGCTTGAATCTTCTTTCAAGATCATTAGAGAAGGACACAGTTTTCATTCCTTTCATCCCATTTTTACTTCTTCAGTTCCCACATTTGTAGTCTTTTTCTGAATGATTCAAGTTATTATACAGAGTTTTTTTCTTTTTTTTATCTAAATGTAATAATTTTATCCTCATTCAAATCATTGCGGCCTCTTCTCCAATCATGTGGCTTCATTCTGGCATGAAATGCTTGCTTTTCATGATCCAATCAATTCCCGATGGATAATCAAGATCTGTGCTACATTCTTACCCTCTGAAATTCACATCACATTTAAAAAATAAATGCACTTGTAAACTGTGTTTGACCTCCTATCACTTCATGCTGAGCACATGAGGACACATCCGCAGGATCGGAAAGTTGTTTGAATAAGGCTGAAATCTTCTCCACCCTGCTATTTTGTTGCAGTTCCAAGAGCATGACATTATCACTGTGGTTTTTTGGAGATTTAAGATTAATACTTCATAGCTTAGAGCAACCCATGTGTTTGTTTGCAGTAGCAGGGCATTGCTGGGTCATTCTGAGTAATAGGCTACTTAAAAAAAATTTTTTATTTTTTTTGGAGAAGGAATTTATCACATGGGCATGCATAATGTAAACAACCCATTGCCCATTGCTTGATATTTACTATTTTGTTTCCATTATATTCCAAAGAAAAAAATAACTTTTCAAATTACATATCAAAATAACTTGCTCTGCCTCTGAAAAAACTGTACTTTTCCGCTGACATTATCATAATAATGTGGGTGGGGAAAATAGCCAAATATGTTGATTTACATTTACATTTACATTTACATTTAGTCATTTAGCAGACGCTTTTATCCAAAGCGACTTACAAGTTAGGACTAGATTAAGCGAGTCATCATGAAGGGGCAAAAACAAAAACAACGCAAGAAGTGCTCAAGATACGAAGTTCAGGCATTATTCGGAGTCACATTAGCCCGATAAGTGAGGTTTTAGAGGGAAAGGTGTTTTTTTTTTTTTTTTTTTTTTTTTTTTATGAGGTTAAGTGCTCACGGAATAGATGGGTTTTCAGCTGTCTTTTGAAGGTTGTCAGGGTTGAAGGTTGTTGATGAGAAGAGGTTTGACATTTTTGTCCCTATTAATGTTTGCAAACAAAGACTTGAACATGTTTTAATTTATCATTTTAATTAATTTTGATATTTTTTGGAGCATGCCAAAAATGATAATTTTGTAATTAATAATTCATGACATGAAAACGTCCTACTTATATTTAATCAGTCTAAAAAACTTTTTTTAAATATATGTTTTAGTGTAACAAAGGAAGTGTAGGGAAAATATATGATATTTAAAGTTTTGTTGAAAATGATAATAAATAATTTTTCGAAACCATATGAACATAAATACAAAGATTGCCATAAAGTGTACAAGAATTTTAGATTTTTTAGATTCAAAATATATATTTCTGTTTTGGCGTAGCACAAACACTGCAGGATCAGTAATGCAGCCTTTTTTAATACATTGGCTCAAGAGGATGTTAAAATAGTAATAGTGAGGCTGGCTTATGAAACACCACTAAAAAACTACACACTCATTGCAATTTGTAGGCCTAACAATTTTACGTTTCGCTGATTTGGTGGATAATTTGTATGTTCTTGCACAACCTTCTTAAACACAGTGACATTTAGTTATTTTAATTTCCTTGAAGTGAAGTATGCAAGAAGGTCAAGAGAACTTTGCTGACAGTGCCACACTAAACTTCTACTTAACTCCTAAAAATAGGATCCTCTTGCCACAAGCTCGCTCCTGAACCATAATTCTTTGGTTGGATATTATAATGTCATGATGAGATTCCACTACGCTACCATTAGACTTCTCATTTAGGGCAAAATTGTCCCATGGGATTCTAATCTCGCCACTCCACCCAGTGTTAGATGGACTTTCCTCCGTTCCCATCTATATCTGCTGACTGGCGCTCAGACGTCCCGCGCCGGATAAGCAAATTCCTCTGTGCGCTCGACAGCCCAGAAGGGCTTGAATTTTCCAAAGGAAATGTAGAGTTTCCTGTCCTTTCAGTGTCCCGGCCAGATTCAAGGTTTTTGCTGGAGGTTTGGAAGTTTTGTGGTGGAGACGAGTACGTCCTCAAGCTCTCTGTGATCTCTAGTCTCCTCTGGCGATATGTTCAGCGAGAATCCAGCGGTGCAGAGCATCAGAAGATGCGTCAGCAGAAGGTAAGCGTCGATTGTGGAGTCAGGGAGCAGATTGAGGATCATGGGACAGTGTGGGTGGGTGTTTGGAGAAGTTTGTTTGGAGTTCGGTTCTTAATTGAAGTACAATTATGTGGAGTTTATGATTATGTAGTCATATTCCTAAGAATTCTCTTGATATCACTAATGTTATTTGGAAATTGTGGATCTATAGCTGGAACTTTGTTAGGGTTTCTGTGATAGGTCTCTTTGGACGGCTGTTGTGTTTTTTCATTGTTTATTATTAACGACTGTCTCATCTTCATGTTTTGACTGGGTTTGCTCAATGTGTTTATAAGCATGTCCTTTTAATTTGTTATGTCTGTAATTTGTTATGTCTGTAATTTGTTATGTCTGGTTTCAGTATTATCAGTTTAGATGCCGAAGGTTTTTGTTTATCGCTGACCTATTCTCAACCTTTTTTCCTCCAAGGCCCCCCACAATATTCAAAGGCTTGACTTTTCCAGTTGTTCATGATTTTCTAGATATGTATTATGTAAGGATAAGGGTTTTTAAAAATGCTTTCACTCACAATTCATACCTTATATATTCAGGTTTAGCACTTTGTTTCAAGGAACATTATCTAGTTCCATCAATATATACAGACATACGAAAAACATCTGGTCCAGTATTTTCAAAATTAGTACTTAAGTGTACAGTGATGTATTTTTGTAGGCCAAACCCGTAAGGTCGCATCACCCTGGATCACTCGACAAAAAAAATAAATAATAATAATTCCATTAGCTTTTGTTTTATTGCAGAAAATAAGCTCTATGACCAACAAAAGTTTATAATTCGGACATATTTTGTTCATCGTGATAGTCTTCACAAATGAACACAACTTTCATGAATTTTGAAGTGTAAATAAACAAACTACACCACCTTTGCTAGACTTCAAGTTCGCCATCATTAAGCTTCAGACAGCTCTTTCAGTCTTTCCTTAAAAACATTTGATAACACTTTATTTTAAGGTGATGTAGATACATGTTACTACATGTTCTTACCATAGTAATAACAGTAAATTATCCACAATTACAACTAACTAACCGTAAACCAAACCCTTTTCCTAACCCTAACCGTAACTATATAGTAAGTACATGTAATTCATTTATATTACTCAGTGCTTGAGTAAGTACAATGTAACTACGTCACCTTAAAATAAAGTGTAACCAAACATTTTTCCTCAAGGTTTGAGTTAAAAGAGTTTGCAAGAGCACAGTTATAAACACAATGACATGACTACTGAGTAATGAGTTGTTAGCAACCACATTTTTCAATTTTCAACCACATTTTGTAGAAAAAAACGTGAAAATATATCTGTGTTCACCCCAGACCTCATTTCAGGCATTTAACCAAAAACCCATTCAAATCACCCATTTCTGTGTTAGAAATATAACATTACTTGCGGAGGAACATTGTTTGGGTTTATTACATCAGCTGGGTTTCAGAAGTGCACTGGTGAAAGTGAGGGTTTGAGGTTTAACCATGGCTGCCCGTCAACACCATGTCAGAATGACTCCGATTAACTACAGCAAGATCGCTGATAATAAGTTCCACCAGATGTTTATCTGGAAATATGTCGTCTGAGAGAGTAAGCATATCTTCTTCCATTGTAGTCAGGCCTTCTTTTCTTTAGTTATTTGTAGGTTTACCATAGTGAGTTGGAGTAGGGAAAGAACACAGATTATTTGGCTCAACAATTCTTTCGAATGAAAAATGAAAGGCTTGTAGGCTTACCTTTATGTCGAGATAACCAGCAGTGCAGAGAGATCTTCAGAATAGGCCCACTAACTTGAAAAGTAGAGTTCATTAATGTAGGTTATAAACCTTCAAATTTAAAGGTTTTAATATTTGTGCAGCGTGAAGAGAGATTTGATTTTGATAGTTATTTTTGCCCTGAATAGTGTTTTATACAGATAATATTGTGTTGAATTTCAGCACAGTTGTGATTTGGCCCTAGGCCTGGGGCCGCAGGTGTTTGGCTGGCTGATGGGATGTTGTTAGGTGGTGGTTGTGCAGATGTTTTCACCCCCTGCAGTAGGTGATCATGAAATAAGACACCCCAGCCCTTCCCCATATAGCAAGGTAATTGTCATAGCAAGGTAATTGCCTTCCCCATAGCTAACCAACATGGCCTTTCCTTACTTACAGAAACATGGCTGCTCCAGCAGTCTCCTGGCCCGTTCCCATGAGGGCTATCGGAGCTCAGAATCTGCTCACCATGCCGGGAGGAGTCACCTCGTCTGGGTATCTGCACAAGAAAGGAGGCAGCCAGTTCAGCCTGATGAAATGTGAGTTTTGCAGCTCGCTGGAATCCATCAGCCAATAGACTAAACATCGAACATACATTAACATCTGTTAGAGAAAAGGAAACTCGCCCTCATGTTGTTCCAAACCTGTATGACGCTCTTTCGTCTGTGAAACCCAAAAGAAAAGAATATATATATTTGGAAAGAATATATATATTCCCAATGAAAGTAAATGTTTGTTTGGAGAATATCTTCTTTCCTGTTCTTTATTTCTGAAGAAATAAATTCATGCAGGTTTGGAATGTAAAGTTTTAGGAAATACCCTCAGGAATTATGTCCAGAAGTTCATCCATGCAGAAAAGTAGGACCTACTCATACTGTTTTACACAGCTTTATAGATCAATGTTTAGGCTAATGTTGTAGGTAATACAATGTTTTAACCTAGTAATTTAATAGTGGTTAGGTTTAAACCATGCAGGAGTTAAATAGGCTGCCAAATGCTTTTTCATGTTGACTAACCTGGAATATTCTGTAAAACCTTACAATAAGGCTCAGTTTGTTAAAGGGTCCCTATTATACTTTTTAGAGGGCCTACTTGAGGGTTTAGAGGGTTTACATGATTTAATTTTCAAAGAACGCTTTATGTTTCTCATAATTTACATTGTTGCAGCACCCGTTTTCACTCTGTCTGAAGGTTCTGTTTTAGATGTGGTTTCTTTTAAAACACGCTTTCCGAAAAGCGTATTCTGCTCTGATTAGTCACTCGGCCCCAGTCTGTTGTGATTGGTCAACCGCTTTAGAGCGTGTGTCGGAAATGTAAGAAAGAGGGTGAAAACAGATGTTGCAAACAAAGTCACTGTATGGATTTAAATAGCAAATGCTTAAGAGTCTATGTCTGGATCATTTTTGCAGTGATGATTATGTTTCTAGCATGTTATATGTTTGGCAACAGTTCTTTTAACCCTAATAGATGGAGTGTAGCTTTTCTTTTCTTAAACAACCATGTAGGAAGACACATCATGGCCATATTTCAGGATGACAATGTCAAGATTCATCGGGATCAAACAGTGAAAGAATGGTTGGGAGGAAGCATGAAGAATCATTTTCACACATGAATTCATTCACACTTTAAACTCAGTGAAAGTCTTTGGGATGTGCTGGAGGAGACTTTACAGAGTGCTGGACTCTTAAAAGGTCTGGTCAATAAAAGATCTCGACCAAACATTGATGCACCTCTTGATGGAAACAACATCACAACATTAATGATTCTTCATGCTTCCTCCCAGCCATTCTTTCACAACTTGAGCCTGATGAATCTTGACATTGTCATCCTGGAATATGACCATGATGCGTCTTACATGGTTGTTTAAGAAATGAAAAGCTACACACGCCATCATTTTGGGTTAGAAGAACTGTTGCCAAATATATAAAATGCCAGAAACATAATAATCACAGCAGTAATGATCCAGTCATAGACTCTTAAGCATTTGCCAATTCAAATCCAAACAGAGCCTTTTTTCTTTTCTTTTTTCGTCCGGGCAGTGTAAAAACACTTTTTTGCTTTTCATTTATGTGCTGAAGAGAAACATATTGATTGTCTGCCAATTCCACAGGGCCGCTTCGCTTCATTATAATCCACAAAGGCTGCCTCTACTATTTCAAGAGCAGTACTTCTCCCTCACCGCAAGGAGCTTTCTCCCTCAATGGCTACAACAGGTTGGTTATTCTGCTAATTTTCCATTGGTTATTTCCACCAGCTCGCATCGTATTTCCCTTACAACCCTGCATTTGCTCACGTGAAGCTCCGCTGCATCTGTGGTCATTCAGCCAGAGAAAGTTTCAGAAGCCCACCTCTGTGCTAAGTTTCGCAGTCTGTGAGTTAAGTTAACCGGTGGCCATCTCGACAAGATCGCAGGCCACATCCTGTCCACAGCTGTGCGCTCCTCACGCAGACTTTTTTAGGTGCAAGAGTTTCGATTCTGCACCGGATTGGCCTTCATATGTGTTTCCTGTGCATGTGAATGCAGCGTTCACGTGTGTGTTGTATGTTCTGTTTAATACCATTTGTTCCGTGATGTTAATGTGATGGAAAGGGCGTTGAATTCTGCAGTAGTTCCTCTTAAGCAGGTTGACTGTGCCATATGGTGAACATGTAATTATTGTGTGGCTGAGCTTGGGTAAAAATAGCCCTCTGAATTAATACAGCAGAGCACAGGGAGTGTTCGCGGATGAGCAAGACCTAGAAGAACACTTTATTTTACAGTACATTTACAGTGTACTTAAATACTGAGTAATTTAATGAGTTAAGGTTAGCTTCAGGGTCATTAGTTATTACCCAGTTTGTGTCATTACTACAATAAGTACGTAGTATGTACATGCTACATTGAATATGTACATTGACTGTAAAATAAAGTGCTACCATAATAATAACATTATATTTATTATGGAATATGCTTTAAAAGAATATTCTTAATTGTGAACTGAATGTGATGTTTTCGGACACTTAACTGCATGTTCATTGCAATTCTGGACCCTTTAGCCATGTATCTGACACTGAGGATACAGTAAAACCATATAATCCTGATTGAAAGCACCACTAATAATCAGCAATCAAAAGGTTAAAACGTGTTGTGTGTTGTTTTAGTTTTTTATGACACTTTGCATACACGGAAACACTTGAGTTCAAAAGTTTAAAGTTTTTTTTGTTGTTGTTGTTTTTGAAAGAAGTCTCTTCTGCTCATCAAGACTGCATCACTCATTTGATCAAAAATACAGTGAAACTGTAATATTGTGAAATATTGTTACAATTTAAAATAACTGTTTTCTATGTGAATATATGTTAAAATGTAATTTAATCCTGTGATCAGAGCTGAATATTCAGCATCATTACTCCAGTCTTCAGTGTCACATGATCCTTCAAAAATCATTCTAATATGAGGATTTGATGCTCAAGAAACATTTGTTATTATCAATGTTTAAATCAATTGTGCTGCTGCTTAATGTGTCTGTGGAAACTGTGATTCTTTGATAGACAGAAAGTCAAAAAACAATTGAATTATTAAATCTTGAAATCTTTTGCAACATTATAAATGTCTTTACTGATCAATTTAAAAGTGTTATGATAAAAAAAAAAAATCTTACAGACCACTTTTTAACAGTAGTGTACATTTAAATTAAAAACAAAATTGATTTATTCTTATCCATCACCATGAGTTTATCTTCCCAACACTGCTTTCTGTGCTCGTCAGAGTTCTGCGGGCAGCAGAGGAGACGACATCCAGCAACGTGTTCCCCTTCAAGATCGTCCACTTCAGTAAGAGACACCGGACATGGTATTTCTCAGCAGCGAGTGAGGATGAGAGAAGGGTGAGATCACATCAGACAGCACTGCGCAACCTTGAACATGTGTTTGTTTCTTTGATCAGTTCCAATGAAACTTAAATGTGTATTTTTCACTTCTGACAGAAATGGATGAGGAACTTAAGAAAAGAAATCAACCATTATAATGATAAAAGAGACGTGCCGCTTCCAAGGTAAAACTCTGCTCACATTAAACGAACACCATTGAAAAGCTCAGTCACATTTCACGCATGACGCTTACACAACATTTTTCACCCCCTCGTTTGTACCTTCGTTTTCTTAGAGTTTTTTCGTCACATGTCAGCCGTCACCTCTTCCTCTTTCTTTCAATCACAGCACGTCTGTGTAATACGTCTGTGTCACTTTTCTCATGAATTTCTTGTGTGTTTTGATAGTGATGACTTGGATTCTGAGAGCATATATGGGCATTTAGAGGAACCGCTGGAGATCAGTCCTGTTGAAGAGGACTTTGAAGCAGGTATGAGAGACACGCAGGGCTTCAAAATCACTACGCTTTTATACGGACCTATTATACACTGCCCAGCCAAAAAAGAAAATAGTCCAAAAGTTTGGATTTAAATTGGCAAATGCTTAAGAGTCTATGATTGGATTATTATTGCAGTGATTATTATGTTTCTAACATATGTTTGGCAACAGTTCTTCTAACCCTAATAGATGGAGTGTGTAGCTTTTCACCATGTTCATCATGGCTATATTCCAGGATGACAATGTCAAGATTTATCGGGATCAAACAGTGAAAGAATGGCTGGGAGGAAGCATGAAGAATCATTTTCACACGTGAATTCATTCACACTTTAAACTCAGTGAAAGTCTTTGGGATGTGCTGGAGGAGACTTTACAGAGTGCTGGACTCTTGCATTGTCAATACAAGATCTCGACCAAACATTGATGCACCTCTTGATGGAAACAACATCACAACATTAATTTCACAACATTAATGATTCTTCATGCTTCCTCCCAGCCATTCTTTCACAACTTGAGCCTGATGAATCTTGACATTGTCATCCTGGAATATGACCATGATGCGTCTTCCTACATGGTTGTATTTATCGTGTGGTAACACTTTATATTACAGTTACAGTTGTTAAACTTTACATGTAGTTACTATAGTAATTAGTGTTAATTGTGATTAATTCATTAATTACAATTACCCTAATCCTACCCTTACCCTATAGTAAATACATGTAGTTAATTATTATTACTCAGTACTTAAATGTATAATTACACAGTAACACAGACACCTTAAATTGAAGCGCAATGTTTAAATAAAATAATTAATTAACACTTTTTTTCTCTTAATTTTAAAAATATTGAATAGTAGTATTTCATAGTTTCATTTCACTTAATCATATAGCAAATTATAGGTCTACAAAAATTTGTTTATTTAGAAATATAAAAATTTGGTAACATGCACTTTACAATAAGGTTCATGTGAATGAACTAAATTAACATAAATGTACAATGAACAATATTTTCACAGCACTTAATACTCTTTACCTCAAAGGGTTCTGTCAGGCACTTCAAACGGATTTAATTCATTCATTTTTTTAAGGAAATTTTATGAATTAAGCAGCGCGTAACAAACTTCTCTAGAAAAAAATGTATCCTTATATAGAAGCTGTTTGGCATAAAATTGAGTCAAGAACCCTAGAGTTCTATATAGAACCTTTTTTCAATATTTATATCATTAGAAATTTTTACAAAGAAAAGTATATCTGTTACCATTAGTTAATGCACTGTGAAGTAACCGTGCATGAACAAACAATGAAGACCTATATTTCTATTAACTTACATTAACAAAGATTAACAAATGCTGTAAAAAGTATTTTTACTTTAAATCTGTATAAATGTAATTTTTTAAATTATATAAAATTGTATATGATACACATTCAATTTAAAAATATTTTATTTCATTTAACAATGTATTAACAAATAATCTTTTTACACAAATATTTGTAGTCTGTAAATAAAATTGCATAAAAATAAATACAAATTTAAAAATCATGCATGAGAAATTTCATTTCATTTAAAACTAGCATTGCATTCTCATCTATTTATGACATGGTCTCTAATTTTTTCTCATTTCTCATATAATTTTTCATGTGTTTGTCATACCACGTGACTGATTTGGCGAACAAATGTTTTTGAATTGAAGCATTTTTAAACTTTTTTTTTATTACATATTAAAAGCAAATTCTAAGAAATAATAATAAAAGTTTAGGTTCAACAACTTAAAATAATTTTAATTTTGAAATAAAAAAACATGCTCATTACAGAAGAGGTATATTCAAATTCAATTCAATTTAATTTCATTTCATTTTAGATTACATGACACAAGATGAAGACAGCGATGGAGAGGACGGGTCTCCAACATCAGCAGGTACAGATGCTTGATTCTTTCTCATTTCTCGGCATATTTAGCGATTCCACTGTGGTTGCATTCAGATTGTCTGAGAAGATCTACCTTAGACAAAACCCACTGAGTGGAATAACTGTTTGATGTTTTCTTTTCCAGGTCGACCCACGGTCCCACCCCCACCGTACCCACCACCCCCTGTTCCCTTTCAGCCGTCTAGAGAAATCCATCACACGAAAGGACCTCCACCTCCACTCCCCCCTCCATTCAAAAAGCCTTTGTGTTCATCCAAAGGTCCTCCTCCACCCCTCCCGTACGCCCCACATCTAGAGAAACCAGACTCGCACCAGTCCGCCAGAAGCCCCGTTGGTCCCATGCCTCCTTTACCCCCACCAAACAGCATGAAGACCATATCAGGCCCGTTCTCCACAATGCCCGCTTGCGAGAAGAAGCCGAACGCATTTCTCATTGGGAATACGCCAGCTACTTTACCCATCATTGAGAACTTGCAGAAGGTGATTCTGAACAGTGGAAACCAGCACCTGACAGTGAAGCCCACACCTCACCGTCCCGTCTCGCCTCACCTGTCCTCCGCTGCTCATAACAGGAGCATGGGACAGATCCCCAAACCTCCCTTACCAACCAAACCCAAGCCCAGCAGACCCTCCTTCCAGTAAGTGTCTTACGCTCACACGCACACTCTGTGTTTTGTTGAGATGAAGCGCACACACTCTCACGTGTCTAAATACATTTGTGTTCATGCACAGTCCAGTTATAAAACAAGAACGACAACCGCATTCTGTAACTTAGTTTATTTAACCACATGTGTGAGAGTTTAGACCACATAACATGTGAGAGCACGAAAGCAGCAGGAGTGGCGCAAAATACCTCAACATTTAGAATAAAAATCAGCAACACTTTACAATTAGGTCTCATTTGTTAAGATTAAATAATGCATTTACTAACATGAAACAATGAGCTAAATATTTTTACAGCATTAATTAAACTTGAATGTTTATGTTAGTTCACAGTACATGTTAACAGATTCAACATTTGATTTGGTCTTAAATGTTAATATTAATAAATGTTATTCATTGTTGTCTTTTGATGTTAACTAATGTAGTTTACTAATGTTTACAAATGAAACCTTATTGTAAAGTGTTATCAAGGGTCCATGCTAGAAAAAAAAAAAACATTTTAAAAAACAACACTTTTACTCTTTGTATTATTATATTCATGTTGGTTTTCAAATGGTTTTAAAAAACTTTTTTAGAATTGTCAAGAAATGTAATGAATCTAAATATGTCATACGGTTTAAGCGTCAAAAAATAAAAATGAATCATATATTTTCTTTACACCTTGAATACATGTGAGTTTACACACCTTAATCATTATTATAAATATTTTTAATAAGCTGAATATTGAAGAAATATTTTATCTGTTGCAAACTTTTTGCAAAGAAAAATTCATAAACAATACGTTTTTGGAAATTCACAGCACATGATATTTTGAAACCAGAACTAACATTTCCTTCTCATTTATGTGATACGATCTCTCATTTTTTTCTTCCATATCTCTGCGTTTTGGTCGTACCACATGACTCTGATTTGGTGAACAAAAGTTTTTGATGTGAAGCATTGTTTGTTTGTTTGTTTGTTTATAAAATGTCATTTATTTATTGAATATTAAATGTATTTTTTCTAAGAAATAATAATAATAGATCAACTACTTAAAATAATGTTCATTTTTAAATGAAAGACATGCTCATTACTGAAGAGGTGTATTCAAGTGACTGTATGTCTGAATAGCATTTTTAGTTTTTCAGAATTTTAACAAAATTAAGAAAAAATGTAAGAAAATTAACAAAATAAAATACCAAAAAAAGCGTTATGCCACTGACCTTAGTATATTTTCTGTCACTATGATTACAGGCGTTACTTGTGAGATAGAGAGCATGATTTCTGTCACACCTTAAAGCTTTCCTTCCCACACACTGAATATCTGTGAACACCACCTAAATGCCCATTGTGTTTCTCCAAGATTATGACATGCAATATCTGTTCATTATGGCTTTTAGCTTGTTTTAAATTATACACATACACACACACACACACATATATATATATATATATATACACACACACATATACACTCTCTTGCACACACACACACACATACACACATACATATACTATATATACACACACACACACACATATAACCTGTGTATAACCTAAGAACTTTCACGTATGTCTGGTAATATTTAGACTTAGGGAGGTTATTTATACATATTGTCTGTGCCTTTCTCCTTAGAAGAGAATCGCCGGATGGACAAAGTTTTCGTTCTTCTATTGAAGAGAATCCTTTAAAAAAACGAGTGCCGAGCAGAATTAACGAAGACTCGGACGATGATGACTATGAAAATGTAAGTTTACCTCAACTGATAATGTGGACACATTATCCATTCTGTTTTTGATAAAGTGCATTTTTAATAAAAGACAATGTGAAGCAAAATGTGTTGATGGTGCATCTGAGGTCTGGAAGTCTCAGCATGAGCTAATTCTTGTAAATATGCGGTTTCTGCTTCAGAGTTTCATCATTTTTAGGAGTGGTGTTCAGAATCTCTAAAGCATTCCTCTGTCTATATGTCTGTCTGTCTGTCTGTATATCTGTCTGTCTGTATATATATCTATATGTCTGTCTGTCTGTCTGTATATATATCTATATGTCTGTCTGTCCGTCTGTCTGTCTGTATATCTAAGTATTAATTTTAATTCAATTCAAAATTGCTTTCAAAATCAAAATCAAATTATTAAATTAAATTAAATTAAATTAAATTAATTTATCTATCTATCTATCTGTCTGTCTGTCTGTCTGTCTGTCTATATGTCTGTCTGTCTGTCTGTCTATATCTATCTATCTATCTATCTATCTATCTATAGAGTCTGTGAGTCACTTCCTCAATGACACGCTGAACCAAAATAGATTGTGTGGGATTTGACTTAATTTCTCAAACTCTCTGTTCTGTTTTGCTGTTGCAACATTTACCAAGATAAGTTATTTTTTAAAATTGGAAGGGTATCTTACCTTTGACCTCCTTTTCTCGTAACAATAATAATAATTTATTCACATGTTTTTCTCATCAGGTGCAGCTGCCTCCCTCTGTCTTCGTGGACACGTTGGAAACCTGTAATGTTGAAAGGTAAATGAAATATTTGTGTGTATAGTTAGTTTTCTGTCTTGCTGCCCTCTAGTGGAAATGAATTGTAATTGTACTGTAAACTGAACCAGTATCAGTACTCTCTCTTTAGAGTTTAGACTGTTCTCGCCTGCTTTTACTCGAGGACCCAGACCTTACATGTGGTGACCCACCAGTTGAGAACCACTGATCTAGTCCATGCATCACTTTGTTTGACTACATTCTTAATTGTGTCTTTACTTACTGATTACAGAATATTTAAGGAGACGTACAACCTCCCACAGAACGGTCTGTACTGCATCCGAAAATCAGGAACAGGGAAAACATCACAGGTACTGTCAACATAATATGCATAATACACATAGACTGGCAAATATATATATATATATATATATATATATATATATATATATATATATATATACAGTGTCTGTTTTTAAAATTATTAAAAATAATAAAGTATATTTTCCTAAAAAAAAATTTTTTTTAAATCTAAGTTATCGGTGCTTGCACTTTTTTCCTATTTGACACAGGTGCTGGTTGTTTGGGACAGCGGTATCAACAAAGCCAGAAATTACAGGCTCTTTGAAGAGGTTAGTATTTGTTCAAGAACTCTAAATCTACAATACATGTACTGTATGCTCTTATAATATTATCATGCTGAAAGTTGTTTACCAAGACAAGATTTGCTATTACCAAGGGAGTATTTTAAATTTGGCACATAACTTGACCCACACTATTTGGCATCAGGTTTTTGCCCATAAAATGGTAAAGACCATAGAGACCATATAATAGAGATCAGTAATTTAACATCTAGCAACCACTCAGGACCAATCACAACCAATCACAACAGACTGAACGATCTGACCAATCAGAGCAGAGAAGACCAATCACAACAGACTGGGCCATCTGACCAATCAGAGCAGAGAAAACCAATCACAACAGACTGGGCCATCTGACCAATCAGAGCAGAGAAGACCAATCACAACAGACTGAGCGATCTGACCAATCAGAGCAGAGTAGACCATTTCAGACACTGTGAGAAGAGAAATTATGCTGCAATCTGCAATCCAAAACAAAATTAGGAACTTCTAAAATAATAATAGTAATAGAACTGTTCTATGCTGTCCTATCATGGGATGCCAATGCTACTGAATGTTAAGGAAATGCCACTGTCGCACCATATTTCTGGGTAATTCACCAAAAAATGTCCCTTTTATATTTACAGGAGCACAGGGTTTACCTGGAGACAGATCTGACATTCCCCACTTTATCTGCCCTGGTTGAACATTACCACAATCACCCACTGCCCAGCAGCAACAACTCTCTGCCCAACTACTCCCTGTGCTTACATATACCATACGGCTACATCCCACCCAGGTGACCTCGGCCTCCTCTCCTGTGCTGAAACACCTACATGTGCCCGCTCTGTGTGTGAACATGTGCCCTGGACCGGCCCACGGCAGACAGCTCCCTCTACTGGCTGGAGTCACCATCACACTCTCATGAGGATGTGTGGCCAGTCTTACTCTGAATATCATACGGATTATAAATGAGTGCTAATGAACTGTTAATTTAAGTCCAGTGAGTCCACATGGACACATTGTTAGTAAGTCTAATATGGATTTTCAGGGAACCTCCAGTTTTAGTTTGAGTTCCAGTGAATTAAACAGTATTGAATAGCAAATGTGTACGTTAGTGCACAAATGCTAGTATAATGCAGCTTATTCTGGCTAAGAGTCGCTCAATTAGAAAGCAAGAGTCACCTGACTGACATGTGATGTGATTAATCACAGATTGCATTGGTTATATGTGGCATTTGGGGGAGGAGTTTTCTGAGATACAGTAAAATATCTTTCAAAGATTTGAAGCCAGTAACCGAGCAAACTTGTCAAGAACATGCCCAGATCATTCATGGATGGATGGATGGATGGATGGATGGATGGATGGATGGATGGATGGATGGATGGATGGATGGATGGATGGATGGATAGATAGATAGATAGATAGATAGATAGATAGATAGATAGATAGATAGATAGATAGATAGATAGATAGATAGATAGATAGATAGATAGATAGATAGATAGATAGATAGATAGATTCACATGGTTGTTTTTAATTCCAACATGAAAAAAGCCTGAATGTTCTTGCAATATTTCATCTGTTACTTTATTGTATAAATGTTGTATTATATTGTACATTATATAAGTCATTTAATAACTGGATGTTATTGTTATGTTTATACTATAACACTGTACACAGCTGTAAAGTGGATTATTGAAAATAAAGTAGTTTAGCACTGGAAAAGGCCTGTTTTATTTACAAATGTAGGCCTAAATGAAATCATAAGAATAGGAATGACACAATATTTTTTTTCTCACATAATAAAATCATTTTACATTTGTTAAGTTGCATGATTTCAGAAATGACAAAACTGGACCTGTGGCAGATCTACCGCTCGAAAATGACGTCAGAATTCAAAATGGCCCCATATATGCTAATCTGTTACATCATTTATGTGAAACCTAACTGAGCAATGCATTAAAGGCTTCATAAAAGCTTATTTTACAAATTACATGAGTATTTCAGTGTCCCAAGCTAATATGTTTCCCGTACTATTTTAAATAGTTAAAATAATAGTTAAAAAGTTTAAATCTGTAAAAAACTACTTTCAATTTTTATTCATTCTAGTCTTAGATTTACATTCAGAAAGCCATGTTGGATTCAAACATGATTAAGGCAGAGATTTAATATGCAACAGAGTGACTAAATTAAAGAGAGGCTGCTAAATAAATTATTATAATGGATGATGATTAAAATTTAGCATGATTTTTTTTCTTAAGCAAAGAAAAACTGAGCTGTAATAGCAGGACGACCTGCAAAGAGCCTTAATGTGATGCCACGACATTTCTTGAGCATCAAATCATCATATCAGAATGATTTCTGAAGGATCATGTGACACTGAAGACTGCAGTAATGATGCTGAAAATTCAGCTTTGATCACAGGAATAAACTACATTTTAACATATATCCATATCGAAACCAGTTATTTTAAAATGTAATAATATTTCACAATATTACAGTTTCATGTATTTTTACTGTTAATTTTACCACAGCTTCCCTGCATCCCCTAGCATGCACAACTTATCAAGTTATCACCTCATAAGATAAACAGGATATTGTTGGAATATTCTTCAAAGCTTTAATCAGATGTGAGGAGGCGAAGATGTATCGAGAGCAAATGAGAAGAGAAGACTTGAGCTGTCAGGACTGGTGATTAATGAACAGAGTAAATATAGTGCTTGCTCACTGATCTGTCTGGATTCTGCTGACAACATTGATCTCCTCTGAATAAAGGATCAATATGCATGAAAGGTTCCAGCGTATGTTCTGATCTGCTCCTGTTCATGTAATCCTGTTTTTAGAAAGGGATCTTTGATCACTACTCTTCTCCTCAGATGTTTGATACACTGTCCCTGATGTCTTTTCAAAGTGACCATATCCAGTAGAATCAAATGTAGGCTAGCAGGATATTTTATATTGCATAAGTACTTTTGAAGAATTCATAACGATTTGGGTGGAATGATCCAAAATTCCAACTGATCTGTCAAAATTTGTCAAAGGAAAAAAGGATTATGCAAAAGATAATTGTCAAAAAGACTGCATTAAAGGGGTGGTTGATTATGATTTCACTTTTCTAACTTTAGTTAGTGTGTAATGTTGACTACAACAAAGGCTGGTAGGGACTACACGAGCTTCCTCCCGGCTTAGTGACATCATGAACCCTAAAATTTACATAAACCCCGCCCCCAGAACATGATTTATAGATTATTCTATATGTTGTCACTTCTTCTTGAGTCTCTCCATCATTGTCTGACTCTGGTTTGAACATTAAAGGCTAAAAGTTTTTGAAATTTTCAGTGCATGTCTGTGTCTGTGTGAGGTAAAATGACACAAGCTGTTGAAGCTCCGCCCTCTGTGCGTTTTTGCATTTAAAGGAACAGACACTAAACGGTGCGTTTTTGCTCACCCTCAAAAAGTTACAACTTTAACATGTTATATAAAAATATCTGTGGGGAATTTTGAGCTAAAACTTCACATACACACTCTGGGGACATCAAAGACTTATTTTACATCTTGTGAAAAGGGCATTATACCACCCCTTTAAATAAATATTTTATTAGATTTCCAGTCAACACAGTTTATTCTATATTATTTTCTTACATTCTTATATAAATATATATAGCTCATGACGTAAAATCCAGGTATGTACGCCCTCACTTGAGCCTGCGCATGACGTCACTGTTTTCTGTAAAAACGTAGCCTTTTGAAAATGGGTTTCAAAGTCAAAGCAAGTTTTTGAAAACGATACCGTTGTCATCTCTGTGTAAACTACAGAAATGCGAATTAGTGAAAACTTTGATGTCATGAGCATGCATATTACATGTTCAGTTTATAGGCGTGTAGTTCTTCTTTACAAAGTGACATCGCCATCTACTGGCCTGGCATGAATAATACAGCGGCTGTGTTTTGAAATCGCCCCTATACCCTCATTCACCATTCCCTACATTACTCCAGTAATATACTGTTCACTTAATTGATTTTAATAGCCTACATCATTGTCACACACAAATCCAAGTCAATTCACACATGGATGACGATGGATGAGACCAATCTGCCTCTTTATTTATAGGCATTTATAAACAGCCATGGATTCTTTTCATTCCACAAAGGGTTTTTAACAGTGAAATTTTGTTTTTTTAGGTTAATAAAAAAGTTCTACACACAATGAAAAAAAAGTTATTTAAAGGCCCACTGGACTTAGTTCCTCTTCATCAGATTGAAAACTTTAATTCTCCATAATTAGTGACGTTAAAAAGTTCCTAAACAGCTTTGTATTGTACCAAAAACATTGGTCTATCCTTCTATTTAAACTGACTGAAACTTACACAGGATAAAGAATATGGTTTATTGATTTATTTATTCCTCACATGTCTTATAAAGGCAAAGAGAGACTGCACCAGACGCGTATAAGGCAGTTTCAGTGGAAGATATGGTAAAGAAAGGGTTAACAATGTGTAAATGACATGTTGGAGGGGGAAAAAACACGCCAGTGTTCGGCAGTGGAGCGGTTATTCGCTGCAGGTTCACGCTATCATTAAATTAGGACATGGATTGCGGTTCCTTGACCGCTTCGCTCGTGTGGGGAGACTGACCGGGGAACTGCCTAAATGAGATAAAAGCCCTCGGTTCACACTGCTTTCTGTTTGTTCCACACGAAGACATATCGGCTGCGCTACAATATCAGGGACGAGGCCACAGACAGACAGACAGCACGGGGTTCAGGTTCTCTAGCGCGAAATGGTCACGTCTATCCTGGGGCTTCTCGTCCTGCCAGTATGTCTTCAGCTGTGTGGATTTGCGCGCGGTGAGTGTTTAGAACGCTGATGTAACAATGGTTGCCATGGGAAGATCATACAGAACAATACCGCGTTCTCACAACGTCAGTGGTTACAGTGTTTCCAATCTAATTCTCAGAGGGGATTTAAATGCCTTGTATTAAACTGGGCTTTCTTGGTATCATTCGTGCTTTATCTCATGGGAAAAATGTGTTCGTGTGTGGTATTTGAGTGTAAAATGTGTTTGATTGGATGGCCATTGATCGCTTATTTAAAATGCGTCTAAATGTAAGGCCCTTGCAAATGATAGCTGTATAGCAATCCACCATACATTTCACATTATTGATGGTGTTATTTTTTTAATTGATATGATGTCCCCTTTTTAAACATAATCATGTGCGTTTTGAACGCGTAGCTGAATATATCTGCGCCAACGCCTTCTAAGGTTTGAGCGTTTATTTATGCATAGTATAGGCCTGTTGTGTTATAACATACATGTATAGGCTTTCCACTATTCGTTCAGAATGCTTGTTTAATATCTCAGTCCGCACGCTCAGTAAAGACGCGTCGCGAGGCGTGTTTGGTTGCGGTAATTAAACAGGTGACTCCGGTTGCAGCGCGTGTGAAACGCGTTCGCCAGCCTGTATTCCGGCACGGTTTCCGTGGCCCGTTTATTAGCTTCGGGGTGAATTAAACTTTTAAGAGTTATGATATACTTAATTGCTTATGATATATATGCGCGATCTACACAATCCAAGCAATGGGTTGGACGCGTTCTTGCGCAATGACTGAGGGCAATATGGGGGCGTGTACATGCGACGCGTTTTCTGAAATTAATACCCTATGTAAACTTTAGGCTTGCGAACCTAAAGAACCGAACGATTCTGTTTCCTCTTAAACGATTCCGTTTTTTAATGGTTTAACGATTCTTTTAGGCTAGATCATTTCTGATTAGACTACAACATAACTCGTATTGTGCTTAATATTGTCATATTAAGGACTATTCAGTAATTAAGCTACATTGATTTCTCGTATTAAAGCAGCCGTACTTTTGAGTTAATTTTCAGTCAAGTAACTTGAGCTACTGTTCTAGGCTAGTTAAAGTCCCCATGAAATATTTTTTGCTTTTAGTATGAATATGTTCGTCTTACTGTTATCAATAAGCTAGTGTGCTCCAAAACAATGTCACAGAAGATATAAGCATTCAAAACTTCCAGTCTCTCACTTCATCCATCAGTGATTTTGATGACATCACTCTGCACTCCAGCTTCTCATCAGATTTTCTGTCCAATCAAATTCTCTCTAATCTGAAGCCCCGCCCCCTACACTATAAATAGACACTGAAGCTGCAGCTAAAATTGATCACTTGTTCACACAATTACTATTTTCTACATGGTGAATGGCACATAGCTCACTATATAGGGGATAGGGAACGATTCAGACAGTGTAATATGCTTTCCATTGGGGCGAATGAAGTCTGGTTTCACGTTAGTGTCACGCAAACCGCCACAGCTCCGGTCCAGAGACTCGATAAACAGAGTGGATCATATGATCTAGTTGGCGAAGACCAGAAAACGTATCAGACCCATTTGAATTCTGCACAGAATACTGTATTTTAAGGCGATGTGAAGGAGATCAGGAGGAGAAACGGATCGAGATTAGGAGGAAACTGCGGCTAAACGCTGTTCAATATGTCTCGCCCTGTCTTCCTGTTGTAGTGGAAAACGCTTCAACAGATTGAATAATGCTACACATTTCAAGGCACTTCAGTGGGACTTTAAATAAGCAACCACTTTGATTCATAAGTGTTTGTAATTGACTAAAAAGAACTGACTCCTGAGATTTATTCATTCAGGAGTCAGACCACACCGACACTCTCATGGAAATTCATTATGGTTTTAAATTTTGGGGGATTAGTGGGTAATTTGAATGAACTTGTACAGTATCATTTGTACGATTTTGTAGATTCTGCTTACTCGCACAGATGGTTAGGTTTATGGGTCGGGTTAGTTCATGGGTAAAGCTTCATGCTTGCTTGAAGCATGACCCCCCCCCCCCCAAAAAAAACCCCAAACCCCTCTGTTTTCATACAAATCAGATCGTTCAAATTAATGTGAAATCGCCACTTTACAAATTGACTAAAAAAGATTGACTAAAAAGAACCATCTCATATAATTAATTTGTTTCGGTAATTGGCCTAAACTTACAACACTGTATTTTTTTTTATTCACTAAAACAAATCGTCTTATGATTTATCTCTTTGTGCATCTCAAATTATGCATGTTACATGTCTAAATGGGTGACTCATTTTGGTGACGTTTTTGTAAATTTCAACATCTCAGCTTGAACCGCAAGCACAACTAGGTTGGGGAGGCTGTGGCCTAGTGGGCTGGGAACTGAAAGGTTGTTTCAGCAGTTTATCCATGATCTCCATGTCTCCATTGTGCCCTTGAGAAACGTCCTTATAGCCTCACGTTACTCCATTAGGGCCTAACCTTGCAATGAGAGTTACTGAAGATAATTTTGCATGAAAGCATTTGCTAAATGACAGTTTCGAAGTAATTGGTGTCATTCTGCTGATGAGGAAAGATAAATGGGTTTCAAATCAAGGAAATACTACTTGATATTTGCCTCAAAAGGGAATATGTAATGCTGATATGAGGTTTGGTTTTGAGATTTAAGGTCCAGCTGATCCAAATGGGATCCAAGGAGTACTTTAGATTAAGGCATTCTCAGCATCTGTCAGCGATGGAGCAAAGATATTCTGATGAATCAGAGCTTTGGGAGTCATGTGGTAAATGTTTTGCACAGATATGAAAGAATAAAGCTTCTGGGCCTTTGGCAAGCTCAGTCTCTGCAAGTCGTCTTCACAGCTTAAAAGTGAATGTCGGAGCTGACGTTTTCTTCAAGGAATGTTTGCAGAGTGTCAGTGCTGCATTTTGGAAACATCAAAATTATTTTGAAATGCCAAATGGTTTGCATAATGCACTCTAGTGAATTAGGATTTGTTTTTCTTATTTGGTAGAAGCTTTGGTATTTGGTATAAATGCTATTCCACTGTAAAAAGAAAAAAAAATGTTGTCTCGAAGCACACATGCAGCTGTGAGAAGATTCTCAAATGCGGTCATGGTCAAGAACAGCTTTCCTGCATTTACACAGCCTGATAACGGTAATCTGAAACTGTAAAACGCATATTAAACCCTATAGCTAGTTTAGAGACCTCTACCATACCATTTTCTTTTCATTTTGAGTGGGTTGATGGAGTGGTACAGATTTAACCAGCTTTGACAGTGTTCCTGACTGATCCTGGACTGAATGGCAGGCAGGTCACATGAGCGGCTGACTTTGGGTTATGTCATGTGTCATAAGTTGGTGCCCATGAAGTGACCGCATTGTTTTGAAGGACTGGCTGCGCTGTCCCTCATTCAGAAGACATGCAGGTCATTTTATTAAGAGATTACTGCTATTTTACGGGTGGTTTTGACTAAATTCTCATTCCAGATTTAATCCACACTGTAATTGAAGACCATTAGTCTTGCCAAAAGCTATTTCCATCCGGTTTGCAGTTAATGCACCATTGCGTTATTACTGAACTGTATTGATTAATTCAATACTGAACTGTAAGTTTTACACCGCACACTTTTGATCACGTTTAGTCCGATCTTCCGCAGAGAGCATTATAACTCTGCTTTAGGTGCTTGCAACTCTGATCAAATCATGTACTCGGTCAGAATTTTTTATAAACGGGTCAGGTTAGCAGAGACCTTTCAAAATGTTTTGGTTGTCAATGGTTATGTTGGTCTGTTCACAGATTCATTACTGAGGACTTTCACAGCACTAAGCGGCATCAAACAGAATTGTAATAAGGCTGATGGCCCTGTCAGAGTTAGCATTTGGCCAGATAAACTAGTAGTAGTTGATTCACTGTCTAGCTAGTTAACATGGCCCTGTTGGTAGATGTCGGTAGGTTTTCCAACAAAGCAATTCCATCGAAACTTCTTATGGGTAGTCAGTGCCAGATTGGCAATTATAGAAATGCTTTATGGCGTATGTATTTGCAATCATGAAAATGTAATTTGAGTTTAAAGCCAGCACAAAATAACGCTTTATATTTTTGATCAGGCCATGAGAAAGGGTATCGGCTCTTGCACGACACTAATGGCATCTTGGGCCCATATATACAATGTTTGGAAATGGTTGAAAGGCAGATATCTTGATACACCAAAATTTACATGACAGTTCTGAGTTTTGTTTTAACGATGACATCATTACTCACATTTTATGGGTAATAGGCCAATGGAAATCTGCAATATTGCAGTATTTATTAAAAAAATAATTTGGTGCACTATATTTAAATTCATGTGCCGAGACTATCCGAGAAATCTAACCGAGAAATCATTAATCTTTAATTAAAATAACTTCCCCTCCCTCTTGCAGTGACTTCTCTTCTCTGATGACGTGTTCACTGGCGTGAGGGCGGAGCAACCTGTCACTCACATGAGATCCACCAATAGCAAACCACAACCATCCAATCAATTCCACTTGACAAAATCAAGTCCCGCCCTACATTTGTTCTTGATCCAGAAGCCGTTTCACTCGGATATACGCCACAATAGGGGAAAAAAAGACTATCACATTGTTTCATTTCAACATTTGTTTTCCTGTGGCTCCAGACCCAGTTAGTCACATGGTGTTTACAGCTCAGGTCATTGCCTCAAAACAATTTGGCTGCGGAACTGAGCGCCCTTGAGCAAAGATTGCAGATTTCTCCGCGTACAAATCTGGGATGGGAGAAAATTGACAAAAATCACAGAAAATATTTTTTTATTAATATCACACACCTCTATGCAGGATTTTTTTTTTTTTAATCAAATTCTGTACATCGAGTCGTCACCATTGACTCTGCCTCCTCCTTCCTCACAGGTTCCCAGACAGAATGTGAGCAGTCTCAGTTCCAGTGTGGGAACGGCCGGTGTATTCCCTCTGTGTGGCAGTGCGACGGAGACATGGACTGCTCCGACGGGAGCGACGAGACGTCCTGCGGTGAGTCTCGAGTCATCTGAGAATGACACCCGCTCCATGCACAACATCCGTCATTGTTTTCTGACACGTGTTTGTCTTGATGCGAGCCAGAATAACCACACCTACGAGCTAGTGTAATGCCAGCATGTGATTCCCCTGATCCACAGTTAAACTAGTCTTGATCTTGAGAGCTGATGTAACTCTTGGGTAATCTGTCATAATGTCTGCATAAAGCGATTGGCATGCAGTTGGACAACGCACAGCAGAATTAAAATATTGATGAGCTACAGTTGCTTGTTTGACTCTCATCCCTATGTCTGCATACTAAGTGTTTTTTTTGTGTGTGTAAAGATTGTTCCCACTGGGTGATCTAACGCTCATCTGATAACTGGGTCATTGATGCGAGAGAAATTGCAGATGAGGGCCGGCACAGATATGATGAGCTTTTTTTGGATCCAAGTGTTCTCATTTAGGCCTCTTCACCTTTTACTCGGGAGAATGGAATAATCCACAGAATGAAACATGTTTTGAAATATGAAATGAAATGGTATTTTAAAACATTGACACAATCTGATAAAGTGTCAGAGGGCGGAAGCACCACTTTTGCTTTTGCAGAGACCCCCCCCCCCCCCCCCCCCATTGAATATCCTGTTTCACATTACAAAAGTAAATGGGAATTGCAAACATACAGTAAAAATTATATATCAATAGATGCTTATGATCACTATTGTAGCGTAAATATACTTTATAACTGAATTTAATCATATAATATGTACAATATTTTAGATATTTGATCATGCACCATATCAATATTATATGCACTACTGATAAAGTTTGGAATAGGTTTTTTTATTTGTTTTTGTCACTTATGCTCATTTAATCTGAAATACAGTAAAAACTATAATATGATGATTTTTTATTTAAATTAAAATAACTATTTTAAACTTTACTTTATTCTTGTGATCAAAGCTGAATTTTCAGCATCATTACTCCAGTCTTCAGTGTCACATGATCCTTCAGAAATCATTCTAATATGATGATTTGATGATCAATTATTGTGAATTCTTATGGGTGCTAAATTAATAATAATGGTGCTAATCAGGGTTAAAATTGTTTTGCTTAATGTTTTTGTGGAAATATATATATTCAGGATTCTTTGATTAACAAAGTTAAAAATAACAGCATTTATCTCAAATCGAATATTTTGTATGAGTAAAATTACTTTACTGTTATTTTTGGTCAATTGAATGCATTGTTACTGAATAAAAGTATTAATTTCTTTCTTTTTTTAAATTGTTTGAATGGTAATCCATCATGTTTTGCACAAAAACATGAAGCAGCGCTTGTTTTCAACATTGATAATAATAATAAATGTTTTTTGAGCATCAAACCAGCATATTGTAATGGTTTCTGAAGGATTATGTGACACTGAAGACTCAGGAAATATTTTATTTTAAAATAAACGGCAGTTATTTTAAATCATGGTAATATTTTAAAAAAATTACGGTTTTAATCGGATCCAAAAAAAATGCAAAATGCTTTCAAAAGCATTTAAGAAATCTTAATTCAAAACGTTTTATTCCAAACCAGTTGTGTGTATATATAATATGTGTAAGTACATGACAGATTCTTTTAGGTAAATATTAGGTGGTTTCTTGTTGATACTGTGTGGGTAAAGGTTGCACCACAAGCTTTACTTGGCCTTATGTGAACATCTAATGTAACATGATTTTACACCAACTGGAGTAAAAAAATAAAGCTAAAAGCAAAGAGCGGGGTCTTCGCCTCCATCTCATAAATCAGCACACGCCGCATGGTTGACTGTATCCCAGCAGTGGCAGCAAACACTCGGCCCTGTGTTGAGAATGTGTGTCCTGTCAGTTTGCTCAGCTCCGTCTCCTATTGCCATTCTGTGGGCAGGAGGCCTCCTGCTCGGAGGAGCACTTGTGCTGAGAGGAGACATGAAGAGACTGTGAATGTGTCTGAGACGGAGAGAGAGCTGCTCTTTACTTCATGTCGGCGGATTCGAAGAGCCCCCATCTTAAAGTGGCACTCTAGGGTTGAAGGGCTTTCTTTTCAATCAATATCCAGTGCTGAATTAAGCAAAAATGTGCAGGCTATGAGAGCTCAGCAGAGGTTATTGCTTTTCATTATAATAGATGTGAGCAGAATTATGCCGTGGTCACACTAGACGTTGAGCAGGCGAAGTTTCTGCAACGGTCGTGTTATGATGTCACTCTGGCGTCTTTTTTAAAAGCATAAATTCATTTATGGTGGGATCCAATCAGGAGCTTGGCCCACCCTGGCCCCACACCACATAACCAATCACAGCAGTTGCTGCGATATTCAGTTCAGCTCCAGATATTTTTCTTCTCCCTTTTGTTTTTTTGGCTGTCATGATAATAACCTTAGCCTCATTCGCTACCTTTGAGGTTAACGGATGTTCTGAATTGCGTAGCGATATACAAAGCAACTATTAGTGAAGTGTAGGCTATTACTACTACACACTTTAGTATCCCCTGCGTCCCACTAGGATTATCACCTTGGCCCACCTTTCATTTTATATCTGGAGCCAAACCTGGCCTCTAGACAAAAAAAATTGTAATTTGGCTAGACAAAGTGGTGTTCAACTTCAAATGGTTAACAAATCAATGAAAATGTGGAAATGAAACTAAATGTGGAAATGAAACTAAATTATTCCTGAAATGGTTCCACATTGCATTATTGTGATAGCCTGGAAATCCAGACCTAAATCTAAAAGATTAATAGTCTGGCATCGACCAATGAAAATCGCCCAGCTCGAGGGGTGACATTTGAAAATCTCACTGCACGCAGTTGGATAACACTACGACCAATCACAACAATAAACCCCATACGCTTAGCTACCAGCAGAGCTAACTGGTAGATTAGACTCTTACTGTATCCGGTCGGCAAAACAGCAAAAACGCCCTTCTTGCAAAGGAACGATTCGAGCGCCGTCTTCTGTTCCTCTTTTAGATAAAAAGCCAAGTCTAACTCGTTCATTGTAGCGGCCAAAGCCGTTTCAAACAACTGGTGTTCATCCATAGCCATCTTGCAATGTTTACTAATGACTTCGACGTCACAGCGCTGTCGTCATCTGTTCAGCTCGCCTCTGGCCCGCCTATATCAGATAACCCGATGTGATTGGTGCAGCTCGGATACAAGGGCATATTTAATGAGCATCATTACTCGACACCAGAGTAACTCGCTGAGCAAATTAAACTTGTGCTCTCGCGAGAACTCTGGATTACCAGGGTATTATTGTGATCAAACTGTGCCAAAAGTGTAAAATTTGCAACTCATATACAGCATTTCTAAATCTTTTATTGGATACCTAGGTGTCATTAGCAAGTATTTCAAGCACTCTTGAATTGACATGTTTGTGCATGGCTTGTTTTTCCCTCCCTTTGAAGCTGATTCTACTAAAAAGTAGGTTTTGTAACGGTTGTGTTTTCTTGACCGTTTCAGTGAGGAAGACCTGTGCCGAGGTGGACTTCGTCTGTCGCAGTGGACAGTGCGTTCCCAAGAGATGGCAGTGCGATGGTGAACCGGACTGTGAGGACGGCTCGGACGAGAGCATCGAAATGTGCCGTAAGTCTAAAGTCAGATTCCACCGTTAACACATATTGATTCACATTCTTCGCTGTGACTTTGTGTTCACTGTCTGAGTGGGTAACCTTGAAAGCTAGACCATACAGTTACCTGTTTATTTTTAACCTGAGTGTGAGAGTCTTATCTCAACTGTGAAGTATATGTTTTAGATACACCCCTGTGTGTTAGTTTAAGATTTTACATGACATCCATTACAAAAGCACATGGATATCTTCTCAGCATGTCTTTGTTCTGATGCATAGAATGATGAGATTAGTTTGAAGTTCAAGCACTTATTACGACAGGGGCTTAAAAAATGATCTATTGCTTTAATAACCTGCTGTAGCTATACAGTCGAGAGCAGAAGTACGTGCAGTTATGCGTGGCTGCTCTATATCAAGTCTTGTTTGACCAGCTGTTGGAAAGTTAGTCAGCAGAAAATGGAAAGGGACCATGTGTGTGTGTGTGTGTGTGTGTGTGTGTGTGTGTGTGTGTGTGTGTGTGTGTGTGTGTGTGTGTGTGTGTGTGTGTGTGTGTGTGTGTGTGTGTGTGTGTGTGTGTGTGTGTGTGTGTGTGTGTGTGTGTGTGTGTGTGTGTGTGTGTGTGTGTGTGTGTGTGTGTGTGTGTGTGTGTGTGAACTTTTGCACATGGGTGGCTATAAACTCACATGTGATGTTTTAAAGATACTACATCTCATGTTCAATATTTCCGTTTGGTTTTTGCTTTCTCATGCAGCAGGTCGTTTATATGAAGGATATGTTACGTTTGTACAGTTCACCCTTATGGTGTAAAATATCAAAGGTTTCATGGATTACGCAACAGCACCCTCCTTCCTTTTGATATTAAGTTTCCTGTCATGTTTGAGCCGCCAACCTCTCTTAACCATTGGAGGGTTGCCAAAGGGATAAATGTTTCAACCTAATTGTTCACATCAGTCTAAAGGTTGTTTCTTTGTGAAGGTTTACACCCATGTTACGTGTTGTACAACAATGTTCGTTTATGCTAAGCCTGGCAAGCACTTAGAATAGATTATTTTACACAGTTTCACCAATTATGTGAAAGTGTCTTCTGTGGGAAGCAGCTAATACAGGTTACCGTTCAGAAGGCGTTACTGGCCTAAGTATGGGTCACCAAATTGTCTGTAGAGTTGTAAAATCGGATGTTTAAGGTGAATTGTCTTATGGTCCTGCCTGGCTTTTCCTCCCAGACACGAGAACCTGTCGAGTGAACGAGTTCAGTTGTGGCGTCGGCTCCACGCAGTGCATTCCCGTCTTCTGGAAGTGTGACGGTGAGAAAGACTGCGACAACGGAGAGGACGAGATTAATTGTGGTGAGTCACTAGACACAACGACGCCTCTTACAATCAGTTTCAGTTCCCGGTTTCCTCATCTCCTGCTTTGCATATAAAGCCAATAATTGGAAACGAGTCATCAAGAGCCAAAGTAAACTCTTAGGAATTAAGGAATTATCTCAGTTTTTTCTTTTAAGCCCTGTTTGAATTATGCTTGGATAGGTACATTTGTGTTTTACAAACTGATTTGTAATGCTGTCCCAATCAAATACATCTTTGCTTTTGTCCTGAATAAAAGAGTAATAGAGTCTTCTTAAAGTTTCTTTAAGGTCCCCCTGTTGACAGTTTTATCCCTTAAAACTCATCTTTGATCACCAAAATTGCATATTTAAATGTTTTTTCCTTGAAGAAAAAATTCTTCATGCCTTAAAATAGCTTGAATGTAACTCCTACACCCTTGCCTCGTTTAGTGTAGCCGGTTCTATGAATATGCAAATGAGCCCCGCCTCCACTCACTCACACCAGCTCAGAGATCCACTTGTTGATGATCACACGTTGACCTGATTGGTTACAAGGTGCAGTAGTCAACATTTGAAGTGGATCAAAAAAAGTTAATCAAAGCTGTCCTAAAACGAGTATTGTTCAAAATGAATGTATAACTTTGATGAAAGGTTTTGATCCACTTCAAATGTTGACTAATGTAGTTTGTGTCGTCAGAAACACCAGCGATTTCAAACTGTGTTTTTGAGACTGTCTTTGGTTCACTGCAGTTTTAAGGAGAAAATACTCAGCAATGGTGCTGACTTATGAATTAGCACATGGTTTGTCTTAAAGCAGAATAAAAACACCATATAAACAAATTTAAAACCTTGATTTTCACCACAGGGGGACTTTAAACTGATCAGATTTGCAGTGAGACAAACATCTGGAAGTCAGGGATTTTACTATAGTTGCTAACATTTCTCATAATTTTTATGTCAAGACCAAGTATGTCAAATATATATTAACAATTAATATATTTGTTTATTTATTTTGTATGATTTATTTTGCATTTAATTTGTATTATTATTTATATATTTTTGTATTATTTATTTGTTTGTTTGTTTATTCATTAATTTAATTCCTATAATACTACTTTTGGTAAGTGCTCTTTGACTGAATAAAAGCAGACCAGTTTTTTATCTATTATAGTAATTTTTTTTTTTTTTGAATAAGCTTTTATATTTTTTAGTTTTAATTTTGGTTGACATTTTAGTAATTTATTTTTTATATACAAGTCCCAGATTTTCTCGCGGTGAAGTTCTTTTTCATTCTTCGCTTTGGGATAAAAAAGTTTGGGATACATGAGCAATGATACACTGTTTGCAAACATCCTGAAGCCGAACACACACTGATGAGAGCAAGGTTTAAATGAATGTGTAAATATGTGCTGCACGCTTTCATTTCAATAACAAAAATATAAGTCACGTCACGTTTATTTATATAGCACTTTATACAATAGATCGCAATAAATCAAGCAGCTTTAAAGTATTAAACATGAAAAAACCATGTCAGTGTATTTCAAATAGAATTACAACCTCATTTTCTACTATAAAGCAGCTCTCCAGTGTGTTCATGATTTTACTTGCGGACGTCTGACCTCTAGGAACTGAATGAAAGAAATGAACCAGAGAAGTAATAGTTTTAGTTACCAATTACAACACTGATGCAGACAGTAAGACAAGCTGACGGTTGTTGAGGGAAATTTAGCACCATTAAAGCTATATTTTCTAGAAAATTTCAGATCTCTATGAAATGATTTGCCATTATTAGTGTCCACAAGACTTTTCTGAAACCCTGAAGCATTTGTCGAGCCCTTTTGACATCTGCATCACACACATTCTCCTGTGTGGTGTTATTAGGCAACATTACTTGCGCCCCTCTGGAGTTCACCTGTGCCAGTGGCCGCTGCGTGTCTCGTAATTTCGTCTGTAACGGTGAGGATGACTGCGGGGATGGCAGCGACGAGCAGGACTGCGCTCCTGCCTCCTGCGGCCCCAGTGAAGTCCCCTGTGGGAACAACACCTGCATTCCCCGAAGCTGGCTGTGCGACGACGACGTGGACTGCCAGGACCAATCGGACGAGTCGCCGGAGCGCTGCGGTCGACACCCAACGCCGCCAGCGAAGTGTTCGCCCAGTGAGATGCAGTGCGGCTCGGGGGAATGCATTCACAGAAAGTGGCGCTGCGACGGGGACCCAGACTGCAAGGATGGCAGCGACGAGAAAAACTGCTGTAAGTTCTTTGTTGGGGTTGTTTTGTTTTGGAGTGTATGGCTGGAGTTTATTGCGCGTTCCTGTTCTTGTCATGGAAACATGACCTTTTGTTTTCTGCATGTTCCAGCTTCTGGTTAACTAACAGGTCTGTGTTTGTCCGTGTCATTTGCAGCGGCCCGTACCTGCAGGCCCGACCAGTTTAAGTGCGATGACGGCACCTGCATCCATGGCAGCCGACAGTGTAACGGGCTCAGAGATTGTGCAGACGGCACAGATGAAGTCAACTGCAAAAACTGTGAGTCCGTTGAGCTGAAAAATATTTCCTCAGAATGCTACACCTGGAAAAGTAACAAATATCCTTAAAAACCCAAGAAAGTTTTTAATATTACCATTAACAGCCCAGTAATATGAAAGATTTCGACATTGGCTGAATATGAAAGTAGACAGTTTTATATAATGGCAGTGTTTTAGAATTTATCCACCAGCATAAAACATGTAACAAACACTGGACCAAATATTGAATCAATATTGGCCATTTTGCCAATTGACTTAGTAATCCATTTATTTTAATTAAGCCTATTTTGCTATCTTATCTATGCATGAATATTATTATTATTATTATTATTATCATTTGCATTTGCATTTTTTAACAGAATTGCTATCCTATATTGGGTCACAACCCACCAATTTACAACTGCTGCTCTCATTTTACATGTTTTGATTGGTTAAAATCCTATATTTTTGTGTTTGATTTATTTCAAGGACTGAAACTGATGTTCTCGTTGTCTGTTTGCTCAGTAACTCAGTGTAGCGGTCCTGACCAGTTCAAGTGTCGGAGTGGAGAGTGCATTGAGATGAGTAAAGTGTGTAATAAGGTCCGTGACTGTCCTGACTGGAGTGATGAACCCATCAAAGAGTGCAGTACGTACAAGTGTTTTGCTGTTCTTCTCCTTACAAAAGACCACTTGGCTTTCTGACCAAGTCACTTTTTTCTATAGACATCTAAAAATGTCAGAGAAGGTCTATCACTAGTGCACACAAAGCTTTGAATTAAATATCTTGTGGGTGTGTCAGATTAAATGTGGTTTATTCTTAGAAGTGTGCAATTTGGCACCTAAGTGTATTACGTAATTACATATTAGTTTTTAAAGTTTGTTTTTTGATGTATTATTTCCAACTTCCCCAACATTAGAATTAACAATAAATTAGTTAGTTATTAACTGAATTGCATCATCAGTTCTGTAAAGTTACACTGTCTTTGCAGTGTAGAGTTCTCTATAAATACTTAAATGGGTACAAAAAAAGAAACAAACAACAATCACAATTCACTATGCAAATAAACACAATTAAAGGGTTAGCTCACCCAGAAATGATAAATTACTCACCCTAATGTCGTTCCAGACCCATAAGACTTTCATTCATCTCCAGAACACAAACGAAGATCTTGTTGATGAAATCTGAGAGATTTCGGTCCCTCCACTGACAGCTACGCAACTGACACTTTGATGCTTCAAAAAGCTCATAAAGAGGTCGTAAAACTAATCCATATGAATTGAGCGGTATTGTCCACATTTTCTGATGAGACTTGATCGCTTTATATGATGAACAGACTTAATTTAGGCTTTTAGTCACATATAAACATTGATCAGCGAACATAAACAGAAGCGCAACTGAATCTGCTTGACGCATGAGAACAAACCTCATTGGTTCTTGCTGAAGCTCAAACGTGCTGTGTAACACGAGAATGAACCTCATTGGTTCTTGAGGAAGCTCAAACGTGCTGCGTAACACGAGAATGAACCTCATTGGTTCTTACTGAAGCTCAAACGTCCTATTAAACTGCTCAATTCATATGAACTTTTTGAAGCGTCAAAGTGGTAGTTGTGTAAACTGTCAGTGGAGCGACAAAAAGCTCTCGGATTTCATCAAAAAGATCTTCATTTGTGTTTTGAAGATGAATGAAAACTTATGGGTCTGAGAAATTCAGAATTTGACTGAATTTTCATTTGTGTGTGAACTAACCCTTTAAGAACACCAATCATTATTCAGTTTGTGACTATTAAAGTGACCTCAGCAAACATTCTTGTAATATGTGTCAATGGGAGATTTTTCGAACTTTGATCTTAGAACAGTTTACTCAAATGTTTCTGTTGTGTGTAGTGTGCTGACTTGGTTAAATACAGACTGAAGCATCATGGGTGCATCAGGAGGGAGAACCTGCTGTATAATTAGTTCACACAGCAACAGTAGTCTGTTAGACAGCATTGTTGAGTCTAAAAGTTAGCATGGGAAAATTGTTTCAAGCTGTACATTTTGACCTAAATGCTTAAACTGTTCCAGATGTTTGGGGTGTGAATGGACCGTGGGGACGGATAAAAGGGATGCCAAACAGGAATTCTGTCCCACTCTTGATGTGTCTGTTGCAGGATCAGTTTAGTTCTGAAAAACTAAACAGTCATTGCTAAAAGACCTTGAAATGGATCACAATGTGAATCTAGTCAAAATAATCCAGATCTCAGTGCTTAAAACACCAAAAAATTAGATTTGGTGTAATTTAATCATACAAGTCAGTGGTCATCAGAATTGTTTGGTTACCAACATTCTTCAAAATATCTTTTTGGGTGAACCTTTAAAAGTGAAATCCAATTTATTTTGATCCATTTTTGACTTTCTGTGTGAATCAAGTTGGAAAAAGGCCTTTACAGAGGAAGTGAGCAGAACTTCAGCTATTGTATCTTAATATACAAGACCTTAAGACCTGATATTGTCTTGTTGTATATCACTTTCTACGTCAGAGTTGATTGCATTTGTTGGTCCAAAACATTTTTTTATCTTATTTTTTCACACCATTCATCACAATGCTTGAAAAAATAGAGAACAGAAACTATTTTAGCTTCTCTTTTTTGGCTGTTATAGGATACCATGCACAAATACACAGTTTGTGGACAGAGGACAGGAATTTTTACAGGTTTTTTTTCCATATAGAACAAGCACAGCTTATGTTGTAATCCACGACTAGTTGACATGGGCTCAAAACATCATTCATTAAAGCTATAAAACAGTGTTATGGCACATTTGTCCAGCATGGAGTCAATATAGAGTAGCACGCTCCATGTTTTCAAACCTGATTCAAGGACATGGTTCCACCTTGAGGACATTCATCATGTGGAATCCCTCTGGATTATTGATCCTTGCAAATGTCAGCATGTTGCATCCATGCGTCTCCTGTGAATGTGCCGCATTGATATTCCAAGTGTGTACCGCAGCAATCCACATTTTGTTTCAGATATGAACGAATGCTTGCTCAATAACGGAGGCTGCTCGCACATCTGCCGCGACCTGACGATTGGCTACGAGTGCGACTGCACGCCAGGACTCCAGCTCATCGATCGCAAGACCTGCGGTGGTATGAATAGCCACACGTACTGTTCAAATGTTGTCCAAAAATGAATTTAGTATTGATTATTATGGTTCCTAAAAAATGGATCTTTGTGACTGTGCTCCTCAATAGGAACTGAGACTATGATTGTTTCTCCACAGATGTCAATGAGTGCCTCAACCCTGGTATATGTAGTCAAATTTGTATAAATCTTAAGGGAGGCTACAAATGTGAGTGTCACAATGGCTATCAGATGGACCCCACCACTGGAGTGTGCAAGGCTGTAGGTAAGCGCTTGTCAAGTTCTGTGCTTCATTTGAGGTTCCACCCTCGGTTTTGTAGCTTGGCTGAATTAAACAAATGCTGATTTGTTTTAAACATTGGGTTTCGCATTCAAACAAGTAAGGAATAATTGATGACAGACTTGAGTTATTGAAAATTGTGGTGGCAGTGGAATGCGAACATATAGATGTGTGTGTATATGTATATATATATATATATATATATATATATATATATATATATATATATATATATATATATATATATATATATATATATATGGAAGTAGAACATATAGTGTATTCATCAGGTACTGTAACAGTGGTACATGTCTTTCTCAAGACATTTTTTCAGTTTTTTAAAGTATAAAAATTAAATGGATTGCTTTGAAACAGCCCAAGCCAGAGTTATGGTGTGTTTATACTGCAGCAGCAGAACTCCGCTCAATGCTAGAATTCCTCTGCTTTGGGTTATGTCTGTAGAGTGTGTATGTGTGTATGACACCGTAAAAAATTACCCAGCCTATATAATCATCATTTATATACACACAATAACAAGATGCAAGCTTTGTTTCTGAATTCCCAAAGTAAAGATAAGGTGTCAATTTAATAACTTTTTAAACTTTAAAATCCAGCCAGCCTAGTCACAATGAATATTCACATGTATAACAACTGTTAAGCATCCAATATGTAAACATGATATACACAAAGTTTAAAAGAAACTCCTGCTCACAACTGCGTCACTACTTCTCACAAATATTGTCTGGTATTTGACATTTGCATAAAGGTGTGCATTTCTGAACTTGTCAATGCTCTCAATAGATCCACTGTCAATCCCACAAGCCACATTGCTTGGTTCCCATTGGAATTAATAATAATAAAAAAACACCCACTCTTATCCAGGGTAAATGCACCACTAATAGTTTGAAAGTGTCAAACTGAGGTATCTGCTTGGTTTAAGATAATACAAATTTTATAGAATTTAATTACAAAACAAAGGTTATATAATCGATGGATGGATGGATGGATGGATGGATGGAAGCACAACAGACTGAAGAGTGCAGATGGATGACATTTTAAGGTGGCTCAAATGGCACTTGAGCACAGCAACGTGGAACTGTTTTAACAGGATTTCTCCGTCTTTCTAAAGACCTAATTTAAGACCTGCAGATAAAAGATGTGGCTTTTAAGTCTTTTAATGACCTTAAATTTGAGAAAGGTACATTTAAGATATTTTAATACTTTCTACTGAACTGCAGACACCCTGATAACTTTGAACTCCTGCATTTATGGTACTCATCTTTTTGCATTTTCAGGTAAAGAGCCCTGTCTGATTTTCACCAATCGAAGAGACATCCGCAAACTAGGCCTGGAGCGCCGTGAATATACTCAGATTGTGGAGCAGCTGCGGAACACAGTTGCCCTTGATGCTGACTTCGTTCAGCAGACGATATTCTGGGCTGACCTGGGGCAGAAGGCAATTTTTAGGTAACCGCTGGCTCTCTGTTGCCTCTTCCTCACTTTAAAGTCATATAGTAACTACTATATGAATAGGTATTCATGCATAAATGTTAGAAATGTGTTTCTCTTACTACTTAGATACTTAGATGGCTTACAAACCCATATTTGCCTGATGATTTGGTGATTTTATTTTATTTATTTATTTATTTATTTTATTTTTTCACAGCACAGTATTGGATAAGCAGGAATCAAGCCATACGAAGGTGATTGACAATGTTCAGATTCCTGTTGGGATTGCAGTGGATTGGATTTACAAAAACATCTACTGGTCAGACCTGGGCAGTAAGAGTATTGCTGTTGCCAACTTCAATGGGACCAAGAGGAAGGTGCTCTTTAACAGTGGCCTAAAAGAACCAGCCTCTATTGCTGTGGATCCTCTTTCAGGGTAAATTGATTGGAATGGGTATTATCAAAACATTTCCACTGCTCTCTAAAAGTTTCCAAAGTTTTCAAATTTGCTCATTTAAAACCTTTTAAAGGTGATCATCTGTTTTGAGCTAGTATAAATTTCAAATAATTGCATATGTGTCCTTCAATTACAGATTCCTGTATTGGTCAGACTGGGGCGAGCCAGCTAAGATTGAGAAGTCTGGTATGAACGGCGTTGACAGACAGGTCCTAGTTGATACAGACATTCAGTGGCCCAATGGAATCACTCTTGGTGTGTGAAGTTTTGTGATGTTTCACCTACTTTATTTTTGAACCAACTTCAATAGTTGAACCAGAAGGCTACCTGAAGACTTCAGCTCCAACCCTGCTTTAGCTGGTTCATGTGTGTTTGATTAGGGCTGGAGCTAAACTCTGCAGGATTCTAGCTCTCGAAGAGCAAGGTTGGCTTCTAGGGTATTCTGCTTTCCCAGAAACTAGTGGTAATTGCCAGTTTAGGGCAGGGGTGTCAAACTTGGCTTTTGAAAGGGCCAGAGTCCTACAGAGTTTAGTTTGCTCCAACACACCAGCCTGTAGTTCTCTAGCAAATTTCAGAGTTGAAACTAAACTCTGCAGGACTGTGGCCCACCAGGAATGAAGTAAGACATCTATGGGTTAGGGGTTTGTAGAAGCATTTGGACTTCAGTTTGGACATTTGGACAATTTCCACCAAACTAGAGGACCACAGTCCTGCAGAGTTTAGCTTCAACTTTAATCAAACACAACTGATCCAGCTAATAACGTGCTTCAGGATTACTTGAAAACTACAGGTTTTTGATGGAGGAAGATTGGAACTAAACACTGCAGGACGGTGGCCCTCCAGGAGCAGAGTTTGGCACCTCTGGTAAATCTCAGTGTTGGGCCACAGTCCTGCAGACTTTAGATGTGACCCTGCTCCAACATACCTGCCTTTCACATGCCAGAATTAGATTAAGTAATTCTGAAGGCCTTGCCTAGCTGGTTCAGGTCTGTTTAATTAGGGTTGGAGCAAAACTCTGAAGGGCTTCAGTTGAACGGGAGTTAGGCTCTTTTGACTTGATTATTGTTTGACCAACTATCAACCAGACAGAATTATCCCCTGATCATGCCTCTTTTCTTGTAGATTTGATCAAGGGAAGACTCTACTGGGTGGATTCTAAGCTGCACATGCTCTGTAGTGTAGACTTGAATGGAGACAACCGTCGGAAGGTTCTGCAGTCGTCAGAATACCTGGCCCACCCTTTTGCCCTTACTGTTTTTGAGGTACACCAACTAGATCAATTACACCTGACAACTAATGCTGGGTTCATCCTGAATTATTGTGTCATAGACAAGAAATATGTCAGACTACACATTGCTTCCCAACCAATCATCACTTGCCGTCTTTAACAACGTGCGTGATGTCATCGAGAAGACCGAACTAGTGACTGACTTCACAAGAGTGTAAACAAAGGTTGGACTAGCCTAATACTGATTCCAGTACTCACCGGGTTGCTGAAGAGCCTTCACTAACGTTCACCAGAATTTATCTTTTTTAACTCTGTCATGTTCGTCCCTCGAGGAAACATCATAAAGGCAGGAGTATTGTTGCCATTACTGTAGCTCTATGAACCTTTCTTCCATTGCATAATTCTACCTAGCAGCACCAATACCATTGTCTCTCCTTTGTTTTGCCATGTTTGAAAGCTATCTGACCAATAAGAGCACAAAAGATCTTCCGTAAAGTCACAGATGTGACGGAACCTGTTGTGGACGACCGGAAAAAAAGAAACGTTAGTCTTGTGACGTCATGAAGCGCCGCAGATGCAGCAGAGTTGTCATTCACTATGACACACTATATGAGATAAAAACGATCAATTCTTGAGTCCCGATACCCATTGTCTTTTATGAATCACCATGACACCCTACGTCAAACGGATCATGCCAAAATTTGCCTTATATCGTGTAGTCTGAACCCGGCATAAAATGGATCAATAGAAGTATCAAATTGTGCTATAGCAGTGCGTGAGCATTTGTTTTTATTTGATTTAACAAACCAAGTTTGTTTTCTCTTATCCTCACTGTTTTTCCCATCGCAGGATCGAGTTTTCTGGACAGACGGTGAGAATGAGGCCATCTATGGCGCAAACAAGTTCACAGGATCTGATGTAACTGTGCTGGCCAGCAACCTCAATGAACCACAGGACATCATTGTGTACCATGAGCTAATTCAGCTGTCTGGTGTGTCTGGAATTTATCTAGAGTTTTCTTTAATGTTTTGCTGATTCTGTGACTCACAAACGTCTCAATTGTTTGGAAAGAACAGAAGCCTTGAAGACTTTGAGTTCTGATTTGATCTTGAAGAGTCTGGGGAGATGTTGGTAGTAACCAGGTTTTGTTGTCTTCTCAAAACAGGGACCAACTGGTGTAACGAGAAGATGGAGAATGGAGGCTGTTCCTTCATGTGCCTGCCAGCTCCACAAATTAACAAACATTCCCCTAAATATACCTGTGTGTGTCCGCAAAGCCAAACACTCTCCTCGGATGGCCTGCGCTGCAGACCAGGCACGTAACTTTCATTTCGTAACATTAGTCAGTGTATTGCTGATCAAGCATTTGCATTCGGTTACATTTTTGAATGTGTACCATCCATATTTTTGTCATTCATGATCCTTCTTTGGTGGTCATCTTTGGCCCGTTCTGACTGCAGTGCTAAAAACTGATTTGCTTTGCTTTGCTTCCTGCAATAATGATAGTTGGCTTCACAATTGAAGTCAGTAGAAGTGGCACGTTAACATTTCCTTCAAGCTTGCATTGAGGTGGACTGATTGGTGTGATGACTGACCTGTTAATAAAAGCTCTGCTTTGTGATTTTGGGAACTTTATCTAATGCTAGTCCCTCCTAACATAAGCACAGATTGATGTGGGATATTCAAATATTCATACATTTTCTTGAATTTCTACTGGTCGCAACTAAGATCTGCTGATTTTGTTCCCCTTCACCCGTGGGAACATTAATCTTTATTGAAAGTGGGTCATATATGAATGTAACATAAATTTCGAATTTGGTGCCTTCTTGACCGAGGAAAGACAGAAAGTAACTTTAGGGCGCATTTGTATGGAAGACAACAACTCCCACAATGCACCACATTGCACAGCTCCGCAAGCCACTCCCACTAATCCAGAACACCACCTATGAGGTATCTGCCTATCAGAGAAATCACTCTTCCGTCTACAAGGCTAGCTACCACCAGAGCTTGAAATTCATTTCACACAAAATTTCTAATTAGTTGGCGAACTCAATAGTGAATTACTCCTCGTTTGTATTTCTTTCAAAATGGTGAATTATTGCATGGTGCTGGGATGTTCAGTCCGCATCCGCGACAGGCTGGTCTTCTGCCTCGGTCGCAGCAGCTGCCTCCTGTTCCTCCATCAGCCTCAGCTGCTCTTCGCTATATTGCGGCTCGTAAAGGGAGCCACGAACATCTGATTTCAGACTTTCGAAATCCTCTTCTTCCATATCATATTGAGTACCTTCCGCCATTGTTGTAACTTCACACCTGGCTCCACAGCGCCTGTTAGCTTAGCTTCCAAACAAGATGGTGGATATTGCTTTTAGTTTCTGCACGTGAAGTCCCACCCGCTGATCTGTAATAGGTCTGTAGCGTGAGTGGGTCCCACCCCCTGGAAAAATGAGGTAGTCTCAACCCCTCTACAAAGATATGGGACTTCCTGCTTAGAATGACGCAAAATGACGTTTTTACATCATAAGCAGGAACCGCAACACTGAAATCTGTGTTTCTCCCGTCTCAGGGGAAAATGAGGGAATAATGCACGATCATTCAAAAATATGACTGGGTTTCTAACAATACAAGGCTTAATGCAAATGGGTGAAGTGTCCCTTTAATCTCTAGATTAACAAATGCCAGACTGAAAGTTTACAGATTGTTTTACATTTAGCCTATCTACCTTATTTTGCTATGTGAAACTTCCTTTTTTTTTCTGTGAATGTGCAAGACTTTCGATTCATTAGCCGCTATAATTAAAGAACTAGAAGAATAACAAAGTACAGTAAATGGTAAAACTATTTGCACTACAAAAGTGTTTACAATTATGACAAAACATTACAATAATATGATAAGAAATACCAGTTTGCAATGTCAAGCAGCATAACAAGGAAGTGGGTGACACCAGAGCCAGATATTTACAAATGGCTGCGCTATGTTAAAAATAAGGTGGATAACATTGACTGTGGTTGGATTATTTGAAGCATGCACTTTAAGAACATACTTGTGAAAAATGTTATATGGAAAAGGAGCCTCCAGTTATTATACTTATAATTTTTTTTACAGCATCTGCAATATCAAAGGTTGCCTCTGAACCAGTTCATACTGGTAAGGCTAGTTGCCTCCCATCTTCTTGAATCTTAATCTGAAAATAAAACTGTAGCCATAGTCTTTAACACTGCATTTAGAATAGACTCTCCCCCCCCCACACACACCTCCCATTCATCATTTTTGTTGCAGCTTGTTTATTTGCCCTCAAATCAAAACTTCATTTATGCCATTTCCATTATTATGTTGCTTTGCGGACTCTTGATATAGTTTTTCATAGTCATTAGATTTGACCTTTTCTACTACTTTTTTAAAAATTATTTTTAGAAGGAAACATAAGCACCTCCATACATGAAGTAAATTCATCGGCCAAAGGATCCGCTGCTGCCTGGGCTATTCTACCTGTGTGTAAGTACATTGTTTCTGCTCCTGTAATGATATGCTGTATGCAGTTGTAATATTTATGATTTTATACATCTGTGTTTGTTGGTGAATTCAAATTGAGGCTTTTATTCCATGTATGTTAGCTTTGAAGTCCTCTACTGTATGTGTTAATGTATTCCTAAAAGTTGACTAATCTTTACCAGATGAATTCTTTTGAAATCCATACTTCCTCTTCCAGGGAAACTGGACCAAAAGTTTTGCACTATGCTGGTTATTGACCAATCAAATGCTCTGTAGAATGAACGTGTCATTCCTGATAATACCACCTTCAACCAACTAGCAAGTAGCAAATCATGTTTCATGGCTATGACGTAACTACAGCCATTTAGCTTGTAATAAAGTCTATGAGCTGTTTAATATTGAAACAAAGTTTGGGCATATGTCACACAAGAAAGAAAACTACATTTTGTCAGGATAGTTTTGGAGTTTTAACACGTTTTTTCTCTTAATATTACAAATTGGCTAGCACATTTTCACTGTTCTTACAGATGAATTGTTAGTTATTAAATTCATTGTTCTTTGCCTGCAGTGTTATTGGCCATGGCTGCTGCGGGTGGTTACTTAATGTGGCGCAACTGGCAGATCAAAAATAAGAAGAGCATGAACTTCGATAATCCAGTATATCTCAAGACCACAGAGGAAGACCTCAATATCGATATCACGAGACACAGTGCTTCTGTAGGCCACACATATCCTGCTGTGAGTAATGCATAATCATTATCTGCGGTTTGAAATTAATGAAACTATAGATTTGTCATCTACCTCATTGTTAAAAGCACATGTTTCTCTGCTATGCCATAATGCCAAAAATGGAAACAGTGGCAATTAGTTCTGTGGCCCTTTTTACCCCTGGTATTAAGATACGCTTTGGTTGATCACAAGGAGACGCAAATTCTTTTACACCTGGTGTTTTAATCTGTCTCTCTTGTCCACTTTCAACCACTTCTGTCCTGATTTCTTTGAGGGCAGGGTCTATGGGGTAAATGTATGGGCCTTTTCAGATCTTTCGATCTAATGGACGAAAAAAGCTTGCACAATTTACATATGAACACAGCCGGAGACGATGGAAAAACATATGGAGAGCATCAGATTTAATTTTTGCTCTGACAGCTCAAGACCAGCCGAACACTGTGAGTGTGTGTTAGAAATCAGGAATGGTGAGAGAACATTGTGCTTGGTATGTTTTTTCATCTTCAAACCAAACTTGAGTCTTCAGCCGACAAAGTTTAAATCTCTTCTTGCTAGCCGCTTCCCATAATGTTTACTCATTAGGTCAGTAGGCGGAGAGTAGGCATGAGCGTTTACACTTTGAAAGCAATCCGGTCTGATGCGTTTACGACTACCTCTGGAAGTGGTCAAAAGTGGACAGGCTCAAAGCATTTAGACCCCGTTTACACCTGTATTTAGCGTCGTCCACTTGTGATCCGATCGACCAAAACACATCTTAATACCAGGTGTAAACGGGGCCTGTGGTTGTGTTTGTGGAATATGTCTCCTTTTACATTTTATGCCCAAAGTCAGTTTCATTTTTCTAAAAGCTTCATGTTTTCCTAACAAGCTATAATGCATCTAGAACTTCAGCCCCCTAATTTTTTTGTCCTTTTCCTGCAGATTTCAGTGGTAAACACAGAAGATGACTTGTCATAACCCGAAACCCCTACAATGCTCCAGTTTATTTACTAGCCACTTGGCACCAATGGCAACTGCTGCCGTTTCAACGGTTTCACAACCACCTGCCTTCTGAAGTGCATTTCCAAGTTTTTTTTCCCACCCAATAAGAGGATGTCATTACCAGAAAGTATTTGCATCCTGCTCACGCTTGTGTGTTCAAAGCATCAAGGAATTCCGAGGGTTTGGGTTTTTACCTTCACTCACACCATAACGGTCCCAAAATGATTCAACAGCCTTACTTTCCCACTTCCAAGGATGACGGCATAGCTGGAGAACCAGAATCAAGAATAGATGGCCAGTAGTGTGTGTGGATGCCTGAAATATTTAAATGAAAATGCATATTTTAGATGGCCATGTCTTTAAGATGTAAGTTTCTTTCTTTCTGTTTTCCAAATGAACATTATTTCCCAGAAACACATTATTATGAAGCTTCTTGTGTCTTTCTGGGTTAAAAAAGCTTATAGGGAAAAGTGCTGTTACAACATTTGTAAAACATTGTATATATCCCTCTCTGGAAAACATCATCAGGATTCTTCAAGCACTTTGATCAAATGTTCCTCTGTAAATAAGATTGTATACATTTGACTGAGACAATTTTGCTATGGTTGGGCACTGTACTGGGGTAGAGGAAAATGTATTTAAAAAAAAAAAAAGAAGTTTGTTAAACTATTTTGTATGTTTGTGTGCTGTTCCTGTGACCTTTTATATAGCAGTGTACAGGGGAACAAAATGCTCTGTATTGTGAAAAGGAAACATTTGCAAACGTAAAATAAAATGAAAGTTTAAAGTAAGTTTCTTTATTGGTCAGAATGAAAATTAACCTTGTGATTGAATGTTTAATTGCATAGAATTATATAAAAAAATTGTAATAGTTTTATAGGCTCCTTTGAGACTAGATTAGGTTAGACAGGCCAGGATCTGATCCAGACTCAAATTCTGGTCGCTGCACATAATGTTATATAATAATGCAGAATGATAGCATTTATATGCACTCATCACATAATTACCATCAGTGTGATAATTACTGGTGAACTCCAGATTTTTTTTTTTTTTAAGTCCTTACTTTTTTGAGGTAGTGTTAATTAAAGATGATGATGCAAACCGATATTTATAACTTTATATTTGCAGTGGCAGCACAAGCATAATGAAATGTGTAGATATAACCTCAATTACAGCTGGGTTCACATTACAATTTTGCTGTCTGAGAGCCATTTCACGTTTGTAAAAGATTTCTCATCTAAGGCACTCTGTAGTATTTAAATGCTTAATGTTATTTTCACTACAGTAATTAACTGCCTTTGTGATAAACATTAAGCTCCAAAGAAGTGTCCGGTTGTTGGGACCAAAGTGTTGGCTGTGATGTGTATTGTGGAGTCTGACACAAAATAAGTTGATGTCGCACTTGGGCTTTACCCAAGATCTCACTGGGATCATTTTATACAGTGACAAACAATAATTGTAAAAAATAATACAGTGTGTGCTTGACATAATGTGTATATTTGTTTTTTATTTTGTCATACCAGCACTAAAATTAGCTTCCTGTCTTTTGGTGTGAAGTGAGAGAGAAGATAAATTGTTAAATCATGTCATGTTCTTGGGAAGGCTTGATGACGTTAAAGACTGTATGAAAGGGAAGTTGCGATAGTCTTTCTCCTATTGTGTCATATTTCTGGGTCACTGATTTTGCCTGTGATCCTGGAACATTCCTGTCCGAACACATAGTTCTAACCCGACCCATATATCATCCCTAAAATTAGAGAGAAATGATGGGGGAACAACACTGATGAAGAAGTACCTAATTCTGTCTGTCAGCCTAAACTTGACAAACTCAAACCTTATCCCACAAATCTGATTGGTTGATTGGAATGTTGTTCCGGGATGAACAAAGATGTTGAGCCAGGAACATGATGCACTTGGTGAAATCAGGTTCATAGTAGTTCTGGGTCACCATGATTTTGCACCCTATCCCTACCCCTAAACCTAACCTTACCCATAAGTTATCCATAAAAATCAGAGGGAAATGATAGGTGAATAACACTGATGCAGAAGCACCAAACCCTGGTTGTAAGCCTAAACTTGACACAAATTGTAAACTTGTCCCTGAAATCTGATTGGTTGATTGGAACGTTCTTCCAGGATCAACAAAGATGTTGATCCAGGAACATGTTGTACTTGGTGAAACAGCTTCTCGAACAAGAAAGCTGTTGGATTTTGATCATCTGGAATTGATTGGATCATTGGATTGTTGTTTGCTATTGCTGCGATCTCATGTGACTGACATGTTGTCAGAGAAGAGAAGAGAAGAGAAGAGAAGAGAAGAGAAACAAAACATGTCATCAGAGAATAGAAGAGAAGAGAAACATGTCATCAGAGAAGAGAAGAGAAGAGAAGAGAAGAGAAGAGAAGAGAAGAGAAGAGAAGAGAAGAGAAGTCTCTGCTAGAGGGAGGGGAAGTTATTAAAAAGTTATTTCAGGAATTTAAAAAAAATGATGTGCACAGATAAATCATTTATAATAAACACTGACTATTCTTATTGTTTTAATGAAATATTGGCATTTTGATTTTGTGATTACTTTAAGTTTTCGGGATGTTCAGTCAGATGTTCAGTCAGAGAAGGAGATGGTTAGAATGTGGTCTGATATCCATCCCTTGCAAAATGATTCTCATCCATATTCCAGAGCTCTGCCTGGTGCAGGGTATGTCAAAAGATAACCTATATTGCTGTATTGTTATAAGCTACAATATCCTCATATTCGGTTGGAGATTGGTGAATGTACGGCAAACGAAAGACATCATGGTTGGTAGAGAAAGTCTGGAAGAGGATCATAGTATTTAAACCTTTAAGCACTCATATCCTCTCTGTCAGCAACATTAGTCTGAGTCAGACCCCTGAGCAACTGCGGGATGCAGCACAGAGGTATTAGAGCCATCTAATTCCTCTACACCTCCAGTAACCTGTGCATCTGCCAAGCTGAGAGGACGCTGGCACCATGATCAAGCTTAAAGGCAGGAGGCAAAGCCTTTTCCCCAACTATAAACTTGGGGTCACAGCCCCTGCTCCCAAGGATCCAGAGGACTCTGAGCTTCCTTTCGGCCAGCAAAACTGGGTGAAACCATGGAATTCGATGCAGGAATTAAGTAAGGATATTTATGACATCTACGCAGAGTATGAAGACGATGAAGAGGAGAGACTGCAGTCCACCCCTAGTAAACTGTCCTCTCCGACTAAGAACTACATGCTCAACATCAACGTAGGAGGGAAGGTCTACCAGATCTCTTACAGGGTAGCAGCAAAATATCCCAAAACAAGAATCGGCCGTCTTGCAACGTATACGGACCACAACAGGAAACTTGACCTCTGTGATGATTACATTGTACAGAACAATGAGTTTTTCTTTGACAGGGATCCAGACATCTTCCACAGCATATTCAACTTCTATAGGACTGGAGTTCTCTGGATTAAAGATGAATTGTGCCCACGCAACTTCTTGGAGGAGATCAACTACTGGGGCGTTCGTATCAAGAACACCCATCGCTGCTGCCGCATTTCATTCGAGGAACGGCAAGATGAACTCAACGAACAGCTGAAGGTGCAAAGAGAACTTGAGGCAGAGGTGGAAACTGAGGAACACGAGGACCTGTTTCAGGATATGGCTTTTGGTCATACACGTTTCCTCATTTGGAACTTGATGGAGAAGCCCTTCTCATCGGTCACAGCCAAGCTCATGGCAGTAGCATCCAGTTTCTTCGTGCTGGTATCACTTGTGGCTATGACTCTCAATACGGTAGAGGAAATGCAGAAGATGACCACCAGCCACGTGAGTGGGAAGACCTACTGTGAGTATGTGGAGATGCTCTGCATTGCATTTTTTACCATGGAATATATTCTCCGGCTTGTGTCCACACCTGACCTCACACACTTTACAAAGAGCGTGCTGAATGCTGTGGACCTGATTGCAATCCTTCCATTATATCTTCAGATGATCTTAGAGAGTTTCGAGAGTGACGACTATGGGAGACATGGTAGCGATATTGAGACTGTAGGACGGGTTGGTAAAGTGGGGCAAGTTCTCCGCATCATGCGACTCATGAGAATATTTCGTATCCTAAAACTGGCGCGTCACTCTACTGGACTTCGAGCCTTCGGCTTCACGCTCCGGCAATGTTACCAACAAGTGGGCTGTCTTTTCCTCTTCATTGCGATGGGAATTTTCACCTTCTCTGCCATGGTTTATACCGTAGAGCATGATGTGCATCACACAAACTTCACCAGCATTCCACATGCATGGTGGTGGGCAGCTGTAAGTACATGTTTTTCAGGTTTATGCCTGGTATAAAAAGTACTGTGGTTGTACCATGGTAAAGGGATGGGATTAGGTGATAATGCAAAGATACTTTAATATATCGTGGTCCTGACATTATCCATATACAATGGGATGTACATAGTCCACCAAAATACATTATGATGGTATATCCATGGTACACGTCCAAAAAACATGGTAATGTCATAGTACTTTTTTGTGTAGAGACCTGACAGAGCAAGACTTACTGGTGTCTTTCAGCTATAACGCTATTAAATGCTGTGTTGCTTCCTCACTCTGCATAATTTACAACTGCTCTTCTTAACTCTAGTTTTATTTAATTCTAATGACATTTCTGGCGTTTTGAGAATTTGTGACTGATTTTTTTTAAATCTAAAAAGATCATTTGTCATTTTACTGCACACTGAAGTATTCCTCGTCTATTTATTCCACAGGTGAGCATCTCCACTGTGGGCTATGGCGACATGTTTCCAGAGACCGCTCTGGGCAGGATTTTTGCATTTGCGTGCATCTCGTTTGGAATAATTCTCAACGGCATGCCAATCTCCATCCTGTTTAATAAATTCTCTGACTACTATGCAAAGCTGAAAGCCTATGAATACACCTCCACTATAAAGAATCGCGGGAAAGTGAGGTTTGTGAAAAGGGCTGCAAAGACATTCACAGATTGTTTTTAGGGTGCGATGCGCTGACCTACTTTTTTTTTTTTCATGGACTGATTTTTAACTCATGGACAACAAAAAATTCAAAACAACCAGAACACCCAAGTAACTGTCTTCAAACAAACTGTGCTGCTGGGATACATTTATATTGAACATCTTTTGTACTTCACATAAGCAGCACTTTTTTAATGCTGAATCACTGCATTTAGACAGCTCTCACTGGTTATAATGGAGTTTAATAAAAACTCTTCTGGGAACACCAATTTATTTGTCAGATATCAACTGTTAAAAACATTTTTACTGTGCCATAAGTAATAGTAAGAAAAAAAAGTCAATATATTTTTATATGGGCTAAAGGCAATGTTAAGACAAATAATCCAGTGTAGACAAACACTGCTTCAAATAATCAGTTGAAGGTTTTAACATCTGGCCAAGCACAAGCTCATCATCAGTACTTTTTACAATCTTGTATAGGCATTTAGTGTCAGTCAAGAAAAGCCGATTTATATCAACTGGTTTCCTCTGGAAGCACTCAGAGCTGGGCAGATTGGAAAAAGATCTCCTATGAGGTTAACTGCCGTATTGGCAGGGCTATTTCATGACTTAAAGCCAATTTACAGAGGTTAACCTGTTAAAATGAATTCAGAGCTGACATCCTCATTACAACAGCTTGGCATTGTATGTGACTTACAATTACAAAAACTTGTTGACTTAATAAAGGGTGGCCATTGTGACGTCTATAAGAATGCAGACAACTAGAATGTAATTAAATCTGAAAAGCATGCTCATGCAAGCATTGATAATCCTTGAAAGATTAATCCTTAGGGATCATTGAAGTCCCAAGGACAGATGGAAGTAGAGAAGGGAAACAAAATTAATTTTCAAGCCTGCATGTCTCCATCCTCATAGCTACCATATATATGTATGAAGACTTCAGATGTTTTTATATATAACAAATTAATCTCTCATAGAAATCTCTGAGTCACATTTCACCCCAAAAAAACAAAAAGAATTTTACTTGGCACAAAACAAAAGCACATTTATATGACCATTGTGATTTTCATGCCAATTAAACATTTCCTCCTGAAATTGGAAAGTGAAATAATCCCCTCGTCTTGACAGAATCGTTTTTTTTTTTTTAACAGCATATATTCAATTTACTACAATAAATATAATTATGATGTATAAATATATTTTTCTATATATATATATATATATATATATATATATATATATATATATATATATATATATATGGGGGGGGATATGACCTTGATTTGTTTTACAAGATTAGACATTAAAAAGAATAAATAAATAACTCAAAAACAGGTCCGGGTATTCTTGTGTATTTTGTATTTACATACATCAGCATATAAATTCACAATTAAAAATCCAGAAGAAAGAAAAAACAAAATAACATTGATTTGGGACATCAACCTCTTTTAGGCCAGTTTTTCCAGCAGAACCTCAACTCCTTTACAGTTCTGGATCTTCTGTAGTTTAGGAAGGATGGATTTCAGCATAACTCTCACTTCTTCAGCAACACTTTCATCTGCACTGTGAAGAAGGCTGTGGAAACACAAACAAAACCCAAATAAAGCAGCTGAAACTGGAATCAAATGCAACCAACCAATGCAAAGATCCATTCATAGATTAAGTGCTTCTCTGTATGCAGCATGGGCTTCAAATTTGAGAAATTTGATTGGTGGAAAAAAGAAGTGACATCAGAATAAACAAAGAGTCTAGGCTGAGAATATAAAGAAACAAATCTCTCGCTGCTTAAAGTCTTAGGGAGATTATAAGAGGTCATGCACAAAGACTGAGGCTGAGACGGGGAGTGGAAAAAACCCATAATCCTTTGCGGTGTGTAACTCAAGGGTTTGCAGCTGCGAGCCACAGTTTAGCCCTTTATTAGCATACAGACAACAGCATGGCATAATGAAGCAGCACTGTGGAAGATGTGCTTAACCCAAAGCGAACTGTGGGCAATTCCTCCAGCTAATAATCGACAGTATGATGGAAAAGCAGCAAATCTGCTGCGATAGTGAGCTTGTGATGTCATAGGATAAGCACTTTGAGGCTTTGTGAAGCAGAGGCTTGAAACATGAATGAATGTACAGGCATGTTCTTCTGGGAGTATATTCAGCGTATTTAACGCTCAAACAACAAAGGCTGCTGTGCTATTCTTTACGCCCACCAATCCGAAAGCAATTTACTAGAGTACACAAAAAGGAAAGCATTTTGTTATTTCTAGATCTGTTCATTTGTGGCAGCCATAAACTTACCAACAAAGAACAATGGCACCACGGTTGACTGAAGCCCACGTCTTGAGGTCCTCCAACTCCACCTTCTCCAGAAGAATCCTGGAAAAACGCTCTGTGGACAAAAATAAGGCAGGAGAGGACAGTAAAACTTGTGTTTTCATGTAAAACTGCTCACTTTGTTTTTATTAGCAGGCTTACACAGAGCAAAGTGACCTTTTAAAATAGAAAAGGAAACCCTAAAGTATCATGAAAATGAAAGTGTCAGAGTTTAATATTTTGTACTTGCCCTCTCTCTCTGCCTCCTTCATCTTAGCGTCCTGCTCGATCAACCATTTCAACACCAGGTGACCAGCGGGGTGTTCTGCCATATGCAGCTACAGGAAACACAAACATCAAACCATTACATTACAGCTTTTAATGTTGTTTATGTCTATGTGAGGTTTTTAATATGCTTTAAGACAAACAATGTACAAATGCACAAGTCAACACCATTGCTTAGTATTTTCTCCTTAAAACTGCAGTGCACTCCATGTGTTCATGGCGAGAGCCAAGTATAGTTATTAAAAAAATTAAACTAAAGATGTTTATTTGAGATTAATTATTTTTTTTTTTTTTTACCTTAAGACTAAGTCTGGATTTACTTGGTTACAAACCTTTTCAAAAGTATCAACAGAATAAAACAATTTTCTCAAAGGGGTAGAAGTATTACAGCAAAATATGTTTAATGGACAGTGGATTCTAACAAGATGAACACTTTGGTGAATTAAAAAAAATGATATGCGAGTCTTGAGTGTCCTATCCGGCATCGTGTGTAAATGATTTGATCCCAGCGATTATTTATATGGAATTTTTTTTTTCCCAACATCAAGATTTATTTCATGTAGTATTGTTGTTTAAAGGGATATTTCACTGCTTTAAAGATGAATGTGTATTTAAATTGGGTCATTTATGCAGTAGAAATGTGAAATTATTTTAGAAGTTGGAGCCTTATAGACTGAGAAAAGGCAGAAAATGTTTTTTTGGCTCATGTGGATGAAAGACAACAACTCCCAGAATGCACTTGCTTCGCTGCCCTATGAGGCCACTCCCAAGCCACACCTATCGTTACAGAGGGCAGTATCGGAAGAAATGATACAACTAGGCTACTAGTCGACTCGAAACTGAAAAGACGCCGTTTTATCGTGAGATCCCCCTATGGGCGGGCTGAACACATGCGGAACGAGCTCCTCCCACTGGCTGTCGTCTCTCGCCTCTGGCCAAAAAAGCCTCCGATGATGCAAAATTACGATTTTTCGTCATCTGAGGTATTTTCCCAGACACACAATACAGAAATCTCTTGTCTCAGGGGCACATGAGGGAGGGAAGCACGAAAATACTACCGGGTTTCTACTGATACAAAGCTTAAAGTCCCTGTAAAGGCAATTCTAAAAAAAAATTCTAAACACATTATAAATATTAGAAATGTATTGCTAAAACATATTACAAAGACTGTGAACTGTGAAGTACTGAATTGTGGAGTTAGACCGTTAAACAGTTTTTCATCATTGCTGTGTTCCGGATTTTTTGGGCGGGGCTAAAACGGGGGCTCGATGACACACTGGAGCCCCTGAGTTCCTGGACACGCCCCTACTTGATGACGCACTGGAGCCCATTCACATCAGTTTGCAACTCAATCGTGAGTTACTGTCAGTACTATTAGTTACTACATCCTACAGTTTGCTAGCTAGCTATGCCTTCGTCACGGAAATGCGTATTACCTGGATGCGATCACGTACAAAACAGATCGGTGTCCTTATTTAAATTTCCGAAAAACTATCATATCAACAAGAGGTGGATTAATTTTGTGAAGACCCACCTTGATGGAGAGCTGAGGATCGTGGTTTCAGCGCAGCCAGCGGACACGCCCCCAGCGTTTGAGAGCAGAGACTACTGCTCATTTTTTCAAGATTTTGATAGCTTATTTTATGTACTTGCCGGCTTTTTTTATCATTCAAATTTGGCTGGGTGGCTAATAACACATTTTTCTGTGGTGTGACAAACTCAGAACACATACTTAATTTTGACTTCACAGGGACTTTAATGCTAATCGGTGAAGTCTCCCTTTAAGCACTGATCGTTCTCAGATCTGTGAAAGGTATAGAGCATTTAACTGGTTCTGTAGATAAAGCTTCTTTCACAGCACTGTCTGCTTGCTCATTACCAGAGATTCCCGAATGGCCAGGTACCCAGCAGAAAATATTATTACAATTCTTTAATTCGAGAGATGACAATTTGATTAAAATCTTCACAGTTGTGAAGATGGGTGATCAGTTTTTAAAGATTCCAACATGACTTTGAATCAGTTATTATTAAAAAAACCTTTTGCGAAGAAATCTCAATAAACTTCAATGCCAATAATAGAGCATTTGCCTCTGCAGTGAAAACAACATCACATACTAATACTGGTATTACTGACAGCACTGCAAATATCTGAGGCTGAAACCTGTAGATGCGTTACCTGGCCGTCTTCTCCACCTGGTACGAGGGGCCCGGCCGCCAGAGCCGCCACCGCCTCCATGGCAGGCCTGAGATCTCCGATGGCGGCCCCCAGGATGTCACTCACAGCCACACAGCTGGCTTTATCCATCACCATAGCCTGGGCGTTCTCACACAGGTGCTCCAGCAGAGGAGGGGACACGGCTTCCAGCAGCTCCTTCCTCCTGATCGCTACATCCTTCTTACTGGAACACCAAACACAAAATGCTTCAGCGTTTGAGTGGAGCATTTCTTCATCCATCTTTATTGTCCATCTGACACGGTTGATCCAAATGGCATGCACATTCATAGAAAAGTGGACATTTTCTCATACGCCATACCTGTGTGCATTGCCGTCACCTTTCTCAAGCACCTGAATGATCTCGGGTAAGAGGTGTGCGGGGTCTCTTGGGCTCAGGAGGTAAAGCAGCACTTTTTTACCATGTTTATTGCTGATTATGTCAGATAAGGAACTAAGCATTTCCTGAGAGCAAAATAAGACATGTTATAAGAAATATTAAATCATCCAAATACTGGAGAAAAAACAACAACAGAAAAACTGCCAATAAAGAAATATCTAACTAAAGAGGACTTACTGAGATGATAATTTGTTTAACCAACTTGGTGTCGTCAATGCAATCGAATGCAGCCAATAAGACAAGATGAGCATATTCACCCTGAAAATAAATAAAACTTATGTTTACTTCCGTGAAACATTTAATGGAATATAACAAATTAAAATTATTAAAATAACAAATTATTTGAGGTTTGTTATTAATGTGTCTAGGTCAATTTTCCCCCTCGAAAATCAAATGAAAACAGAAATGATAATTTTCTTAAAGAAAACACTATTTTGGGTAAACTATTTCCCTCATTTTTTGTAGTTGAAATAAATTCCACAAATTTAAAAATACACAAACACACACACTCTTCACTATTATATAAATGTGTGTGAAAATAAATCTGCATGGTTAATCCTTTTAATATTTAATTTAAAACAAATCACAAAAATCGAACCTTTCATTGAAGTAAAACCAAGGCTGGATTAGTACCCCCAGGGACCTCTGGGTACTGAAGCTTATGGGCCCCCCTCCCCTACCTGACAACCACACCCTCTCCAAAGGAGGCACTAGAATTTCAGAATTTTTGATGGTGTTTTCTCTGAGATATTAGCCCAAAAACCACCGGGCGCACTTCAAAATGGCGGCCGCCAGCGACGTCACGATCTCAGAAGAAAATCGCTCGTATCTCGGCAACGCGAAGACCCAGAGAGCTCAAATTCGGGTGAGGAGGTCCCACGGGGACGCCCCCTACTGGATCGCTTTTCGCTGGGACCCCCGACTTTAAATGGCTATAACTCGGGGACCCGGGCGAGTTGGACCTATATTCTCGAGATATACCTTTATAAATATAAGGTATTTTCATTCACCTTTATATTTTTATATAAAAAAAAACTCCCATCACAGAGGGCCTGGGCACGTGCCCAGATTGCCAGTATGGTAGATCCAGGCCAAAGTAAAACAAATGAAAGTGGGGGAAATCACATTATGATTTTTTTTCTCTAATACACATTGGCCACACCTAATTTGGCAACCCAGAAATTAATATATATAAGATACATACTTAAATTTTTTAGCACACCAGAGTGACTGGGAACATGACATTATCCAATTCAGCCATGACTTCTTTAACAGGAGTATAAATGAGAGGAAACACGAAGGCCAAATTCCCTTAATTATCCATCACAATGAGTAAAACCAAAGAATATAGTTCTGATGTGTGAACATGCCCACGGTTAAATACACTGCTGGATCTTTAATGTTGTGAGCCTGTTTTTTGCTGGAGGTCCTGGACTTCTTGTTCAGATGCATGCTATCATGGATTCTAGCAAATACCAACAGATAAAAAATTAAAACCTGACGGCCTCTGCTAGAAATCTTATAATGGGCCGTGGTTGGATCTTCCATCAGGACAACGATCCAAAACAAACATCAAAATCAACACAAAAATATGTCACTGAACACAAAATGAAGCTTCTGCCATGACTATCCCAGTCCCTGACCTGAGCCCTATGGGAAGTGAATGGGCTGAACTGAAGAGGAGAAGCACCAACATGGATCTGGGAATCTGAAGGATCTGGAGAGATTCTGTATGGAGGAATGATCTCTGATCTCATCAGGTGTTCTCCAAACTCATCAGGCATTATAGGAGAAAACTCAGAGCGGTTATCTTGGGGAAAGGGGGTTGCAAGAGGTATTGAATAAAAGGGTGTCTTTAATTGTAGCCAACGTGTATTGGAGAAAAGAAATTTCATAATTAGATTTCCCCCCCATTTTTACTGGTTTTACTTCCATGAAAAATTAGATTGTGTATTTTTTGAATGAAAGGTCAAAAGGATTCACCATGCAGATGTGTTTTCCCAGGCTTCTTTGGTCATATTTACCAAGGATCCCAATAATTTTGACCAGGACTGTATATATATGGATTTTAGGGTGAAATATAATGTTTTCTGTGAGATTCACACATTCATAGATTGCACAGATTAGAAAGGCAGCTTACCATTGCAAACTTTGTAATGTATGATTTCATTGTTTTTACTATAACTTTGCGGTCCTGAAAGAAAGAGCAGAGACAAAACCATGTCAGGCTAAAAGCAAACGCCAGCAATCATGAAGAGTGTAATTTGGAGAGTGTAAAGGAGTGCTAACCTTAGGTGTGCCGTGCCATAAACAGTGCATGGTCACTCTGGCTCCATCATGAGTGTGTGCCATGTACACGACCGCTTCTCTGATGGCCTCGATCATCTCCTGAAGGACAGCCCACAACAGACATCAGTACAGACAGCAGACGGTAACATCAGCAGTCAAACTGGGCACAACACTCACCGTTCTCTGTTTGGCGGGAGCGTGCTCAAAGAAGTCCAGAAAAACTTTGTGGACCAATGAATGTTTAATGACGGCCTCCCTGTAGAGGGAACGTAATGCATTAATTCACTCAGAAATAAAGTGCCAAGACTCTATCATCACATGCCAGTAGGAATGGGCAGTATGATGATACATATCTGTAATAAACAATATTATGATTAAATTGTTTTTAATTCAGGTGTTACATAATGTGAGGCTGCTTTGAGCAGCCTCACATTGCAAAAAAGCAATGTAAAAGTTATCATTCATTTGTTTAAATTCCACCATGTGTACAGAGATAGACGGACAATTAAAACAAAATTAAAAATAAACTGTGGACAATAATTTTTTTTTTTTAAACTGAAATTTATTTTGGTCATACTGCGCATTAGGGGTGGGGTGGGGGGGGGGATTTTGATTCTTAGATGCATCGCGATGCGGACATGGACGATTCGGAATCGATTTACAAATGTCAAAAATCGATTTTTTATAATTATTTATTTATTTTCTAATAACGTAATATTGACTGAACGCAAAAGGCGGGAACCCTGAAGCGCGGACGCGCAGCGCTCGGACAGTCTGTGGCGTGCGCATAACAGACGCATGATGGCTGAGCGCGAAATCCGAACGGCACCCTCTTCGTTAAAAGCTGATGGAAAATAGGCATAATTTCATTGTGGACTATTTTGTATTTTTGTATGAGAGCTGCTTTCTGTATTGTTTAGTTTTCACATCAATATGCTGTAAACAGATCCGTTATATGTAGGATCCTCCACAGTCACAGTGTGTATCAGTGCAACGCCAGTCACAAAAAGTTACATTTTGACAGTGCTCTCTGCAGATGTTCATTTACTTTTTTTGTATAATCTGTTTTTGATTGTGGTATACAGCAACAATTTCAAGTCACAAGTCTTAGACTCTTTATTATCTAGTTGTGTATAAGAGCAGCTTTGTATGTTACTAATTATTCAGAATAAGACTGCAAGCATTATTTTTGTATGAGAACTGCTGGTGCATAATTCTATATTTTTGTACGAAAGCTGTTTGTGATTTTGCTACAGCAAAATGTTTATTTTTTTGTCTGAAGGATTATATTGCTCATTGCACATAACAGGAGGATGTTGGTTATAAGTCTATTATTAAATGTTAGAGATTCAGAATATGCTGACGTTTGTATTCATTTACTACAAGTTTGCTGCTCGTACAGGCACACATTTATTTTCCTGTTGGTTCTTTGCAATGTGACACATGCTGGCAAATGTAACCTTACAGTTGACTTGCCAAATCACTTCCATTTGTTTTATTAATAAAAGATATTGGAAGTAAATTCTTTATAGGTCATTATAAATACTTTGCTTTAAAAGTACCATGTAGTCACAAACACACAATAAAAAAAGATGCATCGATAATCGTTTTAGCATCGTAATCTGAATCGTGAGGTGCCTAGAGATTCCCATCCCTACATGTCAGCTTTAAGAGTAACTCACTTCTGTGCCATTGGTGTGAGGATCTGCTTCATTTCATCCATGATGCTCTCCATTTTCTCTGGATTTGCTTCCAAAACCTTCTCTAATGTAGGACAAATTGGGGACTGGCAAAAAAAAAGAAAAGCAAAAGTGATCACCATTTTTATGGACAACAAACACACTTGTCTTTCGGTTTACATGAATCTTCTAGGTCTCTTATCTGGCAGCTGAGAGCACACAAACCTTGCAGACTTGGAATACGTTTCCATAGAGTTCCTCAGTGAGCATGAGTCTCTGGGAGAGGATGGCCTTATCGTTGTAAGCGTACTCGACTACTGAAGACGCCTCGGAGTGCCTGAGCATCTGTCTGACCTTCCCCTTAAAGGCCAGCATCACTTCCCCGACCTGCTGCTTACTCCTGCACCACAAAAGAGTTCATTACCAAACCATTCTTGGTTGAATGCATCATTAAAACGTCATTCTGAACCGAGCCTAAAGTCAAACATAGCAAACATTTAAAGAGGTGGTTCAGGATTTTCGACATCGGACCTCATTTTCAAGTGAGCCTGGTTGTTATTCATCAGTGGAGACTGTTTTCAAAAAAATTCATCCAGTCCTTACTTTTGGATAGTTCGCCTATGCTAGGCTAGCGCGAGTCAACGGTGCACGTTAGCCTGCCATTAAAAACAGTTTTACCCACTCCACAGTACACCAAAAGCAAATAAATTATAACGCCAGACTATCGATGTAAATGTCTATTGAGAGAATAATGTTAGAAATCAAAGTACTCTTGTCAGCGGCAGGTAAATACACTTGCGTGATTGTTATGTGGACCGGCTCTCTCGGTTTCCTAGGTAACCAAATATAACTCCGCCGCTGCTGTAGACTGCTTATAAATACAGGGAACAAATTATAACTAATGCAATGTGATGAAAGGGTAGTTTGATTTCTAACATTATTCTCTCAATAGACATTTACATCGATAGTCTGGCGTTATAATTTATTTGCTTTTGGTGTACTGTGGAGAGGGTAAAACTGTTTTTAATGGCAGGCTAACGTGCACCGTTGACTCGCGCTAGCCTAGCATAGGCGAACTATCCAAAAGTAAGGACTGGATTTTTTTTTAAAAACTGTCTCCACTGATGAATAACAACCAGGCTCACTTGAAAACGAGGTCCGATGTCGAAAATCCTGAACCACCTCTTTAAAGAATGCAATTCATACAATGTTGTTTTTCAAGTTACTGCATTATAATGGACTTACTCTGAACCCAACCGTTAAAGAGATTCATGAGAAATGGATGTGACTTACCCATACATTAGAAACTTCTTCACAATGTTTCTGGCGTATTTCGATTTACTCAACTCCACAATATGCTCTAGAAAGTGAAATATCAGGGTAGAGAAGGGCGATGAGAGACGATAACTTCACATAAACACACGCAGTTCATTACACTGGCGATAAGACCGACCTTTGAGTTCCTCAAAGACCTCTTGCCTCTGGCTCTCACTGCCAAACTGGATAAAGCACTGAAGCACTCGTGTGGAATCATGAGCAAACGCAATCTAGCAAAAAGACAACCACAAAAAGAATGTTGTTTCACAGTTTAAAGGGACACTCCACCCATTTGCATTAAGCTTTGTATTGTTAGAAACCCAGTCATACTATTGAATGGTCGTGCAACACTCTCTCATTTTCCCCTGAGACGGGAGAAATCAGTTATTTACCTCTTACACTTCCTCCTACAATGACGCAAAAATCGTCATTTTGCGTCATTGTCGGAGGAAGTGTAAGAGGGGGGGATTTCTGTTGAGACTACAGACACTCGTTCCTCATCTTTCCCAGGGGGCGGGACCCGCTCACGCTACAGACCTATTACAGATCAGTGGGTGGGACTTTACTCTCTGAAACTGAAAGCAATATCCTCCATCTTGTTTGAAGCTAAGCTAACAGGCGCTGTGGAGACAGATGTAAAGTTATGACAATAGCGGAGGAGAGTGCTCAATATGATATAGAATAAGAGGATTTCGGAAGTCTGATGCTTGAATCAGGTGTTTGTGGCTACCTTTACAAGCCGCATTATAGCGAAGAGCAGCCGAGGCAGAAGACCTGCCTGCCGCGGACGAGGAGCCCGGACTGGCTCGAGTTAGGGCGGACTGGTGGCGCCGGTGATCTCACTATGCAACTACGAACCGCTACGAACACAGAGATAGAGTCCGTCTGCGGCAAAGAATTTCAACGATGACAATTTCTCCTGGACGAAATCTCTGAATCAGACGAGGACACGGACACTTGTGTTGTGAACTATCCTAGTTTCGCACTGCATATGTTCTGACTGAACATCCAGGTACCATGCAATAATTCACCTTTTCGAAAGAAATACAAACGAGGAGTAATGCACTAATGAGTTCGCCAACTAACTAGACATTTTGTGTGAAATGAATTTCAAGCTCTGGTGGTAGCTAGCCTTGTAGACGGAAGAGTGATTTCTCTTATAGGCAGATATGCGCTTTCTGGATTAGTGGGAGTGGCTTGTGGAGCTGTGCAATGTGGTGCATTGTGGGAGTTGTTGTCTTTCATACAAATGCGTCCTGAAGTTATTTTTTGTCTTTCCTCGGTCACGAAGGCACCAAATTCAAAATTTATTTTACATTTCGACTACATATATGACCCACTTTAAATAAAAAACAATGTTCAAATGGGTGGAATGCCCCTTTAAGAAATACAGTAATTCAGTGCAGAGTCTTTACTTACGGTTTTAATTTTTCCCTTCACAAGATCCTGTAGTTCTTTCATCAGTTTTTCCCTCTTTTGCTTGTCACAGTCTTTCCTGTACTTCCACAAAACACACACATATGAGCGTTTCTTCAGCTTTTGCACTTATCTCCCAGGTTTCTGAGATTTATTAAAATTAGATGCTTTTGGTTTTATGAAGGTCACATTCTTGGGTTTCATTTTATTTTGATGGTCCCTTTAACACATTCTGTTGACTGACTTGACAGTAATGTTGCACCTGCATGTCTACTAACTCTCATTAGTGTTAGTCGGGTATTAGTAGACTGGTAGGGTTAGGGTTAGAATAATAATAATAAGTTTGACATGTAGTTGCAAAGTTACTTATAGTCAGTAGAGTGTCTGTTGGAGGATCATCACAATAACGTGTTGGCAGATATTAAGCAGACAGTCTACTAATACTTTAATGAGAGTTAGTTGACACATAGATGCATCACTACTAATAGTCAACAGGATGTTCAAATGGGATCATCAAAATAAAGTGTTACCCATTCTTGAAATTAAAAGTTTATTGGAATAATATGCATATTATAATACTTTACTACTAAAGACAACCTATACAAAGAGAACCATACACAGGCCATTTCAATATTTACGGTCAAAACTATTTGTGTCCAATTTATATCAATTTTGTCCATACATTTTAAAAAGTTAGTGTGCTTGGTTACCAAGGAGATTACCCAGTGCAAACAAAGCATGCTTGAGATGATAAATATTATTTGCGAACAATATTTTTATCCTGCATTAATTGCATGTATAAGGATAAACACAATTGGTTCACCACAGAATGAACTGACTTGAGATGAGATGGAAATGACTGTTGAAAAAGACAATTCTACTGTGATGCATGTATATCTATTGTTTGACATTTCTAGTAGACAATTAAACTGAGTGAGACAACTGAAAAGTGTTTTATGACAGCTTGTTTTTTTATATTTTTTATTAAACGCCCATGACTGAAGAAAAACCCATAAACAAAATTCTTGCATGTAATAACCATAAGCACTTACCGTCTTACAATTTCCCACACTTGTTTGGCTCGGTTTACAATCTGGTAACTGTCCTTTCTCTCGTTCTGTTGACGATTCTGTTTCAAATCTTTCTTTTTCTGTTTGAATTCATCCCATTTAGGTTTCTTCCCTTCAGAGCCTTGGAAAGAAAACGTTCTACTGATTAATTTACACCAAAAATCACATCAATTCACAACACACCATTACAGCGGCTCCCAGGTAAGACACTCCAGGACATATTTTGACATTTGTACCTTCCTCCGGTTTGCTTCCATCTCCAGGGTATTTCCTCTTCTTTGCGAACTTTCCACCTGCTGGTTTTCCTTTGAATGTCTTTGGTCCTCCATCTGCCCCTGTTTTTTTAAAGCTCTTTGCTTTGTCTGTGTTGTAAGGTTTGAATGGCCGTTTGCCTTGTGGTTTTCCTCCAGTTTTACCTAATGAAGTAAAACACTGATATTAATGCATTGTAAGCATTTGCCTGAGCATAAGCTGTGTTCTGGATTCTTTACAACAACACTGCAAAACTGATAATTAAGAATATGTGGAGATCTTACAGCATAATATAAAAAATAAGAATGTAAAAAAGGTTACCTTTCGGCTTGAATGATGTTTTCTTGCCGTCTCTGGGCGTGAATGACTTCTTTCTCGGTTTAGCCTCCATTCTGGACTGGAAACGGTTGATTAAATTGTCTGATTAAGTTACTGGTTTTACAATTGTGTTTTATTCTGGAAGCTGGAATGCATGAATTTTAATCACGATACAATAGAGAATCCCCTGTGTCTGAACGACACCCTGTAAAGAATCAAACAGTGGTAATTTAAGTTTCTGTAGTGGCTTATACAATAACCTAAAAATAATGACAGGCAAGTAGTCTAATAAATGTTACATATATATTTACATACTGGACCAGTTCTCGTCCTAATTGAGAGGCAATTTCGTTGTTCTTTAATAAAACGACAAGACACGTTTTCCTACTCACCCATGTGTACAGACAAATCACTTTACGGCATCTGATTTCCAGCGTCGTAAGGAACTGGAAGCCCGTTTGCGACAGTCTGTCGCAGCGTAACAGGACAACTTAAAAGTCACTGGCATATTTGTTTAAAAGATCGTTTAATAATTTATTCCAAAATACCGTTTAGAATATTTTGATATTTTAGTTGTTATAAAATAGTTTAAGGTTTTTGCGATAAGGTAAAATTGTAAAATAGCAAAAGGATGTCTGATTCTCCTACAATATCTTCTTTTGTGTTCAATAGAAGAAATAAAAACATGCAGGTTTCGAACAACATGCGGGTGAGTAAATGATGACCTTTAACCACTAACAGCCTGCACCTGTCCAATAATAATAATAAATAAATAAAAAATGCCGTAAACACATTGAATTAATTTGGTATTAAAATTGCTATGTAAAACATGAATGCAATTTTGTTTCTTAAAAAAATCAACTGTAAACATTAAAATTTAATGTAAGATTAATTTAAAAAAAAATTAATAATAATCAACATGCCAACATGACATCACATGACATAATCATTTCAAAATATTATAATATTTATAATCGGCTCTCACTGGTGGTTGTGTTAAGAATCATATATAAATAATGAAGTGTAAAGAATCATATATAAATAATGTACGTGCATTTATAAAATCATAATTATGGAGAAAAAAAGATGCTGCAGCAAAAACACAATCGCTCTCTGGAGCACGAGAGCCCTCTGCTGGTAGAGTTGTGCATCTCTGAAGCTTTATTATTATTATGAACATATCCATTTAAATGCCAGTCAATGCATCTCTGAAGTCTAAAATATGGGGTGGGTGAGTGAGAGTGACGATACACAACCAACAAAACAAAAGGTAATATCTGTGTATAATAAAACGAGTAATCTGAAAGGGGTTTCACTTGCGGACCATGAATTCCTTATTAGCCAGTTAGTTGATGATACAGCACTTTACGTCCTATTTGAAGTGTATAGTAACGTGGTAACAGTAAAGAGGTGTTGAACTGCAGTATTACATGATGTGCATTTATCACACACTGTGTCTGTGTGGATGTGCTGTATTTACAGACGCCTGCGGTCGCGCTCTGGTGTCGCTGAAACGCGGTTTGTCCCTCTGCAGTCTCCGTCAGCAGCTGATATGCAGGTGAAAGGTCAGTCCAGTGCAGCAGACAGGATGGATGTCAACCAGGCAAAACAAGAGCATCTGCTCGCATTAAAAGGTATTGCGGGGTTCAACCTTTTCTTACTCTAGTAGCGAAAGAGCAGCTGAATGCCTGAACAATGTTGCGTGCTTACTTATATTCATTCATAAACCCCGCTGTAGCCCAAGCGATCGCCCTGCTAGCTGCATGCTAATCACTTCTGCTGAGTCTCAGATCTAACGTTACTGCTGCTCACTGGCCCTGCTACATGTGTACATGTGTAAGAGTCACACACTGTAAGAGTATGTGTCTGTGTCTAGCAGTTTTCTGCTGCTGTAGGAAACAAATGACAGCTGCTGTTTTGTGGCACCATCAGATACACAGAGTTCTGTCGTTCATTGATTCTAGTGTTGACATTGAGTCTAGTGTCAGAAAAGCTCTCTGAAGTGATGCTTTATTAGTCTTCTACATAATCTCTGCAGGGTTTAATGTCAAATAACCCTAAATTTATCATATAATTACTATTCTTGTCTTGGCATAATTTTCAGACTGACAAAACAATAAATGAATTAATTCCCCACAGTAATTTTCAATTTTGTTCTTTTGGTATGTTTGGTAGGTTACTGAAACTGGTATAACATGTGTTTTAAAACAGAGAGCGCATTAAATGGATTAAATCTAGCTCATGCTCAGTAGTCAGACTGAACTGATTAGAGTGACTCAGTGCAGTGTAATATTGCGCTTCAGGACAACAAGACTTTATATTTTGCATAAAGAAAATGAAGCCTTTCTTTTGGAATCATTAAGAATCTTTGCATTTTTTATTTTATCAGAGGTCACACTTGGCGATCAAAACAGACTAAGTATATAGCAAAAAAATTAACAAAATTGATGAATTTTGTTTCAATAATATTTATTCTTTAATTTTTTGTATTTTGAGGGGATTTCATGTCACAAGACCATATTTACTTCTAAATTATACACCATATAATAATAATAATAAATATAGCTGCAAGCAGCCATTACCGGGGCCAAGCAGAATATGACGACAAGACATGCTAACATTACTGAAAGTGTCAGACCAACTGCAACAATGAGCAATTAAAGACATTTAAAGAGGATTATAGGCGAAATGGCTGAAAAATCATAGAAACTGTAATTAAAAATATGATTTAATTGATTATCACTTTTGACCAATAGGTGGCGCAGTTACAAAACTGATGTGATGTGGTCAGAGTGAAGTGACAATGACACATACAAAGTTTGGTGTCAATATGTCAAGTCATTGCAGAGATAAAGCCTGAATAGTGCTTTTAGCATCATGCCTCAACTTTGCTGCTGCGCTATACGAAAACGGTTTCGTGTATCGACACGAAATCCATAACTTTTAGTCGGCACGGTCGGGAGATGATACGATCCGATTTTGGTGAAAATCGGATAAACGGTCTAGGAGAAGTTCGAAAAAGTAGGTTTTGAATGAAAATCAAGATGGCGGACAGGAAGTTTGGCCAAATAAGGAAAACTTGGTATCTATGTTCTCGGCTTGACCCAAAGAATCTATTAAGACCAGTGGCATTTCAATAGCCAGATTTATTCAAAAGTTAATAGCCTTTTTGGAAATTTTGTTATACTTTTGACCACTAGGTGGCGCTGTCTCGAAATATTTTGGGTACCTTCAGGGGATGGTGCTGATGGCACATTCTGAGTTTCGTAATATTACACCAATGCATTTGTTTAGTATAGCATTTTATTTCACAAAACTGCATTGAAGTCAATGGGAATTTCATGTTTTGTTCTATTATAGCGCCACCAAGAGGCTCAGTCCCACCATTTTTTTTTGTGTCCTCAGAGTGAGCCCATACATATGTGTGCCAATTTTGGTGCAAATATCTCAATTTGCTTTGGAGTTATAGACATTTATATGAAAAAACACGTAAAAAATTACTGACACATGACTTTGATTGGATTTTACTACCCCTTACTATCAATATTTTCGCATTTGGGCATGTGTGTGTAGTTAACAAGCTATGATTCCAAACTTCTGACGGTGGTTTCGTCTCGATCGGACAAACGGTTTCGAAGATATCGCCTAATGTTTTTTAAGCGCTAAATCACAACGCTACACAAACCGTAAGGCAAAACCTAACATGTTTGGTATCGTTGGACTCGGCAAGGATTCAGGAGTCTAAAGAGATGAGTTTCATGAAAATAAGTTGACCACACCCAAAGTTATAAGCATTTGAAAAAAAAGATTCACCACTAGGTGGCGCTGTTTCGAAACTTCTCAGGCTCCTTCAGGACATCGTGCTCTTGACCCATACCAAGTTTCGTAACAATCCGTTCATGCGATTTTAAAATACAGCATTTTAGCACAAAATTCAAAATGGCCGATATGGTAAAATTGGATATCAGTCGACTCGGCATGTCGCCCTGAATCTAACAAGACCAATTTTATGATTTTTGGACAAACTGTTCAGAAGTTATAAGCAAAAATAGCTATTTTTCATATCTCCGGACCAGTAGGTGGCGCTGCGCCGAAACGCAGCATGTAGCCTCAGGTCATGCATATGATGATATGTACCAAGTTTGGTCTAAATCCGATAAAGCGTTGCGGAGATACAGCCTTACATCTGTTTTTGCAAGCGCTACGTAAAATTTGTTCGAGCGTTTAGCGAAAACGGTTAAGCGAATCAACTTGAATTCCATAACTTTTTGTCGGCATGGTCTCGAGATGATTTGGTTCAATTTTTGTGAAAATTGGAGTAACGGCCTAGGAGGAGTTTGAAAAAGTAGGTTTTTCGGAAAATTCTAAATAACGGAAAAAATTTTGTTGATTGGCCTTACGGTTCAAAAGTTATTAGCAAAATAAAAGTGAATTTTTGGACAGGTGGTGGCGCTAGAGGGATTGGTTTTAGGACACCAAATTTGCTATGGTGACAGTTCAGACTGTCCTCTATAATAATAAGAACGGGAACAGATACAATAGGTGCCTCCGCACCTTCGGTGCTTGGCCCCTAATAATAACATATAAAATATTATTTTCAGTTAATACAGTGTTTAAATTATTTAATATCCAATGCATCGAAGGCAGAGTTTCATACCATTCTGATGAAGTAAAAAATGTTTTGGTCTAATTTACCAATATTGAAGCTTGTTCCACCATGGAATAAAAATGTAAAACTTATTCATTCTTAAAAACAATTCTTATTTTTTTCTTGCATTTGCAAGTTTACATCTCGCAATTTATACTTTTTTTCCTCAAAATTGCATGATATAAATTGCATGTTGTGATCATGAAATAATTTCACAATGCTAATCAAGTGAAATATTATCAGATCATCATTTGGTGCTGTATGACAGGGATGTGAATTCAGGAATTCAGGGCATACATGGAATAAGACATCTAACTATATATATATATTATTATTAACCTTATATTGTAAATATCACTATGTTTGTCTTTGGATCAACTGCATCAACTGAGCATTTAAAGTTACACAAGAAACTAAGACGGTGAACTAATGGTGCATTCGTGTCTACACAAGAGCTGTTACTGTCTGTTACACTGATCAACCTTAAATAAATCTAAACAAAAGCAATTAGACCCTCCAAGAGTTAACAGTACATCATGTGTGTTTGATAATGAAGTATTGTAAAGATTTCATGTTATGTTTGTCCCTCCAGTGATGCGGCTGACCAAACCTACGCTTTTCACAAACATGCCGGTGACGTGTGAGGACCGAGATCTTCCAGGTACAGTCCAATCACACGAATCAGGAAACATTTGAAGAATACACACATTTTGTGAAATCAGATACTGATTCTTTGGGAAAGAAATTAATTTCATAATTCATAAATTAATTATTATTAATTGTCTAAAGCAATTGTCTGAAGTTTCCTTCAAAATAAAAGCTCAAGGGTTAATCTCTTGCAATTGTAGAAATTAGGACAAAAGTATTGTAATTTTAAAATATATGGCTATAACTAGCCATAGAAATAATAATAATATAAAAATATAATTATTATTATTATATTCTAATTCTACCAGCGTGAATGCTATATATATATATATATATATATATATATATATATATATATATATATATATATATATTAGTATATAGCTATATATACACTATATCACAACTAAAAAGAGGTTTGAGTCCCTTTAAAGTTCAGGTGCACATCCATTCATCAACTTATTTCTTTGTTCAATTTGGACACTGGTTGGAGCTCTTCGTTTGAGCTCTTAAAGTGCACCAGATTGATGAATTGAACTTTAAAATGTTACACCTAGAGGGACCGGGGTCCACCCGCCACAGTCTCACTAAATCCAGTGGAAAACACTGTAAATGCACTGAAACATTTGTTGTTATAATGCAACACATGAACCCCCTGCTGAGTCCAGTGTTGAGTTTCTCTGAAAGCTATTATCAGCCGCTCAGTCTCTGCGCTTTTGCATTACCCAATGCTCTGAAACGCGATCGCCAGCGGCCGCGCTCCAGGACCGCGTGTCATGACGACTCTTCTGAGTGGCAGTTCTGAGTAGCACTTCTATATATAAAAGCGGCTGAAATATGTTCCCCCGTTAATCTGCATGAATGAGATTGTAATGTTGAAAACATGAAGTGAACGGAGTTCATCAGACGCCACCTCGTGTTGTTATGCTTCTAATTTGTATGAATAGTCAGCATGGCTTGCAGATAGTTTAGTTTGGTTATTATTATTCATAATTTGATGACTCGTAAATCATTGTTATATTTTGCCATACATGCATGTTGGCAAATCATGGCCTGTGACCAACATGTGTGGCCTTCTTGAAAGTCTTGACTATACATAAACTAAGGCACAAATAAAAGTCTGTGTTGATTTAGATGTCTGTGGGGGTCTAGACTGTCAGTCAAGAGGTTTTACAGCTCTGCATATCACATGTCTGCAGGTGATTTGTTTATACGACTCATGAAAGACGATCCGTCTACTGTAAAGGGGGCAGAAACACTAATCCTTGGGGAAATGCTCACGCTGCCTCAGAATTTTGGGTAATGTATAGATTTAATGACCTAAAATTTTATGATTTATTTTTGGATTTATTAATGAGTTCATGGCACTTTCCACAAACACGGTACACTTTGGTATCGCATGAGTTTTTCATCTATGTTTATATCTATATCATTATTGATATCTATCTATCTATCTATCTATCTATCTATCTATCTATCTATCTATCTATCTATCTATCATTATTGATATCTCTCTATCTATCTATCTATCTATCTATCATTATTGATATCTCTCTATCTATCTATCTATCTATCATTTATTGATATCTCTCTATCTATCTATCATTATTGATATCTATCTATCTATCTATCTATCTATCTATCTATCTATCTATCTATCTATCTATCTATCTATCATTATTGATATCTATATCTATCTATCATTATTTATATCTCTCTATCTATCTATCTATCTATCTACCATTAGTGATATCTATCTATCTATCTATCTATCTATCTATCTATCTATCTATCTATCTATCTATATATCTATCTATCTATCTATCTATCTATCTATCTATCTATCTATCATTATTGATATCTCTCTATCTATCTATCTATCTATCTATCTATCTATCTATCATTATTGATATCTCTCTATCTATCTATCATTATTTATATCTCTCTATCTATCTATCTATCTATCTATCTATCATTATTGATATCTCTCTATCTATCATTATTGATATCTCTCTCTCTATCTATATCTATCTATCATTATTGATATGTCTATCTATCTATCTATCTATCTATCTATCTATCATTATTGATATCTCTCTCTCTATCTATCTATCTATCTATCATTATTGATATCTATCTATATATCATTATTGATATCTATCTATCTATCTATCTATCTATCTATCTATCTATCTATCTATCTATCTATCTATCTATCTATCTATCTATCATTATTGATATCTCTCTATCTATCTATCTATCTATCTATCTATCATTATTGATATCTATCTATCTATCTATCTATCTATCTATCTATCTATCTATCTATCTATCTATCTATCTATCTATCTATCTATCTATCTATCTATCTATCTATCTATCTATCTATCTATCTATCTCACCAGCCACTTTATTAGGTTCACCTAATAACCCTTCTCATAAGCTAGTTTTAAACTCATCAAATATCTATAATCCCATCCTAAATCACAGGTAATTTTGAAATTTCTGAGGAAAAAAAACATAATTTTATTTATTTTTGTTAGGAAAATGCTCACACAAACCAAACTGTAAAAAAAAAAAAAAAACAGGTGAAGATCAAGCACCTCAGGTCCTTTTCTGTGTCCTATTAGTGGAAAGTGCCACATGCCCATTCGAATCCCAAAACGTTCCAGTGATGCGAAAAATGCATTCTCACCATTCCCCGTACAGAAATATTTTCCTTGGCGAGACCTTCTCCAGTTACATCAGCGTGCACAACGACAGCAGCCAAGTGGTCAAAGACATTCTCGTAAAGGTAACGGCTCAGGTGAAGTAGTAAAAGCCTAATGTAGTTGTGTTGGTTTTGGTGTCTCGCTACTATCCCACGATTGTCTCTGTTCGCAGGCAGACCTGCAGACCAGCTCCCAGAGGTTAAATCTGTCCGCTTCAAACTCGGCCGTTTCAGAGCTCAAGCCAGAGTCCTGCATTGATGATGTCATCCATCATGAAGTCAAGGAGATCGGGACACACATGTGCGTAACTTCTGACACACTCCAAACATTCCTAGTCTTTTAATGCTGGGTAGCGTTAATATAATGAATCGAATGGAGTAGTCCTCCACAATCTTATGTTGTTAACAAAAAAATGTAAAAGATTAAAAGTAGTTTTCGGGAATTTAAATAAAGCTGAAATGAAATCAAATATAAATATTATTTGAAAAACTAAAAACTAGATACATTTTTTTGTAAATAAGTAAATAAATTGAAGTTGAAGTGCTAAAATCACTAAAATTAAAACTGAAATAAAAATGATCTAAATGGAAATATACAAATTACAAATACTCATAACAAAATTACTATAACTTAAACGAAAATAGAAATAAAAACGTAAAATAAAAAAATAAAGATATTTCAAAATTGTAATAAATACTACAATATCTAAAAAATTGTGTTTTCAAAAACGATTAATCGCATCTAACAAAATATTTTTTTATATAATATATGCGTGTATTTATGTTACATTTATTATATGAAGAGTTCAGATGCAAAAGCCTCTAAGTGCCATCAGAAATTTTCTTCTAGAATGATCATTTTTATAAAGCTTGTATATTTAAGTTAAGCAATTTCACTTAAATGACAATTAATAGGTAATTTGCATTGCCATTTAAGTGAAATTATTGAACTTAAATATACAAGCTTGATAAAAATTATCATTCTAGAAGAAAATTTCTGATGGCACTTAGAGGCTTTTGCATCTGAACTCTTCATATATATATATATATACAGTGTATATATAGTGTATATTATGTATAAGTGTGTGTGTATATTAGGGTGACCAGGCGTCCCGAAAAATTCGACAAAAGCTGTTGTCCCGAATCCGGCCCTAATTGTCCCGAAAATTATACTAAAGCAAAATCTTGAGTAGTTATTGTCTGATAAAACATTAAAAACTGTCCGTGGAGGTCGAGTGGTCTAGCAGCCCCCGCCGGCTGCTCATTGGCTGCAGCAATTTTCATTTATTCGTTTCGTTGACATGGCTGGTGTACCGGAACCCCAACATGGGTAAATTCAAGTCCCGCCCCAACATTTTTGGGTTTAATATCCTCTAAATTACTCAAATTACTGGAGTAAAATTGGTTGCAAATGCTGTTGCATGTTCACGTTTCTACCATAAATAGATCAAATCCATCAAGAATAAGAGATGTATACAGTACGCTGTTGTCCTCACCATATTTGTGTCTGATCTTCTGATTCCAGCTTGGTCTGTGCTGTCAGTTACACCACTCAGACTGGAGAGAAGCTGTACTTTAGAAAGTTCTTCAAATTTCAGGTGAGCTCATTTCCTCCTGCTCTGTGATTGGACGCCAGCTCTACGCAAACCATTTTGCACAGAGCCGAGACTTTTAATTTACACTAAAGCTTGACATTTGAACTGGAGCATGAGATCTCATGCTGCTTTACACATCCTGAAAATAGTCTGCAGAGTTGAAGAACTGAAGCTAGGTCATTGAAAGCAGTCTTGAGTTGTGTGATAAATTCAATTTGATATGGATTCTGTTGAAGTAGAATCAAACTGCAGCTCAAACTTCAGTTTTAACTCTATTTTGAACCAGGTTCTCAAGCCTCTAGATGTAAAAACCAAATTCTACAATGCTGAGGTAAGTTTACATTTACCAGTTTGAGTTCCTATGTGTTTTTCCCCCCTAATATTTAGAGAATAAATACAAAAGCAAATGACTCACTTATAGTCTCTAGTATTTTCCATGGTCATACTGTTTATCTTCCTCTCTGCACTGCCTCGCAGCTTTTGAAATGATTTATAGTGAGGCTATGCTTTTTAAGATCCCATTTTATACATTTTCATTTGTTTCATTTGATATCCCTTTTGTAAGTAGTGTGTGTGTGTTTCATTCATAATTCACTGTTTTGTTCACATTTATGCTGCCTCAAGAAGAAAACTGACATTGTCATTTTCTGGTGCATGTAACCTTCACTTCTCTAATGTTTATTTTTGTGTTTTATTCCTCCATTAGAGTGACCTCAGTTCCGTGGTAATTGTTTTTCTTTCTCATTGCAACTTTTTTTTCAGCATAACATGTTTCTTTTCTTCTTCTGAGCCTCTGAAACAAGCAAGGGGAAAACATATGAAAAGTATTTTGATATTCAGATAACAGGACAGTACTGAGATGGAAAATACGAGATTGTGTTGAGAAATCCAGACCTGTGCTATTAGTAAAAATTTTTTTTGTAACTCATACTTTTTTGCCAAAACCTTTATTTAATTTGTGTTAAATGACACTAAGTTACTGTATTATCTGTTGGCAAGATTTTAGAAAGGCTACGTTACCTACAGCAGTAGCCTAAAGAAGGCCTGAATAGCTTTTTGGCTATTGGTTATTACTAAGCAGTAACATGAGAAACCAGGCATTAGCCAAAATGGAAAGTTGTTTCAAAAGGTAGAGCGGATGGATGGCTGGATAGATCAATGTATGTATGCATGTATGGATGGATGTATGGATGGATAGATGGATGGATAGATAGATAGATAGATAGATAGATAGATAGATAGATAGATAGATAGATAGATAGATAGATAGATAGATAGATAGATGAATTGATATACATGTATGTATGGATGGATAGATGGATGGGCGGATAGATGGATAATGGACATGGATGGACGATGGATAGATGATATTATAGATGGATAGATGATGGACAGATGGATATGGATGGATAATGGATATAGAGGATGGATGGATGGATGGATATAGATGGATGGATGGATATAGATGGATGGATGAATATAGATGGATGGATATAGATGGATAGATAGATGGATGGATATAGATGGATAGATGGATATAGATGGATAGATAGATGGATATAGATGGATAGATGGATATAGATGGATAGATAGATGGATATAGATGGATGGATGGATGGATGGATATAGGATGCAGTAAAACTGCACATTTTAGAGTGGCCTTTTATTGTGGCCAGCCTAAGGCACACCTGTGCAATAATTATGCTGTCTAATCAGCATCTTGATATGCCACACCTGTGAGGTGGATGGATTATCTCGGCAAAGGAGAAGTGCTCACTAACACAGATTTAGACAGAATTTGTGAACAATATTTGAGAGAAATAGGCATTTTGTGTACATAGAAAAAGTCTTAGATCTTTGAGTTCAGCTCATGAAAAATGGGGGCAAAAACAAAAGTGTTGCGTTTATAATTTTGTTCAGTGTAGATGGATGGATACAGATGGATATAGATGGATGGTTAAATAGATGGACGGACAGATAGAAAGATCAAACCTCTACAGTAACAACATTTATTTTTACAGTGTTTATTGTTATAAATTAAATCAATTATATTTGAAAATAGAAAATGTCCTTAAATTTAACCAAAAAAATATATAATTTTTTAATTGGCAATCCACATAATCTAATAATAATAATAATAAAGAAATATGTAAACCAAAAATTAGATGAGAGAAATATTTTTTGTGTGTTTTCCTCGACTTGTTTCCTCTCACTGCTTCTGCTTCACTGCTCCCTCGCTCACAGTGCTAAACTGAATCAACTCACTCTTTTCCTGAGGCTGGGACAAACTGATGCTTGTTTTCAATCATCTTTATACCAATTGATGTTTTCTTTGACAGATTTAAATTACTTCTGGTTTGAAATTTCAAAAACCACATGTTAACAGTTTTATATCACATTAGTATCAATAATAATGGCTTGATGAGTTAAAAGACTTCTTTAGAGTGACATGATATAGTCTAATTAGTCTAAACTGTTTGATTTCTGGGCTATTGAATGAATCCGGCTTGGCATGGGATCTTTGCTTCATGCTGTATCAATAACAACACTTCTGTCAAACGGTGCTGTTGATCCACAGGCATGAACTAACCTCCAACTCAAGATGACACTAATGGGCAAACAGCTGCTTTATATGCCTCTCTGAAAAAATTCAATAAATTCCACTTAAACTTGTCTAAAGAACTTGATTTGATGGGCCACAAGACCTTTAAACAACGATGATTCAATTCAGTGCCATTCACAACCGAAGAGATAGTCCTGTTTATTGTGATATTACTGAATTGTAATTCATTAGTATGCATTGTCTGTATGCAAAGCCCTTCAAATAAAGTATCCCTCCAGGATAAAGTGTATAAAATATTAATTTATATACATACAGTACAATACTATTCTGACCAGGGCTGAGTAAAGGCCAACTATGATCGCAATCTCCATTGAACTCTATTGGTAACTTGCGACCATAGTTGAATTTGGGAAACGCACCCCAGATTTGACGTGTTTGACCTTTGACCCTACAGACGGATGAGGTGTTCCTAGAGGCACAGATCCAGAACATCACTACGTCCCCAATGTTCATGGAGAAAGTGTCTCTGGAACCTTCTATGATGTACAACGTGACTGAGCTCAACGCTGTGTCCTCTGCGGACGAGAGGTGAGCCTCACTGTTACTGTTGATGTGTTTGTGTTCCACACTACCAGTCAAACGCTTTGGGGAAGTATATTTATATATTTTTTTAAAGAAATTCAAACTTTTATTCAGCAAGGATGCATCAAAAGCGACCATAAAGTGATCGTAATATTTCAATTATTGAACTTGAACTTTCTATTCACCAAAAAAAATGATCAGTTTCCTCAAAATATGAAGCAGCGCAACTGTTTTCAATATTGAAAATAATCAGAAATGTTTCTTGAGCATCAAATCCTCATATTAGAATGATTTCTGAAGGATCATGTGACACTGAAGACTGGAGTAATGATGCTGAAAATTCAGCTTTGATCACAGGAATAAATGAAATTTTAACATGCAGTACATTCACATAAAAAAGTTTTTTTTTTAAATTAATAATTATATTGCACAATATTACTGTTTTTACTGTATTTTTGATCAAATAAATTGGTGAACATGAGACTTTCAGAAACATTACCAGTTTTACTCAATCCAAACATTTGAACAGTAGTATATGTTTATAAAAGAATGTATTCGGTTCAATACAATTTTCATGATTGTTCTAATTTGTGACGTGCTGTAGATTGGCACAGAAAATAATGTTAACTTGTATGATGTTGACATTTTGTAAAAACAAATAAAAATCATATTTACAGTTAAATACAGTTAAAATGCGTACAGTTTTGAACACTTGAGACTAGTGTGACAAAATTACATCCAATCTTTCGACTCTCGCTATTCCAAAAACACAAACCACACAAATCTGCTTTTAAACCCTCTGAAACGTCTCGCCTCATAGACTTCTATTGTAAGTGCATCACTGTAAATGAGATGATTGTTTGCTTTTATAAACTGAGGGAAATTTGTTTGGTAATTGACAGTACGTCACAATTGTTGTTAATAGAGTTTAAAGGAATAGTTCACTTCAAACTGAAAATTCTGTCATCATTTACTCACCGTCAAGTTGTTTCAAACCTGTATGAGTTGCGTTTCTCTGTTGAACTCAAAAGAAGATATTTTGAAGAATGTCAGTAACCAGACAGTTGATGAACCCCATTGACTTCCATAGTAGGAAAAAAAATACTATAGAAGTCAATGGGGTCCTTCAACTGTTTGGCTACTGACATTCTTCAAAATATCTTCTTTTGAGTTCAACAGAGGAAAGAAACATACAGGTTTGAAACAACTTGACAGTGAGTAAATGATCACATAACTTTAGTTTTTAAGTCAATTTCCTTTAAGCTGTACTGAAACCAGAAGATTCCTGTTAATAGATTAAACTTTAATGTTCTTTTGTGTAACCTTGTAGAGTTAAAGTGTGGTCACATGAGCAAAATTTGGGCTTCATTTCGTGGACAGAAAAGGCCCATTGTCTATTGTCAAAAGAGTAGTGATGTATAAAGCACAGCTCGCACATAAGTCGCTTTCTGTTGGTCAACATGGGGAATTCATGCCACCAACTTGAACCAAAATTCCCAATCGTGTTCACTTCCTATTGAAATGACGTTTGCTAAACAGCTGTAAATGTTCCAGCAACAGACTTGTTGACATTATTGAACTTATGCGCAACGTTTTCTTGGATTTCCGCAGTGAGTCGACGTTTGGGAAGATGTCGTATCTGCAGCCCTTGGACACGAGGCAGTATTTGTACTGTTTGAAGCCCAAGCCAGAGTTTGCGGAGAAGGCCGGGGTCATCAAGGGGGTGACGGTGATCGGCAAACTAGACATTGTTTGGAAAACCAACCTCGGGGAGAGAGGACGTCTACAGACCAGCCAGCTACAGAGAATGGTACAGTGCTCAGTCACTATAGTTAATCCAATGATCTACAACACAAATCTGTATGTTACACAGAACGCGGCTCATTCAGGCCTTCTCTTCTAGGCTCCTGGTTACGGTGACGTCAGGCTTTCCCTCGAGTTCATCCCAGACACGGTCAACCTAGAGGAGCCCTTCGACATCACCTGTAAAATCACCAACTGCAGGTCAGAGCACGGCTGAGAGCCTGTCAGGTTACACATGAACTCTGTGGGTTTTAACCGCTGGTGTTCCCGTTGTCAGTGAGAGGACCATGGATCTGGTTCTGGAGATGTGTAACACGCGCTCCGTCCACTGGTGCGGGGTGTCCGGCAGACCGCTGGGTAAACTCAGCCCCAGCGCCTCGCTGTCCATTCCTCTCAGGCTCCTGTCGTCCGTTCAGGGCTTACAGGTATGCTCCAGCAGGCCTGAGGCGGCATTATGATATTTCAATGGGCTTTTCATTGGATGTATTGCAGAGTCGGGCACGATTTGCTACTTGAATTCAAATTCAGTTTAGCGATATTTAGTAATTCGGCATGTAATGCAAGGGGCCGATCATAACAGCAGTCATTTACAGATAGGCTTGTCTTAACCCTCTGGTGCTCTTCGCGTGTCGGTCATAAATGACCAAATTTTAATTTTTTATTTTGTCAATGAAATGAATGTACTATATTTTAGTTTGATAATGTTTTTTATTTAATATTTTGTATTTTTAGGGGATTTTTTAATACTAGATTATATTTACGCTGTATTTATAATCCATTTATTCACTTTTTGAGCATAGACCTGGAAATTAAATTTCCAATTTAAACTGTTGTAAATCTTGAAGTTAAATACTTAAGTTTGATCTATTTTCAAAGACGACACTTGAAAAACGTTTAAAAAAGTGAACTTAAAAAAAGTGACAATTTTATGTGTATTGCTATGAAAAATGCACAAAATAATATTTTCAATTTTTGTATGAAATATACATTTTCAAAATCACGTTTTACTCTAAAACTGCAATAAAATCAAAGCCAAAAATCAAAAACAAACAAGTTGTGCTCCAAATTTGACATTGATATCTCAAAAAAAGGAGCTTTCAGTCAGATTTTGTGTGGCTGCACAAAATTACCAAGATTCGTACCATTCCAATGAAGTAAAAAAAATGTAAATAAAAAAGAGCACCAGAGATACAGTAGCAAAAATTAAATGAATTATGATGTAGGATCCATGATACATCTATGTCATTTCTGTTTTTCTTTTAGAGCATATCAGGACTGAGGCTGACGGATACTTTCCTGAAAAGAACGTATGAATATGATGACATCGCACAGGTCTGTGTGGTGTGTCCTTACACGAGTCCAGAGAGTTGAACCCCTGTGGCATTTTGCACTGTCTATGTCAATGGACCAACTTCCCATCTGTTCTGCATCTATTAATATAACACCTTTGCTCTTTACCTTTAAGGTTGTTGTTTTAAAATGTCATTTTTTAAAGCCCTTAATCATGATTTTAACTGTCAATGTAAATAAAATGTCAATTAAAAATCAGCTGTTAAAACATTTATAAGGTTTGCTATACAAAAGTGTGTTGTCCTGGTGGGCGATAAGCAAATATCATAATGTTTCTCCACAAAGGACGCCGATATCAACAGAATGATTTCAAGACACATTTATTAACATTGTTTTTTGACAAAACATTATACTGCTCTGTGTTTTATAAGCATATTACATAGGCTTCAATCACTCATCTGACTGCAAATATCAGATTATGGAGCATGCAAAAGAAAATTGCAAATGCTGAGATTATGAATATGCTTATTATAGCAACATTTTGTTGTCATTACCAGTGAATAAAATGACTAAACAAACAGATCTGGTGAAGCAGCTGATATAGTGATTACCACGCACAAATGTCTCTTGTTCCTAAAACGAACAGAATATGTTGTAAAAAATAATCAGAATGCGTTAAAGGGTTAGTTCACGCTAAATGACAACTGTCGTCATTTATTCGCCCTCATGTCCTTCCAAACAATGAGTCAATTGTCATTTTAGCTGTGAACTATTCTTATACAATGCCCTCGGATGTTAATAACATGGCCCCGAATCTAGTTAATAGGCATAAACATATGATCAATCATTCGTTTAGTAAAATAAAGTCAACTCTGATGTGTCATAACCAGCTACATTCATAAAGAGGACTGAAACATTATCTACACAGACAAACACAAAGAAACCTAAGAGAATGTTCTGTGTATAAGGTGATTTTAGATGTGTTTTCTCCTCTTCCCTCCTGACGTCTCCGTATAAAGTGCCATTCCCTCCATCCCGGGTTCGATTCAATAGAAGAATGAATTTAACGATTGCACTCACGTCTCTTTTTCCGCCCGCCCTCCTCCGATTCTTGATCCTGCACAGACCAGATTTATAGTTTTCATTATTCTGCAGGACACACGGGTGCGTGAACATAAAAGTCCTGTCCATGGAATATATTTACAGCAGTATAAATGTTATAGGAAAATCCCTACTAGTTACACACAGTGATAAGAGCACTGGGAAAATGTCCAACACAGGCTCACTGGGAAAATGAATGTATATCATGTTGCTTTTTTGCACGTTTCACAACACTTTTAAAGTGAAATGTCAAGCGAGTCAGTTATATCTGAAACAAATGACTGTGAATCTGGTTGTTGTATGTATCGCGGCAGTTCGGAAATACAATGTCAGTGAGTGGCGCTAAAAGGTTAATGCTCAATCGCATTTGAAAATAATATACCGCCAAAACTAAACCCGACAAACATGAGATTAAACCAGCCATGCCATTTTAGCTTGCTTCTACAAGTGTTTAAGCTCTTTTATCGTGACTTGCATTCAAGCGCTTCACATCACAAGTGCAGTGCTGTATCAGGTGAGATATCGAGAAAGTTAACCATTATAGGAAATACATATGGAGCTGATTATGTGACGTCAAAAATGTATTAGTTTACAAGTGCTCGATGGTAAAAGTGTTCTGAGGTCATAGCATTCTTTGGCGCATGGAACCATGTGAAAATAAGTCTTTATTAATCGATAATCTGCCAATGTAATCATAATTTATGTGAAAAGGAATAAGTTGTTGGTCTTTTACTGCCACTAGTTTTCATTTCAGCTGGAAACTGAATGTCACAAGTTTCAAACAGCACCACAGCTCAGTGTCGTTGAAAAAGTAAGACACTGGACAGAAGTGACAGTAAAGAGAGCAAGTGTGTAGTTTAAACGGGACGACCTGCTGGAATCAGGAGTGTTCCTCGGCGCTGCCGCTGAAGGAGCGACTCCGTATGTGGTTCCTCAGCTGTTCGATCAGCTCTGGATTCTGCTGCTGGATCTGCTGGGCGAACTGCTGTCCACTGAGAGAAACGTCAGCAAACACTCCTAGTTTATGAGCCACATCAAATACATCCTGCCACGTTTGTAATTCTGCTTGGTGCCTCTGGTGTATATTATACACATCACCTCTGAATATCTATGCACCACATAATTCTTAAAACCTTGCGTGGAACACATGTCCCGTCAATCAGATGTCAGAAAGATGCTCACGCTTCAATGAGACTGGATATGTCAGATAATCCTCCCACTCCTGCGGCAGGTCCGCCCACTGCGTTAGACATCATGCCCGACATGCTGGTTTTGGACAGTTAATCACAAACACACCTGGTCATGACTTTGTTAAATATAGCGTATGTATCTGTTGCAGTATTACAGGGTTCGTACAGATACAGTAAAAAGAAATACAAATTACAGATATGAGGTATCCAAAATACAACTTACAACGTATTTAATAATATATTTTGAATACACAGTTTATAATTGCTATTATTGTTCAGTAAATAATGTTTTATATTATAATGTTGGCGTACTTCGTATCGAGAAAATGTCTGATGGGGGTTTATCAGACGGGCTGCAGTGTTCGTTTTGCGTGAAAAGATTGTGCCTTTATGAAAAAATTAAGTTTCATAAATATATTGTATTTAAATAAGTCAAGCACTTTTCAAGTACCTCTTCGTAAATATGGCTGTTTTCAAGGGTTTTCCAGGACTTACATTTTTAAAAAGTCAAATTAAAGTACTTTAAGCACCTTGTACGAACCCTGGTTTTGGCTGTTTGAAGGGAAAGTTCATCCAAAAGTGTGTGTTTGTAGCGTGAGAACAAACCTCATCGGTTCTCATACGTCAAGAAAGTACAGTTGAGTTTTGTTTACCATATTTGATGTACTCTATGTACGTGCATTGGTCAATTAAGATAAGAAGCCTTAATAAAAGCCTAAAACATATCTGTTCATCATATTAAGTGATTGTCCTGCTTGGAACAAATTGCCCAATCTTAGCAGATGTACACTATTGTTCAAAAGTTGACAAAGAAGTGAAAGTAAAGTCATTTATTTTGAACTTTCTATTTGTCAAAGAAACACGGAAAAAAAAATGTATCATGGTTTAAACTGAAGAATTGAGAAACTGCTCAATTCATTCTTCACGTACGTTCTGAAGCTGGAAAATGCTGATTGTGTAGACTTTCAAAAACATATTTCATTGTGTTCCAAAAGATGAACAAAAGTCATACAGGTTTGGAACGACATAAGGGTGTGTAAATGATGACAGAATTGTCATTTTTGGGTGAACTAACCCTTTAAATGAATTGAAAGGTTTAATTTGGAAGCACAAACGTGCAAGACTTGATTTATTTAAACTCACAGCTGTTGCACCTGCTGGTTTTGCATCACACTGGCAGCCTATAGAGCAAAAGAGAGAGTGTTTGAGTGGATACAAACATCAAATTTAAAGAATACATGACAGTGACATTGTAAGATTACTGTTTTAGATCCAATAAATACAGCCTTGGTGACCAAAGAGACTCTTTCTGACAGACTCCAAACGTTTAAACGATAATGGATCCTTGAAAATGGACTAACATTGATGGAGTTTTTGTCCGATAAAATGCTCTGCACTATATTCTGCAGAGCAGTCCTGTATGGTAATGTGCTGCTCCAAACATAGGCACAGGCTCTTTAATAGCATAATCAATGCCTAGAGCATGTCAAATTCATCTTTCTTGAGTTCCTCCTTCCTCTACACCAAGGCAGTCTCACCTTGCATTAGATTTGGTGCATTTAGGTCTTAAAAGTCTGTTCTTTTTATGAAATTGTCCCAATTTCTAGACTGCTGCAGTGTGCTAGAAACCCCACGCTCCCCCTCAGTCTGATTCAAGCGACTGGCCCTTTAACTCTGGCATGGGCCGCGTTCCAGACAGATGAAAGGGGTCGCAGGGTCGATTTATGACCCGTTTCATAAATACTATTAACAGAGAAATGCGAAACCACACACTTGCGCATACCATGCTAATGAAAGCGGGGTTATTGATGAGGCTGGCCATGTCAAACCCCAGTCCTGTGGCCGTCTGTGAGAACACATGTAAAAGCTAATGTTAGGAGTTATTATTGGCTAGTTCTCATATTTAATAACTCAACTGGGATACTCAATATACATTCATTAAAAACTAAGATAGACTGAAGTTGCTCATAAGGTGGATCAAACTACATACGACAGCAGCTTCTTCTACTCACAGGACTGGATGCTTCTTTTTGTTTCTGCTCTGCGATCTTTAGGTTGGATTTGTAGGTGTCGTTTTCAGGATCTAACACCAGAGCCTTATTAAAATAAGATATCGCTTCTGGATACTTGCTCATAGAAGTTAGTGCCAATCTATAATCATAAAAAGATCAAAGAAGATAAAAGTAATGTAATTTTGTAAATTAATAACTGTAACATACTGGTTACTTTTAAAGTATTTTAGATTAACTTTTAAAATCTGTTGTATAACTCAGCAGAGATGGGAATCAAAAGGAATGCATTTATTCTGGTTTCTGATTCATCTGAGGATGCTAGATCCATAATGATTTCATTTATGATTTTCAGCCCTCGCCACTATAACTATATTTACTATATACTTCCTAACTATATATTAAACAGGAAAAAAGTACAGTTGTAACCAAATATTCAAGACTTTGGGGATAACTCATGAGACTGATTCATTTAATTATCATGAAACTGATTCATTTAATATTCATGAGAGTGATTAATTTAATTATCATGAAACTGATTCATTTAATATTCATGAGAGTGATTCATTTAATTATCATGAAACTGATTCATTTAATTATCATGAAACTGATTCATTTAATATTCATGAGAGTGATTCATTTAATTATCATGAAACTGATTCATTTAATATTCATGAGAGTGATTCATTTAATACTCATGAGACTGATTCATTTAATTCTCATGAAACTGATTCATTTAATTATCATGAAACTGATTCATTTAATATTCATGAGAGTGATTCATTTAATATTCATGAGAGTGATTCATTTAATTATCATGAAATTGATTCATTTAATATTCATGAGAGTGATTCATTTAATTATCATGAAACTGATTCATTTAATATTCATGAGAGTGATTCATTTAATATTCATGAGACTGATTCGTTTAATTCTCATAAAACAGATTAATTTAATGCTCATGAGAGTGATTCATTTAATTATCATGAAACTGATTCATTTAATATTCATGAGAGTGATTCATTTAATACTCATGAGACTGATTCATTTAATTCTCATGAAACTGATTCATTTAATGCTCATGAGAGTGATTCATTTAATTATCATGAAACTGATTCATTTAATATTCATGAGAGTGATTCATTTAATTATCATGAAACTGATTCATTTAATATTCATGAGAGTGATTCATTTAATATTCATGAGACTGATTCGTTTAATTCTCATAAAACAGATTCATTTAATGCTCATGAGACTGATTCATTTAATTATCATGAAACTGATTCATTTAATGCTCATGAGAGTGATTCATTTAATTATCATGAAACGGATTCATTTAATGCTCATGAGAGTGATTCATTTAATTATCATGAAACTGATTAATTTAATATTCATGAGGGTGATTCATTTAATTATCATGAAACTGATTCATTTAATATTCATGAGAGTGATTCATTTAATATTCATGAGACTGATTCGTTTAATTCTCATAAAACAGATTCATTTAATTCTCATAAAACAGATTAATTTAATGCTCATGAGAGTGATTCATTTAATTATCATGAAACTGATTCATTTAATGCTCATGAGAGTGATTCATTTAATTATCATGAAACTGATTAATTTAATATTCATGAGAGTGATTCATTTAATTATCATGAAACTGATTCATTTAATATTCATGAGAGTGATTCATTTAATATTCATGAGACTGATTCGTTTAATTCTCATGAAACTGATTCATTTAATGCTCATGAAACCGTTTAATTTAAAGCTCATGAAACTGATTCATGTAATTCCATTAAATTCTATTAACAGAACTTGTGATTTTAATAATGTATTAGTAAATGCTGAAATTGAAATGATTAAGATTAATAAATGGTTAAGTATTATTTTTCGTTGTTAGCTCATGTTAACCAATGTAGTTAACTAATGTTACCAATATAAACTTCTATAATATTTATAAATTATATCTAATATTTGGTTTATTTTATTTCAGCCTTATTTCAATGAACGAAAATGATTTTTAATAGTTTAATTTTAGTTTCAGTTACAATAACAACACTGACGGTTATACCACAATAATTAAACCATCTCACCCCATTCTGCCATAAGCTTTACTGTACGAAGAGTCGATGGCGATCGCTCGTTCACAGTCTCTCGTAGCCTCTGTGTAGTTTCCAAGTTTACTATGCGCCGCAGCCCTGAGAGAGAACAACCCCATCAGTCAACACCACACACCAACACATCCGTCTTTATGAGTGACGCATTCTCGCAGTGTGATATCGAAGCGTTCACCTGTTACAGTAGTAGACTGCATTTCTTTGGTCCAACTCAATGGCTTTTGTATAACAATCCACAGCACTGCTATAATTCTCCTCTTTCATGTGGTTATTCCCTAAAGAAACACAAAAGCATTTGAGCATTGGAAATGATTGATGCATTCATTATTGATCATGTTTTTATTTGCATCATCCCAATGGAACAATGTGATGACAGAACGATTAAGTTATACATTATGCATCGTGTAATATGACTTGAGTCTAAATACAGTAGGAAAGGTTGACATGCCCTCGTTTTTAAGCTGCTCAGCTCTCTCAACGTCCTCAGGAGATGGAAACGTCTCAGGTAACGTCACAATATCATTCTGGAAACAACAATTAGACAAGAAACTGTGGGAAAATGTGCGTCTAAAATCTTGCTTGTTGCATATTATGCAGAATTAAAACAACAGTAATCAAAAGCATGACAGGCTGATATGTATAAAGTGTGGTTACTTTGAGGAGAGAGTTGAGGAATATCTCTCTCAGTGGCTGAGGGGCGGCGAGATGGCAGTCACTGGAGCTGATCTTGAAAGTGGTCTCGAGACACTGTACGGCAACTTAAATAGAGAATTATGCATTCATATTTTCAATTTTGTACAATTGTGTATTTGTTTAAAAAAAAAACAATAACGCTATATATTAATTACATATTACAATGCTGATATGGTGGTGTTTCTTCTACAATGGTGGCCATTTATGAAGACTTTTTTTTTATTTGAATGTTCTTTTAATTGTTTTATGAATATCTTAAATGTGCAATGTTTTACCATGTCTTCATCATTTATTGAAATAATTTTGAAATGTGCAGTATATGTACAGCTCAATTTCTAAACTGTTTCAAAAGAGTTTAACTTGGATATTCTGTAAGCTTTTCACTTTTATTTGGCCTCTTTCCCAAATTTTTTGGAGTGTGTTACATCCACACTTCCAAAATGTGTTTACAAAATACAATCAATTTGTACATTGGAAACCTTTTAGGTTTAAGCTTAAAGGTTCAAGAAAATGAACAAATAACAAACTCTTGATTTTATTGCATTTTACAAAATGTCCCAACTTTTGAGGCCCTTAAAGTGTACCTTCAATGTTAACTCTTTACAATAAGGTTCATTAGTTAACATTAGTTAATGTATTAACTAACACAAACTAATAATGAGCAATACAATGTTACTGTATTCGTTTTTGTTAATGTTAGTTAATAAAAATCCAGCTGTTCATTGATTGTTAATGTTACTTCACAGTGCATTAACTAATGTTAACAAATACAACCTTTGATTTTAATAATGTATTAGTAAATGTTGAAATTAATAACTAAGATTAATAAATGCTGTAGAAGTATTGTTCATTCTTAGTTCATGTTAACTAAGGTAGTTAACTAATGAACCTTATTGTAAAGTGTTACCCATTCAATATAATTAAGCACACTTCTTTTTTTACAAATCACAAAATGGCCACTTTCTTGTCAGTTAATCAATCTGATATATCAGGCCGCCGATGTATCACTAATAATAATGTAATTAAACAGACAAGTAAAATAGTTTGCTGTGGTGACTTTCAGAAAGTCGTTCTGATCTGACAGAGTCCAGAATCAGTCCAAGAGCAGAAAAGGCCTGTGACTTTAAATGTTTTAAACATGAGGGTGACCTACCTTCCAGGCTTTCCTGTTCATCTGAATTCAGCGAGCCACAGTGTGTCTGATCTCTGAGGAACTGCACGATAGAATATGCCAAGCGCTTTTCCACTGCCATTTTGTCTGGGAGAAACCTGAGGAAAGATTTGTTGAAAAAGGTCCTTTTCAATAGATTCAGACGTTAGAGGAAAGGTGGCATGGATGGGTCAGCTGAAAGAGGAATAATGATTTAACAAGAGACTGTACTGACAAAATATTCAATAATGTGTACATTTTGCAAGTGATATCAGCTGATTATTCTAAACATATTTAGACACATAATTAGGGGTGGGAATCAAAAATCGATTCCAAATCCAGAATCGGATACTTGTAATACAATTAAAATTTCGATTCCGCAATTTACGCTAATCAATTCCTGTGTGTGTGCATTTTAATGTGATTTCAAACCATTTTCAAGCGCAAGAAGACAAGAAAGAGAACTCAACTCTCGCATCGCACACTGTTTCCTTTGCGCAGACATCCAAAGCGGCCTCTCATAGATCATTACATCTGATCACTTCATGTGTTTTCTGTGATCGGATAGCTATCCGGTCGTGAAAAGACCAGGTGTAAATGCCCTCTGAAACGCTTTCGAGATGGATTTAAATCCGGTCGCTCAAACCACTTCAGGAGGGGGTCTGGCCCGCATTCCAGACGAAACTGGACAAGTGGAAATGCATCTGGTTGTTGAAAACACATTTGTAATTTTACTCCTCCCAAAATGTTCAAGCGTGTTATGGGTTCTATGTCATGTTATAGCCAGATATGACAGCGCTAGTGAAACACACATTGCTGCAAATTAATCTGTGTATCTCTTCAGCAAGCCAACGTGCAAACTGACGCAAATAAAACAGAAAGTAAGCTCAAAACACAATCATCTTCAATAAAAGTAGTGAGACTAAATGATCTTACCGGTGCTGAATTGAAGATCGGATTTATATTTGTTTTGCGGAGATACATTTATGTGGGCAAGGGTAAATGGAACCATTTTAGTAAATCAGATAGTTATCCGATCTATTAAAACACATGTAAATGACAAGATGTAGCCTAAACAGGCCCATATAGTGTACGATACTGACTGAACTGTGTTCTCACACGCGTCTTCTTGCGCTTGAACGCACAAATACACACAAAAGTATGTCAAAGTATCCTAGTAAACACAGTCGATTAAGTTATGTCTTAATTGAATGCAAGCAGAACGCATTTGTATCAGTATATTGTATCCTGCATTAGGTTTTAAAGTGACAGCAGCCTAATATTCCTGTTACAGTCTGTGTCATTAACGTTAATCGAAAAACAAAAGAAAAAGAAAATCACTCACTGATCTTGACTGAATAACTTTTGTAACTTTAAAAAGGATTAATCTATATTTTATTTATAAAAAGAAAGCTATGCAGTGTTATTTTACATTTGATTCAAATTTCTGTACCTGAACTTTATTCAGTTGTATTTTGTTTAGTGCAGTTGTTTTTGCTGTGGTATTTCTGTTAAAACCATAGGAAAACCATAGGTTGCAGATTTTTGTTCATGGAAATCAGCTGCAACAAAACGTTTTGCTAAACAAATTATGTTATATGTACTGCTAAGGGATACATATCCCTTATAACGTAACACTCCGCTTCGCGTCGGGGTCCTGATCAGCCTGTCGGGGTTGTATTCGCTATAACAACCGCCTCGCTCTACATTATCCCGCTTATTACATGGCTACCTACCAAATAAATCAATAATTTGACACAAAATATTGAATTAAAAAGGAGTTTATTGATTTTAAAACGATTGTATTGCTTCCGCTAAAGAAAATAGTCCGTTCCGTCTCTACGGTTAGAATCCTGCATCCATAGCAACGCTCTGTTTTTCATGGCAACGGTGTGTTATACTTAGCAGCGGTCTGTTATGTAAGGGTTCCGCCGAAGTCCATTAAAACCTGATAATGGACACCTCGAAGGGCATTAACCCGCTTATACCATGGTCACTTACGAAAGAAAGAAATATTTAATCAATTAATAATACTTTAATGTGTTTTAGAGTAAAAATTGTGAGGGTTTTTATTTATTAAGTCGAGCGCACTATTTAATATCTCCCGTATACAGGCGTTGCCAAGCAACGTGGCCACAGCGACCCGACCGCAGCAGTTGATCAGTGAGTTTGAGCCAGCGCAATCATTTAGAACCGTCATCAGGCAAATTGACGGCACGCCTTTCCTAGGTGTACATTATCACTTTTTAATGGACACCCTGCAGCCAATCAGAATCGAGTATTCACCCAGACCATGGTATAAGTAAGGGTTAATGCCCGACGAGGTGTCCATTATCAGGTTTTAATGGACGACGGCGAGGCGTGAACCGTCCGACGCGCAGCGGAGGACGGTTGCCTCCGCCGAAGTCCATTAAAACCTGATAATGGACACCTCGAAGGGCATTAACCCGCTTATACCATGGTTACTTACGAAAGAAAGAAATATTTAATCAATTAATAATACTTTAATGTGTTTTAGAGTAAAAATCGTGAGGGTTTTTATTTATTAAGTCGAGCGCACTATTTAATATCTCCCGTATACAGGCGTTGCCAAGCAACGTGGCCACAGCGACCCGACCGCAGCAGTTGATCAGTGAGTTTGAGCCAGCGCAATCATTTAGAACTGTCATCAGGCAAATTGACGGGACGCCTTTCCTAGGTGTCCATTATCACTTTTTAATGGACACCCTGCAGCCAATCAGAATCGAGTATTCACCCAGACCATGGTATAACAAGAAATAACAGAGCGCATTCTAAATTAGAATTCAACCAAGCCATGTAATAAATAATTTTACTGGAATCAAATCTGGGAAATCGATAATCGGAATCGCTAAATTTCAAACGATGCCCAACCAATTATGCTGCATGTTGTTGCAGGGGTTAATTAATTACATAACAGTCTTCTGATTTCATCAGCTTCTGCTCATCAAAGCCACATGGCTGTGATCTGAAATATAAAACTGTTCTGGTCCCATATTGTAGACTAGCCTATATAGAATAGTTTCGTGCAGCTGTAATGGATCAACATTCGCAGGATATTGAGTCTCTTATGCATGTCCCTGGATAACAAAAGCCAAAACACATGATGCAGTTATGATGTAATAATGACAAAGGCATCAAAATTCGCCCTACAACATGAAACATAATTTAGCCTGATGTATATATAAGAATAAACCTATTGTTAGGTAGATGAGCAGTAGCCTGTGCATCACAGATGGTCTATGTTTACACTGGTTTACACAGATGAGATTGCAGGAGGTTGGGCAATGGCTGAAGACATTCGCAGTTTAATTAACGGACAGAAAGAGAAACCTTTGCAAACGCAAGTCTCTGATACACTTCTAGACTCATATCATCTCATATCAGCGCACAATATCAATAACATTATAGTCTTGTGGATGCTGTGCGCGCCCCCGCCCACCTACCTGGAGAAAGTGCCCGCAGCGCTCGTTCCAGCCACAGCGTCATGAACACTCGCGTCGTGAGACTGATGATGAGGATGCGCAGCACAGCGCATGCGCCGTCGAGCCGGAAGTGGCATTGTTCAAGGACTACAATGAAGAGTTCATGGATCCTACTACGCAAAAGGCGTAAAATTATTGATATATTTCACTAATATTTAACTTTCAAAAAACATCAAACAGAAGTGGAGGATACATATAACATATCTGTATAAGTCTGCATGCACATATTTGCAAAAGACATTCTTTTATCTTGACCAATTTACATATTTTCCTGTATTGTACAACACAAAAACACAAAATATTAAGTTCTACAGATTACGTTTTTGGAATAAGAGATTTTTTTTTATACTTTTCTTATTTGTAAGTAATACAATTTAGCTGTCTACATGGGGCAAAGACTTATCGAGAGAGAGAGAGAGAGAGAGCGTGACCATTATTTCATGTGATCTATTGCACATCAAATGTGAAATGTTTTTTGGCTTTTAGTATGAATATGTTCATCTTACTGTTATCTATAAACTAGTGTTTTCAAAAACAATGACAATATTCACATTTAGAAGATATAAGCATTCAAAACTCACAGTCTTTCACTTCCGCCAAAATGGATCAGTGGTTTTGATGACATCACTCTGCACTTCAGCTTCTCATCAGATTTTCTGTCCAATCAAATGATCAAAATCAAAGCTCCGCCCCCTACATTATAAATAGACGCTGAAGCTGGGACTGAATTGGTCACTTGTTCACACAATTACTATTTTCTACATGGTGAATGGCACATAGCTCACTATATAGGGGATAGGGAACGATTCAGACAGTGTAATATGCTTTCCACTGGGGCGAATGAAGTCTGGTTTCACGTTAGTGTCACAGGAACCGCCACAGCTCCGGTCCAGAGACTCGATAAACAGAGCGGATCATATGATCTAGTTGGCGAAGACCAGAAAACGTATCAGACCCATTTGAATTCTGCACAGAATACTGTATTTTAAAGCGATATGGAGGAGATTAGGAGGAAACTGCGGCTTTACCTGAGCTCAACGGCTCTGGCTGAGCTGTGATATAAACGAAACACTATTGGCTATTTGGAGGAGCTGTTCGATATGTCCCGCCCTGTCTCTGGAAATTACCTCAACACATTGAATAATGCTGTGCAGTGTGACTTTGGCTGACTCGATTTGAATGATTAACTCTTTCTATTACATTGAAATATTAAATATGAACTTTTAATATTTTACACATTTTGTCTATTTCATTTTTATAATTCATTTAGTCTGTTTCTATTTTCAGTGCTGGATATAATACATAACTAAGTAATTAATTACTGTAATTTAATTACTTTTCCCTTGAAAAAGTAAAGTAAGGGATGTTTTTAATGTATCTTTAATACTGTTCAAGTTCAAGAATAATTCATGCAATTTTATATTATTATTGTTTTTTATATTATTAAAAGTGCAGTTTCATGTCTATCATTGTATTGTTCAACTGGTTGAGGTTGATATGGGATTTAGAAAGTAATTAGTAATAAGTAATGCAATACTTTTAGAGATTAATTAGTACAGTATTCTAACGATGTTGGCGATGTAATAATTAGTAGCTAGTAATTAATTAGCCTAATTTTTTCACTTACCAAACACTGTCTATTTTGGATACAGGGATTAAAAAAATCCGAACCATGTAGAAAAGGAATTTCACATAAATGCTGTTAACATGTTTTTAACATTTAATAAAAGGAACACTTCTTTCGCAGTTGTTGTTCATGTACACTGTAAAATCCAACAGTGATTCTAACACTTTTTAGTTTTAGTTAACTTTACTTAATGTCTTAACTTAATTGTAAAAATCTAGTAATCTGCACTATTCACATACTATGTTTTGTTTACTCAGAAAACCCAAGTTAAGATTAATTGATTGGTTTGATGTGGTTTTTGAGGCGGGGAAAATCTTAATGGACTTTTCACTCATTTCCTCCACTTCTGCAGTTATTTCTCTCTGTTTGCATTCACTCATTTCCCAAAGTCATCTTGAATGTTGAAATTTTAATACAACTGAAAGAAAAATTTGAGAGAACATCACACAAGCTGACTTCATAAATTGATGTTGATTTTCCTAAAATGTTTTGTCACCATTATGACGATTAGTGATCCCTATGGTTGGGCACTTGGAACTTCATTTATACTATTGTAATTCTCTTTCCATTGATGCAGCGATTGCAACAAGAAATCAGTTATTCGGTTTCAAAGGAAGAGAAGTGTGTGTATATATATATATATATATATATATATATATATATATATATATATATATATGAATGATGTATAACATAACTATATTTTATGTCAATTAATGATCTTTTATAATTTTGTTGCTAACACTTATGTCCTAAACACCTTGTGAAACTTTTAATTGGGTTTATATAATCCCTCTATATTTGTGACAATCTTGCATTTGATCATACTTGAGTCACACAGACTTCAACATTCAGCCTGCAAAACACAACAATGGTAACAATTATATTTTATTTAAAGTAAATTATCAAGTACTCTCTACAGTTCTTTTTTAGTTACTAGAACTCTTGTGTAAGTAAACTATACTAACTAAGCATTTGTCAGCACCACATACTATTCCTATTTCACATTACTTGTTTTTTTTAAGGTAATCGGTTTGCATGCTTTTTTTAACCCTTTCACGCATAGTGGTCACTACAGTGGACAGCTATTAAAAATGCATTTTCTTGAATTTGCACGGGTTTTTATGGCAAAGTTGCACATCAGCCTCTTCATTGGACCCTTGTGCATCATCCTATAAATTGCAACCAAGTGGCAAGCCTTTGTATTTCGATTTTTTCCCCCTCCAAACCAAGATGGCCAAGGGTCAGTCAGACATGCCAAGTTGCTCCGGAATATCCACCCATTCCTTCTATCCTAGGAGACTCTTGTAGGTAAAAAAAATATTGCAGCATCAAGCAATATCTAATGAGTTATATCACAGTAAAATTTTCCAAGTTTTGATTTTAGATTGAGAGAAAACTCTGATTAATCACATGTCCACTGTAGTGGACGTCATGCATCAACTGCTATATTTCAGCTACAATTCATAATTATAATGTGAATATTGTTTTTGAAATTTAAAACTTAAAAACTTAATCTGCAGTGACTTTTTTTACTGTAAATAAATGTATTTGTATTATTAGAAAGTAATTTTCATTGACATCGAAAAAAGTCATGTGATTACATATGTATGACACTTGTAATGCATTACTTTATTTGTTAGATCAAAAAGTAATCTGATTTCGTAATGCACGTTATTGTAATGCGTTTTTTTACTCATAACATCAAAAAGTAATCTGATTACGTAATGCATGTTACTTGTAATGCGTTTCTTTACTCATAACATCAAAAAGTAATCTGATTACATAATGCATGTTACTTGTAATGCGTTTCCTTACTCATAACATCAAAAAGTAATCTGATTATGTAATATGCGTTATTGTAATGCGTTTCCTTACTCATAACATCACAAAGTAATCTGATTACGTAATGCATGTTACTTGTAATGTGTTTCTTTACTCGTTACATCAAAAAGTAATCTGATTAGGTAATGCACATTACTTGTAGTTAATTACTTGTTAGATCAAAAAGTAATCTGATTAGGTAATGCATGTTACTTGTAACACATTACTTTACTTGTAACATCAAAAAAGAAATCTGAATGCGTTATGCATGTTACTTGTAATGAATTACCCCAAACACAGTGATCATTTCAGATGAGATTGAAAAAAACGTATCGCTAGGTTTTCTCAGAGGAGGGCTATGATAGAAATGTGCATGTCCATCTTGAACATAATCAGAATTATCAGCTAATAAGGGTAAATCTCCATACTCTGGTGCACTGGAGGGAGCATCTGAGTGGTTTCCACAGTTGTACCTTGACAGACTGTAGAAAATTCTGATGGAATCACGTCCTCATGTTCTGATATCAAAGATACGCGAAGTGCAACTTGTATGAAGTTGTATGAAGCCTTTGCAATATTTTGCATTTATATTTTTTGTATATATTTTATAGTTTTTACATGATTTGATATAATTGTATTGATTAGTTCGTTAAATTCACATACTTTATCTTTTTGATTATTGTCTTATTTAATACAGTATATCTTCAGTTTAAACCATAAATGCATGCTGTCCACTCAAGTGGACATCTGAAGATCTCTTTGAAAAATTTGTAAAAAAATAAAATAAAAATCAATTCTTGTTTTTCATGCCCTAAGAGCAATAAAAACACATAGGAAAAAAATCCTGACTGAGGATATCATAATTCATGCATGAAAGGGTTAAAGTAAGTCCAACTAATTAGATTTTACAGTGTATGTACATGTCACTGCTAACTCTATGTGGGCAGTTTCATCTCCATAAATGTAAAGTCACTGATTCTAAGCCCAATTTTAGGCTTTTCTGTGTTGATTTAAAGTTTTTATATGACTTTCTTTGTTTATCAGCCAACAAGAAAGCTGCTAAAACTGCTCTGTTGTTAAAAAATTTATTGTTTCATTATAAGTTACCTCCCGATTTCCTGAGCATTACTTTTTTAAGTTTCATGTTATTTATTTCTATTTATTTTCATTCGTGTATTGTATATTTAATTTCAATTGCTTTAAATGTTTTATGAATACTTTTTTTTAGTAGACTATCTCTTACTGTATCTTGCTTGAAAATGTATTTTATTGCCTTGCTCTACCTCGAGTTTTTTTATCCAATTTTTTGTGTGCGATACATGTATCCCCTGTGATCTTTGTTCAATAAAAAAAAGGAATAAAAAGTACATGTCACTGTTAGCTATTTAATATTCATAAGCCAATCTTCCACCACATTCATTAATTCGCCAGCTTACTAGCTCTCAACGTCTCCCTTGTAGCCAATCAGAATGCCTTGCCGGGTTACGCAATTAATATTCAAAAGTCAAACCTTCATCGTAATAGTAGTGGTACTAGTATTACGGTCGACAGTGACGGTAGGAGTTGCATCCTATTTTTGCACGTTGCACGAATGAAATTATAGGCATGCCATGTTTATCTTCGGCATTTCAGTGGCCCGAGCGGTAGGAAGGTATTGTGAATTCTGTTGTTTAACACACGTTATGCTGTATGTGTTGTTGTTTGACTGGGTTGACATCGGTACTACTAATATAACCGAATGCTTGAATGTGACTGGGGTCAAATAGACAAGCTATAAATGCACGAACTTACCTTACAAAGCTTTAGTATTGGAGGATATCTGGTTTTAGTCAGGTTATCTCATTAGCTTCGCTCTGAACTAGGCAATGCAACTGGCATATGTGAAGTAGTATAAGTGTATCACAAGCAGATCAGGTTCGCATTCCCTAGTTTGACAGACATGTGAAAGTGTCCATCGTTAGTACGGAAAACATCCACAGCTTGCGACCCTGCACAGCACACAGTTTCTCTTCTATATTCTCTTCTCTGTTTTATGAACAGTAATGTGTAGCTTTTCTTTTTCTAAAGTTACAAGAAGCTGCCTAGAAGAGCCCATGCAATGCATGCAAGCTTACATTTGCACACTGGCTCTTTCTGGCTCTGGCTTTCTGTCACTGGCTCTTTCTTTCATACAGAAAGAAAGTGTATTAATACTGGCTCTTTCTTTAATATAATGCAGAGTCATTATATCTAGCTCAAAGCTCAAGATGACACTTCAGAATGGATCAATCATATCCGCCCACAGCTGCTCCAGCACAGTTGACAAGAACAACAGCATGCGATGGGATCTGAGCCCAGAGGAGATCCGACATCGGACTCAGGAGCTGATCCAGCGGATCCAGCGAGCCTTTGACTCTGTGGGCTCCGTGGACATCGGGAAGGTGTGCTTCGAGAATACTCTGCAAGTCATTGCAGATGCAAAAGCAGATTATGCCGGTGAGTGGCAAATGATAGCCTAACTTTCATATTGTATTAATGTGAAGTTTTTTGCATGTGCTGTCATATTCACTTTTCCGTTCTCTGTTTCAGCTTCACGTCATATGTTGGACTTCCCCCAGTATGTGTCTCCATGTAAAGAGGTCAGATTGGCGAGCACCGAGGCTGAGAAACGCCTGTCCGATTTCGATGTGGAAATGAGCATGAGGGCGGATGTGTTTCAGAGACTTATAGTCCTGCAGGTAACACAACCACACACACTACAGTGCTGGATTTAGATCATTCCAGTGTAGAGTTATTCTGAATAATTCTGCTATTTTATTTCATTTTATTAATTGTGCAGTGGAAAGAGTATCCAATTATTGTAGGCAATCATTATAGCCTTTGATAATTTTCATTGGCTATATAATAAATTGTGTCTCAGAGCACGCAGATGAAACACAATAAACATGATTGCCACGGTTAAAGGCGTGTATGTGCACTAACCTCTAGCCCTCCATCCAAATATGTTCTTCTCCACTATTTAGTACACAAAAATTCTATGTCAAATGAGAATGTAACAGTATGCAAACTGATTCTTAAAGCGATAGTTCACCCAAAAATTCTGTCATTATTTACTCGCCCTCATGTCGTTCCAAACCCGTAGAACTTTCATTCATCTTCAAAACACAATTGAAGTTATTTTTAAGAGCTATGTTTCCATCCATGCGCATTTTGGGATATCGCATTTAAAAAAAACGCCAAGGTTTGAAATGCCAAGATGAGCAATAATTAAACAAGTGCGCATAAAAAACGGAAATAAATATTTTTTTATCCGATAAGAAAAAAAATACTACGATGGAAATTTACCGAATAAAATTCTCAATGTGCATAAAAAAACAAAACATGGGATGGCATAACTAGATCAACCAGCCGGACGATCTTGAAATGCTTAATTAATTTATTATAGCATACAAAAATTATTATAGGCTATACAGTCGCATCTCCTACTACAGCGACTTCCATTTTCCTTAGTGATATTTAGTTCCTGTTTATCAGTTAAACCATTTTTGTGTGTAATTTAAATTCGCAACTTTGGATGGAAACATATGCGCTAATGAAACCTAAAAGATTTCTGTACCTCCACTGAAAATCCATTCCATCAAAAACTAAAAGCTTCAAGTTCATAAATAAATCGTAAGAGTAATCCATATGGCCGACGGCAGCTCAAACCAGACTTAAAATGAGACTTATATTAGCTTCCTTGCTTCTTGCATGTCAAGCAAGCACATTCGAGCCTGAATGCTCTATGTATGTGTGTTGATCAATGTTTATATGCGACTAAAAGCCTAAATTAAATCTGTTCATCATGTACAGTAATTGGGTCTTTTCAGAAGACTTGCCCTGCGTTTGAATATGCCCACTTCCCTACTATATAGTAGGCAAAAAACAGTATGTGTGAGACGAGTATTTCATACCAAATTTCATACCAACTTACTGAACAATATGTGATTACGGGTGCAGTTTAGGTTGGTTATGTTGGTTACGGGTGCAGTTTAGGTTGGTTTAGGTTATGGGTTTGGGACAAACTGATTAGTAGTTTTCTTTATGTAATAACTGAGTTCATTTAAATCAGTATTTTTAAATGTTAAACCCCATTTATTAATATTGTAACCACCTCAGGGATGTGATTTTTCTGTATTTATACGGATTTCCGAATTTTCCGACCTGAAAAGTATGATGACCCACGTGAATTGCTTAAATCCGAGAAAATAAATGATTGATGGTGGTGATGACGATTGAAATCGCAAAATGGCCTTAAACAATTACTAAATAAAAGTAATTACAGGACACTATTATCATGTTTGCCAGGATTCAAAGTACTAAATGCAGGAAAAAAATATAAAAAATGAATTTTGACAATGCCGGTTTGTGGGAATGTGATATATAGCTTAGTGCGATCATCAAACAGTTGTGATGTCTTTATATAAATATATAGTCTTCATGTTTCAGAGATTCAGTTTCGATTCACAGTATACTGTGTGTTTGAGACGCTTATAATTTGCATTTGGAGAAGGCCAACCGTCTTCCCAACTCCGTAATGAGAATAGTTTATAAATCTGTAATTTTCCTTCTTTTTGTCTTTAGCTGATCACATGACATTGCCTTCACCTGCTTATTACAGTTTATGGGTCAGTTTTCTTGAATGAATGAATGAATATGCGTTGTTTGTTTTATTGGAGGTAAACAATATGACCTCTGTCATCACTCATCAATGGAGAACTTAATCTCTGGGTACTAAAAAGACGTCTGGCAAGCTGGAAACCGCGTCCAGTTTCATAGGGGTGACCCATAAAATGAGGCATGTGGCGGTGTTCGCTGTCCAAAACAGTTTCATGTTGCAGATTTCTCAAATTAAAATGATTATTTGAGTGGAAATCTCCCGTTGGAGTGAGCTGGACACTATTTTGCGCCTACTCAAACTTTCTACTCCAATAACGCTCATTTGACGAGGCTGTCCTCTCTCCAGGGTATTTACTGCCTTTTTAATTGGGCTGTAATAAAGTGATCCCGCTATTTCTACCGAAGGCCAGTGTGGCATCCTCACTGATCCTGTGGAAGAGTCCATTCACAGGAAAGCATGTGACGCTCGTACGGTGTCGGGCCCATGTCAGTTTGGCCTGGTGTCAGAACCGCGGGCCGTAAACATAACTTCAGCTGTCTCAGCATTTCCCTCTTTATCTTTATAGGAAAAACAATCCAGTGGTTTATTGCCTGAGTCGGAGAGATTCCTGGGACGACTCATTAAATTAGGCAAACGGAATGGATTGCACTTGTCTAAGGATATACAAGAAGTAGGTTTGGTTTGGTTTGGTGTTTACTGTAAACTTGCCTGTGAGGATGAATTCACATATAATCTTGATTCTTCTTAGTAGAGTGTCTCTATTACTATTGCTCATGCTTTACAGTATTTACTTTTTAGTGATTTGAACAAACCCAAAAACCTGAAAAATGGACATTGGAGAATCAGCTTCTAAATAGCAAAATTGTCACAGGCAAATACCTCTTATGTTTTGTTTAGAAAACTGAGCTGCTATTCTAGCTGTTATTGCCAATAGAAAATTTAGCATGAAAAAAAAAAACATTTATATGTGCGAAAAATGTATGATAATTAATACTATTTTTAAATGATTCTGATAAATATTAAGTAATGAATGTAAAAGCATGTATAGAAGTTTTTTTAATACATATAAAAATTATAATTTGAAGTTGTAATATCTGTAAATGTGAAATGATTCATATTACTATGAAACATTATAATATTAAAATGATAAATGTATACATTAATACTTAGCATTGAAAAATACTTTTATATTTATATGCATTTATGAATACATTATATAATGCATAAATATAAATTATTATTTTATGTTATAATACCTGCAAATGTAAAATTTTACGTATAAAAATTAAACATTAGTACAATTATAAATGTAAATTAATACATTTAAATGAATAAAAAATAATACATTTATAATTTTTTGTTGGGGTCATGAAAACATTGGCAGGTCAAGGAGAAATTTGGACTTTCGTCCCGATTGAGCAAGCAGAAAATCTTCACTGTTGAGCCCTGGAAAAAAAATATACAGTGCTATGCATAAGTTTAGACACCCATGCTAAAGTTGACTAAAAAGAGGAATAAAAAATCATCTTTTGGAAATTGAACTTAATGCCTTAATTAATTTTTTTTTGGAAAAATCCAACCTTTAAGGACACCAGTTTTCTTTGTGAATGAATAATGTATCGTAAATAAATAAATGTTCTTCCTTAAAATACAGGGTGCATAAGTCTGGACACCCCTATGTTAAATTCCCATAGAGGCAGGCAGATTTTTATTTTTAAAGGCCAGTTACTTCATGGATCCAGGATACTATGCATCCTGATAAAGTTCCCTTGGCCTTTGGAATTAAAATAGCCCCACATCATCACATAGCCTTCACCATACCTAGAGATTGGCATGGAGTACTTTCCATAAGATCATCTCTCAGTGCAAATCAAACCAGCTATTAGGCTAACTGAAATAAAACCATGCCAATCTCTAGGTATGGTGAAGGCTATGTGATGATGTGGGGCTATTTTAATTCCAAAGGCCAAGGGAACTTTATCAGGATGCATAGTATCCTGGATCCATGAAGTAACTGGCCTTTAAAAATAAAAATCTGCCTGCCTCTATGGGAATTTAACATAGGGTTGTCCAAACTTATGCACCCTGTATTTTAAGGAAGAACATTTATTTATTTACGATACATTATTCATTCACAAAGAAAATTGGTGTCCTTAAAGGTTGGATTTTTCCAAAAATTTTTAATTAAGGCATTAAGTTCAATTTCCAAAAGATGATTTTTTATTCCTCTTTTTAGTCAACTTTAGCATGGGTGTCTAAACTTGTGCATAGCACTGTATACAGTAGTTATTAATTATTTTTATTGGTCTTTCGATGTCTTTTTTTTTTTTTTTTCAGGAAATCAAGTCAATCTCTAAGAAAATAAGTGAACTCTCCATAGATTTCAACCAAAATTTGAATGAAGAAAATACAGTGCTGTTGTTCTCGCAAGAAGAGCTCGGTAAGTATGTTTATCTGTAGTATAACAGCTGTTTTAAGGGGCTTTCGCACCAGAGGAACGGTTTCATAGTTCCTGTAAATATTGGCGCAAGTACACGCTTTTTGGCGTGTTCGCACCGCAGGAACTGGGAACGATTTTAGTTATAGGAACGCCTTTTGGGTGAAACTAAATTAGCTCTTACTTCACAGTAGGGTATAACTCAACAGGAACTACCAGTGACGCAAGTGTATGTTGATTGGCCGAACGTGTGCCATACGAAACACCAGCACCCGCCATTTTTAAAAAGCTGTGTAAACAAACACAGTTTACATATATTTACTCCACAAACTAACTCCAGGAACATGGAAAACAGTGATAGATGGAGGCCATGAACTTCTCAAGCTTTACGCTGCGGAGTTGTTGATGTTGTTGAATGCTGCGCTTAAATGACGTTTCTGTCGGCCGGCTTACGGCACTTCACAGTTCCTACCGCCGGTGCGAATGCAGCTAGGGAAATTACCCTTTGGGGAACATCTGGTTCTGCGGGACCGTCCTGGTGGCTAGTTCCTATAACTACCCCGTATGAAAGCCCCTTTAGTGAACTCATCTTGGGCACACTTTTCCTCCTTTCTTTCTCAAGTGGGTCTTGCGGAAAGCTACGTGAATGGTCTGGAGAAAACAGAAGATGGGCGGTATATAGTCACCCTTGCGTATCCCCACTACTTCCCCCTGATGAAGAGATGTCATGTTTCCGAAACCAGGAGGAAGATGGAGATGGCCTTTCACAGCAGGTGCAAGGATGTAGGTTCAACTCGTACTTTGGGTTCAGTTAGGCTTTGGAGGATTAGCCCAACTGGAATGAACATATTCCACCTGTTGTTTCAGGTGGAAAATCAGGGTATAGTTTTCCAGCCCTGGCAACTCAGTCATGGAAATAAAGCCATGTCCTAGTTATGCACTATTAATGTTTGTTCATTGTTTACAGGTGAACACTGCTATTCTTGAACAGCTGATTGAGTTGCGGGCAAGGCTAGCCAAACTTCTGGGCTACAGCAGTCATGCCAATTACATGCTGGAAATGACCATGGCCAAAAATTCAGAGAATGTGGCACGATTTCTTGGTATGTTTTCTTGTCTTTTTGTCCAGTTCTTTCTGTGAAGGATCTTCAGGCCTACATTCAGGCACGCACAGGTTAATTCTGGAGTGACAGGCAGTTTGGTGACCCTTGTCCTCATGTTCAGTTGTGTGACCTGACAGTTTCATTATGTTGTTGTCTGTCTGTGGTGTTGCATAGACTCCTCTTGTAGCTTTTTGGTTATGCTTTGCTGACTCTTCTTTTATTTTTATAATCATTAATTGACAGATACTATTTTACAGGCAGTTTTACTTGTGCTGATGAAAAACAAATTATATGCACGATAATAGATAGAAAACATATTATATATAAGAATCCGCCAACTAGTAGTTTCCTTTATTTCAAAAGTCTACAGAAAAATATTATTTTGAATCGGTTTAGTGAGTTTTGAGTAAAAATACTGGTAACACTTTGTACACTGTTACACATCTTACATATTAATTACTATATTACTATAGTAGTTACAGTAAATTATGCATAATTACACACAACTAAACCTAAACCAAACCCTAATTATGTAGTAAGTACATGTAGTTTGTTAATATTACACAGTACTTAAATGTATAATTAAACTGTAACAAGCACACCTTAAAATAAAGTGTAACCACAATATTGGTCAATCAGTAAATGATTTTACACATTATTCACTCAAAAATATTTGAAAATAACTTTAATCAAAGAGCACCTATGTACAACCTTTGAGCGCATTAAGATATATTATATGAGATGTTCAAGATGTCATTATGTTGCAGATATACAGTTGTAATCTAAATTATTCAACCCCTGTTGCAAATCAGGTTTATTGGCAAAATGTACAGACTTTCAGCTGTTTGCAAAGAGCAGATCAAACAAAAGTAATTGAAATAGCTCAACACAACATGTTTCAAGTGGTTTCCCTAAATTTAACTGAAAATGCAACTTTTTATGACTTCTGCAGACTCAAAATTATTCAACCCCCTGAAGAGAATCCCTCACAACAGTGCAAATCTGCAAAACAGGTGTAGCCTCAAGCTCACCTGATGCAACTGATCAAGGGCATCATTAGTTGCACCAGGTGTGCCTGAGCTAGAGCACATGAAATATCTGAACTGGCTAGGTTTCTTGAGTGTCACGTTTGACTGCATGTTAGAAATATGGTCAAAAGAATGGTCCAAAAAGTTAAGAGAAGATATCATCGCCCTTCACAAGGAACAGGATACAAAAAGATAGCGAAGGCACTAAATGTTCCTAGAGACACCGTTATAAGCAAAGTTTGCTAGTTCAAAGTTATAGGAACAGTGGTTACACTACATGGACGGGGCAGAAAAATGAAACTATCAATGGCTGCAACCAGATTTCTGAGAAGGCAGGTTCAGAAAACCCTCGAGTGACTGCAGAAGACCTGCAGCAAGACCTGGAGGCAACAGGCACTGAGGGTTCAGCTGCACAGTAAGAACTCCAAGACCTACACCACTACTGACCCAAAACCACTGGAAAAGTCGGCTCAAATTTTCTCAAAATCATATAAATAAGCCAAAGAAGTTTTGGGATTCTGTTCTGTGGAGCGATGAAACAAAACTGGAACTTTTCGGCCCTCTGGATCAGCGGTGTGTCTGGAGGAAGAAGATAAAGCATATTATGCTGTAAAGAACACTCTATCTGCAGTTCAGCATGTTGGTGCTCGTGATGCTCTGCGGCTGCTTTACATCCTCTGGCACTGGAAACCTGCAGTGTGTGGAAGGCAAGATGGATTTATGCCGTCAGTGAGGAAGCAGAAGCTTGGGCGTCATTGGACCTTCCAACAGGACAGTGATCCCAAGCATACCTCAAATTCCACCAAGGTTTGGTTGCAGAATAAGTCCTGGAAGAGTCTACAGTGGCCTCAGTCACCTGACTTGAACCCCATAGAAAATCTCTGGAGGGATTTGAAGAAGGCAGTTGCAGGACGCAAACCCAAGAGTATTACTGAACTGGAGGCCATGAGGAACGGGAACGGGTTCAAGGAACGGGTTAAGATTCCTCAGATACGCTGCCAGAAGCTGCTGTCCGGAAATACATCTCGTTTGCAGCAGCTCATAACAGTATACGGGTGCTCTACTAAATACTAAAGATACTTGCCATGAAGGGATTGAATAATTTTAAAAACTGCAGACGTCATTAAATGTTGAAACCACTTGAAACATTTGTTGTGTTGAGCTATTTCAGTTACTTTTGTTTGATTTGTTCATTGAAAGTCTGTACATTTTGTCAATAGACCTGATTTGCAATGGGGGTTGAATGATTTCAATTACAACTGTATATAAGATTCTAAGATTTGTTTTTATGTTTTTGAAAGAAGTCTTTATGTTCACCAAGGCTGCATTTATTTGATCAAAAATACAGTAACAACAGTAATATTTTTAAACATTATTACCATTTAAAATAACTGTTGATAACACTTTTTTACAATGTCCTTGTTATGTTACTTGTAGTTACTTACTGTAGTAATAACTGTAAATTATGCACAATTACATGCAACTAACCCTAACCCTATAGTAAGTACATGTAGTTAATTATTATTATTATTCAGTACTTAAATGTATAATTACACTGTAACAAGGACACCTTAAAATAAAGTGTAACCAGACTGTTTTGTATTTAATTATATTTTGAATGTAGTTTATTTCTGTGATCAAAGCAGAATTTTCAGCATCATTACTCCAGTCTTCAGTCACATGATCCTTCAGAAATCATTCTAATATGATGATTTGATGTTCAAGAAACATTTCTGATTATTATCAATATTGAAAACAGTTGCGCTGCTTCATATGTTTGTGGAAACTGTGATACATATTTTTCAGGATTCTTTAATGAATAGAAAGGGGTCAAACACTATGACCACCCACAACACAAGTGAAGCAAATCATGGTGACTATTTTGTATCAACTGTGTGTGTAAAGCTCTGGGCTTTAGTCTGTTGCCATAGTCAATGTGTGGGATGTTGCCGAAATGGCTTGGGCATCTTACAGCAGGATAAAGTTTCCTGTCACCCAAGTACACACAGTTCCAGGTGTCGCTCTGGCCTCCAGATACCCCAGATCTCAATCCAAATCAAGTACAAAATCTGGTACAAAACATCCCATCCATGGTCACTTCACCCAATGTGCAGGACTTAAAGTGTCTTCCGCTAATGTTTTGGTGCCAGATAGATACCACAGGGCACCTTCAGGGGTGTCAGAGCGGTTTTGGCAGGTGCTCATAGTGTTTTAGCTCTGAACAGTTTTCCAGCTGTCTAAATAACCAAACTGTTTTTGGTGCTCAATAGATGAGTTGTATTCGAGGTTGAGACCAGTTGGTGAGCAGGAGCGGCACGACCTGCTGTCACTCAAACACGCTGACTGTGAGAGGCGGGGCTTGGCCTTTGACGGACAGCTGCACGCATGGGACATGCCCTACTACATGAACCAGGTGGAACGAGTGAAGTTTGCGGTGGATAAGGACAAACTGATCGAGTACTTCCCTCTGGAGGTGGTGACAGAGGGCCTGCTGAACATATATCAGGATCTGTTGGGTCTGGAGTTCCAGCAGGTGGAGAACGCCCATGTGTGGCACGATAGCGTCAAACTGTACTCAGTACTGGACGCTGTGACTGGAGATGAAATTGGACAGTTTTACTTGGACTTGCATCCCAGGTAAACCATTATAGACATTCTAGATCCATTATAATCCATTATGTTTTGGATTGTCTAATTGGTCTTGGCTAACTAGTCAATTTTCCTTGGTCAACAAGCTTCAGCAGAAACAATTTGTTCATTGACCAGCTCAATCAACTTGGTTCTGCTAGTGAACAGAACAGCTATGCTGGTCCAGCAAAGTCAAGTGGTGCAACCAACATGCAAAAAAAATTAAAACAGGAAATTATATCATCTCACCATCGAGTCTGTCTGTGATTACATGAAGAAACAGAAGAAAACTGAGACAAAGGTCAAGTTCAGGGAAGAAGGAGCTCAGACGTTAAGCATAACTTTAATTGTAAAATAAACATAAACAACCTAGCAAAAAGAGCGGCAGCAGCCGACTGCACCATATAAGCACGATAAAACCTGCAAGGTAAAATGTCCCGGGCTCTCGGCTCCACCCTGCTGTGTACCACATTAACGTTATAAAACTTTAATACATTAGCTCATTCATGAACATGAGTCCTGTCAGAAATCCAATAATCTGAATTTTAGTCCTTAAAATGTTGATTTAGGTCTTAACTTTATCGGCTTATGAAGTTAATGTTAGTGCTCAAAACTGAGGGATAATGAAGGATTTTGAAGAGTACAACTGATGGACACTTCGCTTCATGATCCTTTGTGCAGCGTATACAATTGTGCGAGAATCGTGCCTCCTTAATTGGCTTGGCAAGATAACGCAGAAGTGCGTTCCAGGGAACAGTTGTTGGGTCCCCGGCCTACACCCTTCTTCATCTCTTCACAGTTCTCACTGCAGGGTTAGGGCATAGGGATGAGTCCTTCAGAATGAAACACAGGGCCAATACAAATTTGGAAAATGGGTGAACAAAGCCATCGAATTATTTATTTTTTTCCTTTTAATGTTTAATGTTTTATTTGATATTCTGTTTTTTATTTTTTATTTCAGCCCAACCCAACCCAATTTCTTAGTTAAACACAGTTCTGTGTAGTCACATTCAGTTGATTGTTCATGTTGAATGTGAATAGATAAAATTTTGGACGTGAAAGGACATTAAATTGCATTCATAATGGTCTTAAAAAAGTCTAACATTTAGCCTGTTGAAACCTGCAGAAACCCTGCATAAATAATACAAAACATAACCAGCCTGGAAATTCATGCTGATCAAAACTAAATGAGGTTTGTTAACTTAAAGCACCCCAGTGCAGTTCTGAGTCTCTTAAGAGCATGCAGATGAAATCTGATGAATACTTCATGTGCTTTTCTGAGGAACTGGCTTATTGGCCGTGGATGTAATGACCTCCAGATGTATTGGTCTGTTTGACTCTTCAGGGAGGGCAAGTATGGCCATGCTGCATGCTTTGGGCTCCAGCCAGGATGTCTTCGGCCCGATGGGAATCGTAGGATACCTGTGGCCGCCATGGTGTCCAACTTCACAAAACCCACACGCAACTGGCCTTCCTTACTGCAGCACCATGAGGTGGAGACCTTCTTCCATGAGTTTGGACATGTCATGCATGAGCTCTGTTCCCGGGTACGTCAGTATTCTCAAACATAAAGATCGAGGGTCCGAATGTCTGAGACCACACTGAATGAAAATCTCAGATCAATAAGAAGTAAAACTGGTGGTACAAAATGTGCTTTTCTGTGTCCAGACGCGCTATGCAGAGTTCAGTGGGACGCAGGTGGAGACTGACTTTGTGGAGGTGCCGTCTCAAATGCTGGAGAACTGGGTTTGGGAGAAAGAGCCTCTCAGGAGGATGTCCCGCCACTACAAAGATGGCAGCCCGATCCCAGACGGCCTGCTGGATAAACTCATAGCATCTAGAGTGGCCAACACAGGTCAGATCTGACCCCACATTCACCACATCTATATAATCAACATCTGTATGTTCAAAAACATATGTTTGAACTTATTTTGAGGGAAGATTATTCAGAGGGAAGTAACATAAATACAGTATTATATATATATATATATATATATATGTATGTATGTATGTATGTATGTATGTATGTATGTATGTATGTATGTATGTATGTATGTATGTATGTGTATGTATGTATGTATATGTATGTATGTATATGTATGTATATATATATATATATATATATATATATATACACACACATATATATACACACATGCATGTATATATTTAAGAAATATTTGCTTAAATATACTGTATATATAATTTGTATTATATATAAATATAAATATTTTATGTATAAATAAAAAAAAAAACTTAAATATATACATGCATGTGTGTGTATTTATATATACAAAATTAATTATATATATATATTAGGGCTGTGAAACGATTAATCGCGATTAATCGCATCCAAAATAAAAGTTTGTGTTCACATAATATATGTGTGTGTACTGTGCATAATTATTTTGTATATATAAATACACACACATGCATGTATATATTTAAGTTTTTTTTTTTATTTATACATAAAATATTTATATTTATATATAATACAAATTATATATACAGTATATTTAAGCAAATATTTCTTAAATATATACATGCATGTGTGTATATATATGTGTGTGTATATATATATATATATATATATATATATATATATATATATATATATATATATATATATATATATATATATATATATATAGGCCTTAAATTAACAAATTTGAACAAAATTATATTTTGCATAAAGTATATGAAGGCTATTTTGGGAACATTAAGATTCCTTTTTTATTTTTTAATGGCCATGAAAGAGGTTTTTTTTTAATTCTCAATGGTGATTCTCATTAGATTCACTGTTATGCAATGCTTTATTTATAATATTTTTATATTTTATTTATATAACAAATACTATCTTTTTGTATTAAAATAATGAAAATTTGGGGAGAAGAGAAATTTGCTTGGATGTCACTAAAATGTCACAAAAATATTGCAGTGGTCTTAAAAATAGGATTAATTTTCTTAATTAACTTAATTACTGGTGTCATAAGCCTTTGCGCACAAAAAGTATTCTCGTCGCTTGAACTTAAGGTTGAGCCACTGTAGTCACTTGGACTATTTTAACGATATCTTTATTGCTCAGACTAAGTACTCTTGTGTCTTAGTTCTTGGCCATATTATAAAATATTTATTGTTTTTTGACATATTAGGTCATCCTTGCGTTCGATTAGTAATTGTAACTCGACACTCTGTTTAGTAAAAATTACACTATTAACAGTTTACTGCTGAAACATTACTCTGATCTGACAGCTTTTCCTGTTACTTTAAATATCTTCTATACATATTTGTGGTAAAGGGGTGAACACACACACACATTTTTTTTTTTTTTTATATATATATATATATATATATATATATATATATATATATACAGTGAGGAAAATAAGTATTTGAACACCCTGCTATTTTGCAAGTTCTCCCACTTGGAAATCATGAAGGGGTCTGAAATTGTCATCGTAGGTGCATGTCCACTGTGAGAGACATAATCTAAAAAAAAAAAAAACAGAAATCACAATATATGATTTTTTAACTATTTATTTGTATGATACAGCTGCAAATAAGTATTTGAACACCTGTCTATCAGCTAGAATTCTGACCCTCAAAGACCTGTTAGTCTGCCTTTAAAATGTCCACCTCCACTCCATTTATTATCCTAAATTAGATGCACCTGTTTGAGGTCGTTAGCTGCATAAAGACACCTGTCCACCCCATACAATCAGTAAGAATCCAACTACTAACATGGCCAAGACCAAAGAGCTGTCCAAAGACACTAGAGACAAAATTGTACACCTCCACAAGGCTGGAAAGGGCTACGGGGAAATTGCCAAGCAGCTTGGTGAAAAAAGGTCCACTGTTGGAGCAATCATTAGAAAATGGAAGAAGCTAAACATGACTGTCAATCTCCCTCGGACTGGGGCTCCATGCAAGATCTCACCTCGTGGGGTGTCAATGATCCTAAGAAAGGTGAGAAATCAACCCAGAACTACACGGGAGGAGCTGGTCAATGACCTGAAAAGAGCTGGGAACACCGTTTCCAAGGTTACTGTTGGTAATACACTAAGACGTCATGGTGTGAAATCATGCATGGCACGGAAGGTTCCCCTGCTTAAACCAGCACATGTCAAGGCCCGTCTTAAGTTTGCCAATGACCATTTGGATGATCCAGAGGAGTCGTGGGAGAAAGTCATGTGGTCAGATGAGACCAAAATAGAACTTTTTGGTCATAATTCCACTAAACGTGTTTGGAGGAAGAAGAATGATGAGTACCATCCCAAGAACACCATCCCTACTGTGAAGCATGGGGGTGGTAGCATCATGCTTTGGGGGTGTTTTTCTGCACATGGGACAGGGCGACTGCACTGTATTAAGGAGAGGATGACCGGGGCCATGTATTGCGAGATTTTGGGGAACAACCTCCTTCCCTCAGTTAGAGCATTGAAGATGGGTCGAGGCTGGGTCTTCCAACATGACAATGACCCGAAGCACACAGCCAGGATAACCAAGGAGTGGCTCTGTAAGAAGCATATCAAGGTTCTGGCGTGGCCTAGCCAGTCTCCAGACCTAAACCCAATAGAGAATCTTTGGAGGGAGCTCAAACTCCGTGTTTCTCAGCGACAGCCCAGAAACCTGACTGATCTAGAGAAGATCTGTGTGGAGGAGTGGGCCAAAATCCCTCCTGCAGTGTGTGCAAACCTGGTGAAAAACTACAGGAAACGTTTGACCTCTGTAATTGCAAACAAAGGCTACTGTACCAAATATTAACATTGATTTTCTCAGGTGTTCAAATACTTATTTGCAGCTGTATCATACAAATAAATAGTGAAAAAATCCTACATTGTGATTTCTGGATTTTTTTTTTTAGATTATGTCTCTCACAGTGGACATGCACCTACGATGACAATTTCAGACCCCTCCATGATTTCTAAGTGGGAGAACTTGCAAAATAGCAGGGTGTTCAAATACTTATTTTCCTCACTGTATATCAGTTTTTTTCATCTAAACCGGTGTCTGTCCGCAGGTCTGATGAACCTCAGGCAGATTGTTCTCAGTAAAGCTGACCAAACTCTCCACACTAAAGACAGAGCGGACACTGCAGCCGAGTTTGCCAAGCACAGCAAAGACATCCTGGGAATCCCAGCCACACCAGGTCATAAACACAGTCCCAACACGCTTATGACACCTCGTCTAATGAGCACATCAGCGACTATTCAGTGTTCAGCAGCTCGGTGTGAACACTCATTACACATGCAGAGAGCTTAGCCACCCACCACAGAGCTCATTTGCATATGGGCGCTGCATTTACATTCTTTTTCTACATAGACTTGTGCTAAACTTGTGTTTTACTGTTGCGTTTGCGTCTCGCATCTTCTTGTGCGTGATACGGCTAAAAACATGGCGATGACCCTGTTGCCAGAGTCCAGTATCTTTTAAAGAAATTGTCTTAACCCTTTATGCGATCACACCGGTGTGATTAGAACGTCGCTCTGCATCATACAGACTATATAAATTGATGACATGTTTTATTCATATCAGATACACATTGTGTTAGTAACTATAAAGTTTACTCTATTCTTCTCCCACTTCACCGGCTACTTACTTTCATGTATTTCGTGAGAAGTGGATGAATTGTAAATCCGACAGATACAATTCTCTGAATTGCGGTGCAAACTTCCACTACCACTATCACACGTTATAGATCAGCAAACATGATCATTATAAACGTTTATAATAATAATAAGGTGATACGCTCTAAAATAACTCGCACTGGGCGTCAGCTATAATATTTTAAACTTGCGTGTGAAAGGGTTCAATTGATTTAATTATATCACTCAGCAAACGTCTCTAGACCCGTGTTTACTCAGCCTGGTGTCTCACGGTTTAAAAGGAAACATGCGTTCTGCGTGAACAGCCACAGAATGTGTTTATTTTTCATCCACTACATGGCTTTTCCATAGTTTTTCTTTGTAAACATGACACAGCATTTAAGAATGCACAAATGCAGGAATTGAAATGAATTGCCTCTTAAAGGTACAGAAGTCCAATCTGGAGGTTTAATTGTGAAAGTCTAGACGGACATGTTTGACTGTTGTCTTTTGCAGCATCTCACACACAACATGGTGTTCTGAAAACACAATGCTGAAGTTAAAAGAAGTTTAACTTTGAAAGAAACATCTCTTTTTTTCATTTCACTGCCATACTGGATAGTAACTGATTATATGTAATCTGGATTACGTAATCAGATTCCAAAAACGAAGTACTTGTAATTGGATTACATTACATTTTAAGATACTCATAATCATACTACAGTTATATTTTTTATTGATTACATATTTACACAATGTTAGTAAATTATTCATAATTTATTGATTCTCCCCAATTTTTTTAATTTCTAAATAAATTTTCCTGTCTAAAAAAGCCTATCACTTTACAGTCCCTTTCCAAAAAATTAGAATATCATGGAAAAGTTTATTTATTTCCATAATTCCATTCAAAACGTTAAACTTCCATAGATTATAGATTCAGGGCCCACAACTTAAACGATTTCAAGTATTTAGTTGTTTATTTGTACATAATTTGGGCTTCCAGCTCATAAAACCCACGAAAACAGGATTTCCAAAAACTAGAATATTACATGAAATCACACAGTAATTACACAGTAATACCATGGTCATTGAACCAGGTTTTGGTTCTTTTGGCAGTGTGGGCAGGTGCAAATCCTGCTGGAAAATGAAGTCAGCATCTCCATAAAGCTTGTCTGCTGAAGGAAGCATGAAGTGCTCTGAACATGTCCTGGTAGACGGCTGCGTTGACTCTGGATTTAATAAAGCACAGTGGACCAAAGTTCTCTTTTCTGATGAGAGCAAATTTTGCATCTCATTTGGAAACCAAGGTCCCAGAGTCTGGAGGAAGAATGGAGAGGCACACAATCCAAGATGCTTGAAGTCCAGTGTGAAGTTTCCACAGTCTGTGTTGGTTTGGGGAGCCATGTCATCGGCTGGTGTTGGTCCACTGTGCTGTCCACTCAACGCATCCGTCTACCAGGACATGTTCAGAGCACTTCATGCTTCCTTCAGCAGACAAGCTTTATGGAGATGCTGACTTCATTTTCCAGCAGGATTTGCACCTGCCCACACTGCCAAAAGAACCAAAACCTGGTTCAATGACCATGGTATTACTGTGTAATTACTGTGTGATTTCATGTAATATTCAATTTTTTTGAAATCCTGTTTTCGTGGGTTTTATGAGCTGGAAGCCCAAATTATGTACAAATAAACAACTAAATACTTGAAATCGTTTAAGTTGTGGGCCCTGAATCTATAATCTATGGAAGTTTAACGTTTTGAATGGAATTATGGAAATAAATAAACTTTTCCATGATATTCTAATTTTTTGGAAAGGGTCTGTATATATGATATGTTCGAAAAGTCTTCTAGATTTGTGTAATTGCACACAACAGCCACTAGTCGTGTGGCAGCAGTTATATGAAAAACATTAAGTAAATACATTAACCATGTATTACTGTCTTTGGGAGGTTTTTGTCTTGCAAACTCATTAAAATGCACAATTTCATATGTTATTTATTATATTGGGTTGACTAAAATGAGAAGAAAAACAATAAATTTCAAGGTTTACAATTAATTCAGTGAGATTAATGTAATAAATGATGTAGTAAACTACAATCAAATCTATGCATATAATCAAATCAAAATCGTGAATTGATTTTTGATCGAATCATGACCTCAAGGATCGATTTAAATCGAATGATTCCCACCCCTAATGTATTTATTTAGAAGATTTTGTTCTTTCAAAGCAAAAGACCTGGAGCCTCTTAAGCATTATCTTCATATGTCTGTGTACATGATCTCTGCAGGCACAAACATGACGGCCAGCTTCAGTCATCTAGCCGGAGGATACGACGGTCAGTACTACAGCTACCTGTGGAGTGAAGTCTACTCCATGGACATCTTCTTCACTCGCTTCAAGAAGGAGGGGATCTTGAATCCAAAGGTATTCCAGCTTTCCATTGGTCAGAGTGAATGGAGAAAACATGTGACTGATGTTTAGATCGTCTCATCGTGGCACAGCACATTTTAATAGAGAACTGAGTCATAATAGCAGTTGATAGTTACCACATGACTGATGTGCCAGCATTTCCACATTCATATGTCCATCTAGGGCATGTAGCAGACTCTTATCAAGAGTGACGCACATGTGAGTTCATTGTCAAACTGCTGTCGAGGGATTATCTGCCACGAGGAGATAAATATTATTTATAATTATAGATACCTCAGGAATAGTACTAGCTGAGAATAGATTGTTCATACAATTGTTGTGTAAATGAGTGAGTGTTGTGTCATAGTTAGTCATAGTATTGTTGAAGGATGAGTCTGTGTTGCATTCAGAGGAAGATTGTTTGTAGAGCGCTTTCACAATGTGTGTTTTTCAGCAGCTTTACAGACAGTGCTTGTTTCAATGCCGTAGTTTAGATTAGATTAGACTAGTGAAATTCCAGTGTATAAATGACACCATCTGGTCATTAATGTAATCATATGTTTTGATTATGTTTCAGTTTGATAACTGTGTGTGTGTGTGTGTGTGTGTGTTTTGACATGCAGGTGGGCCGGGAATACAGGCACGTGGTCCTGGAAACGGGAGGTTCATTGGATGGCATGGATATGCTGAAAACGTTCCTGGGTCGTGAACCGTGCCAGGATGCGTTTTTTCAGTGTAAAGGACTCGCCCAAACAATTACAGAACAAAACTCTCATTGACGTCGGACTGTGAACTACAGGAAAGCAACTTTTCTGAATATATAGAGATCCAATGACACATGCATCCTTAGTTTTCATTGTAATAGTAGCAATATACAGAATATAATATTATGTATACATTTTAAGTTGTATTTCCTGCTGGTGTTTTGTTTCATTTATAATCAATTACAAATTTAAATGAAGGTAGCTATTCATTTTTATGCAAACTGAGTTATGCATGAAGAGTCTTCAAGGTCTGTGCAGTCTGGGCAAATAATAAATACAAAATTAGGTTAACTTCAAAGCTTACTTCAAAGAGATATTGCCAAAGTTAAGTGAATTGACATTGTAAAGTGCAAAATATAAATCTGTATTTCCATGATGAATAATGTATTTGCAATATAGATATATAGATATAGATATATAGGTATCATAACATTATGTTAATAATTATGTAAATACACTAATATGGTGCTGCACACATGTTATTACAAACCAGACATAATTATAATGCCTCGTTTTATGCCGTATCCAGAAAGAGTCCTTGGCCTGAAAAGTCGAAGACCCGAGTCATTGAAGATTTAAAGAGACAGTGCCACCAGTGAACACCAGGGGGAGACAGACACCAACCGATAGCACTCTAAACGAGCCAGTGTTGTTGAATAAAACAGTTTTAGACATTTAAGTTTATCAGTTTTTCACTATTTTATCACTATTACATAAAATATGAACTAGAGACTAAATACCACTACTTTTCTGGTATATTGCCATTTTCTAAAAAAAAAAAAAAATACGAGCACTTTGTAAGACATTTTTACCACTGGCACTCGTAGATTTAAAGCCATGATAAAAACCAAAACTCGCACGTTTTTCATGACGAGCACTCTTGTAAAATTTTGTTGTACGAGTCTGTTGTAAAATTATAAAGCAGCACAAACCAGCCAACCTTGCGAGGGACACTGATCGAGGCTCTTCCCCCGTTGCCTTCAATTGGGAGAAAATGATTCGTTATCGGGGACTCGCATTTTCCATTGGATTAAACTGTGCGCCTATCAGCTGTCGCTCTGTGTTGATGGGGTTCGACCTATGGGTTCGACGGAGGCCCCCACCAGCTTTAGCAGCGGCGCTGAGAAGTACCATTCATTTTAGCGAGTCGGTTCGTTCGAACGATTCATTCCAGCAAGCCGGTTTCCATGTAATTCACTGATTCGCTGAATGTATCACATTCACTTTTCCCAAAAATACTCACGCGGCAATTTAAGTGTTCGCTTTTGTAGTAAAATAAATATTACGATTTCACTGTGACTATGATTTTAAATAATCAGTTAAATAAGTTTGAATTCATTTTAGCTAGTTTCGTTCGAACGATTCGTTTTAACCCCAACAAACCGGTTTTCATTTGATTCAATGATTCGTTCGATGTATCACACACTTTTCCCAGAAATCCCCACGCGACAATTTAAGGGTTCGCTTTTGTAGTAAAATAAATATTACAATTTCATTGTGTATATAATTTTTTATCAAACATTTTAATAATACATTTTAATAATCGTTCTATTTTATGAGATGAGAATAGGGAAAGTACACACACAGCTAAGCGTTCTGATTTTTTCAGTCGAATGATATACAGAATCGGGTCGATCGAATCATTGAAAAGACCGGTTCAGAAGAACCGATTCGTTGGTGAATCAAACATTCCCATTAGCACAACTGTAGTGCAGAGTGCAGATTATCCAGCGCTGCTTCACTGCTCCATCACTTCAATGACTGCTTCTCCGCGCCTCAATGTAAACCAATTATCCCGGCGACCCTTTTGGTCGCTCTTTTTATTATAAGGACACTTTTTTTGTAATTTCATCGTCTCGTCGAACCGTTTTCTTTTGTATCCGCAAGAAAACTTCGAGGCAGCTGTGGGCAACTTTCCGCGTCGCGCGCAGAGGTGAAGAATGCATTAGCAGAGCTCGCGCAGCTAGCAGCAGCTTTCTTCGGCTTTCCTGCATCAAGCGCTGTGTTTCCTGGGGGTTTGTAATGTTTTTCCGTGTCTCCAGTCGTGAACTAACCTTCATGGATTAGCTGAATGAGTTCTATCCCTCGTAAATGAAAGGAAAATAACGAAAAGATTCAGTTTAAGGTGAGTACCAGACATTTTATTTTGTCCTTCAGCGTCTCGCCTCAGTGTTTTCTGTCTTCCTCACTGTTAGCCAGATAATGCTAAGAACGGCGAGGGACGCTAATTTGTTTTCTAGTTCGCACTGCGTGTGAAACCCAGTGTTTTTCTGTAGCATTACATGACTCAGGCTTTGTTTTTGTTGTGTACATAATATTCATAAACCAGCGGGTTTTCACAATGTAACGAATTAAGTATCATGACTGTGACTAGACGTGAGTATGTGTACTGTGTTTAGGCAGCTGTACCATACTATGTGTCACAAAACATCACATTTTAATAGGCTTAATGTTTTCGAATGGGCATAAAATGACTTATTTTAACAATATCGACACAAATGAGGTTCAGGTGCAGTAACGTTACATTAACCACCGTCTCTCATACACATCCTGTTTTCTATTCTGTCTCCTGTTGAAAGGACAGTGTGGTTTACGAGGCATATCTGCTGCAATCTCTCGTTTATTGTGTTTAATGAGTAATATACCGTCATTGTGCCACCACGCAGATAGATTAACGTTTCATGCCTTTGTTTCACAATCACTTCCTGCTCTGAACAGGTTCTGTAGGTGAAAGCAGGGTTTGTGTTTGATACCTGATGATAACTGTGAGCAGATCCTGATCAGATTAGTTTGTCAGTGGTGTTAAAGGCTTTGAGAGTGCAATGATCGGAATCAGTCCTGATACTCGAGTTCCGCAATGATCGTGGGTTTAACTCTCGTTTTAGGCCCATTCAAACTCATGATAGAGGAATGAATGGGTGCACTTCATCCTCTGTCATGGGATTGTGAGAAATGCGATCAGAATGGACCCAGAGGGAAATGTCATTACATGGATGTTTCTCTCTCACAGTTTTAATTTTTCATCGACGTATCAAGTTTCATTGTAAAAATAAATTTGGAGAAATAGAAACAATTAGTCGCAGTGAAATCAAAATCAACAGTTCTCATTTTTGCATGAAATATTGCAGTATTTATTCTAAATGATTTATCCGTGCACATCATTATTTTATTTTTAAATGAATGTTTCCTCTTTGATGACATCTCTTCTCTGATGACATGTTCACTGGCGAGAGGGCGGAGCAACCTGTCACTCACATGAGATCCACCAATAGCAAACCACAACCATCCAATCAATTCCCCATGGACAAAATGAAGTCCCGCCCTACATTTGTCCTTGTTCCAGAAGCTGTTTCACTCGGATACACGGGACAATAGGGAAGAAAAGACTGACGCAACTTCTGTTTAATGACGGCTTTTGAGATAATGGTTGACATACTTTAATTGTGTGGCCACATTTATTGTTTGTTGATTAGCAACATTCTCTTAGCGTGATATCAGTTGGAATCGGGATGAGGAATTTTACCTGGGAGACTTCCATGTGCAAATTTTGTTGAGTTCAAGTTTGTTGAACTTTCACGTGCAAATTCGCATCATTAACCAATATAGCAAACCTCTTGGTTGGACAGCGACATCTGTGTGGCCGGAGAATAATAACATGGCGACAAAGCACTTGTTTCTGTTCTGCGGCGTCACAACAGCGTATCATTTGATTGCCTTTTTAAGCGTTGAGGTTTGAAAACAAGTGATTTTATACCGTTCAAACGCAGTAAGCAGCGAATGTCTTCAAGCAATGCAGTGGATTAAGTAGGCTAGCCATTTATTTCGAAACATAATTAGCAAAGGGTCAATAAAACAAATGATTTTATGAACATAAGAACTACAAAAAAGAGAACATAGAATGAACAAGTAATAAGATCCTGGTGGATGATTGATGATCTTCCAGCGATGTTTCAGCTGTAGCTCCTACTCCATGGCACACGGTAATTCAAGACCTGTCATTCTGAGCGATCGATCCAATCCAAGCGCACTTCAGCTGTTAAGGCAATGTCTGATTGGTCTCTACACGTCGTCCCTACCCACTATTCCCACTCACCACAGCCGAGATCCAGTTTCCATTGGAAGACGTTGGAAAACCCTGCGTCATGTTTGTGACACGATCAGATCCCGGAAGGCCTATAGCTTCAGCCAAGCAGCATGTCATGATCTATGGTCTCATGTTTTGTTTGGGCCCGTTCAAGACCAGCTGCTCTAAATAAAGATTTGTGATCTACTATGGTTTACTAATGTACGAAGCTACAAACAAAAACATGGTGCAAAAGCGTTGTGTGTTTACTGTTTACACGCGTGGCTGTGGCACATTTTTTAATACAAATACTTGGTTTAGTTTGGTCTCTAACTGAAATAAATATGCTTGTTGTATTCTGCTAGTTGAGACCTTTTCAACGATATATGACAAGTCCATCTGTGATGTATCACGTCTGGACAAATCTGAGCATAATTTGAGAAAGGGCTCTTCTGAAACTCTAGGGGAGAAAATAATAAAAATAATAAAATAAAAAATGTGGCAACCTGCAAAGGTTTCTCAGGAGAGAGCAAAGGTACCTTCCACTTACTGTCATTGCTGTTAAGGAGAAACGCTCCTTTGTGGTTTTGGGTTCCTATGGGCCTTTGCATTGATTTCACCCAGGATATCAACAGCGTTCTCTGTTGGTCTAGCGGATCCTTCTAGCAGGTGATAAATGAAGCTAATGGGATAAGATGGCTTGAGGGAGATTATTGCCACTTGCTCGGCTCATCTCCCTCATGGCTAATCCCTATTTTCTTGCATCCAGCAACAAACAGATTGGAACGAATCCGGCAAGTGTGAACTTTAATCAGGAAAGATTCTGCTGAGGGTTTGTCTGTAGGTTACACCAGATTGTTTTGAGCATTTCAATGAATGAATAAGTCACAGGGATGCAGTAATGTAACAGGCCTGAGCTGTTTTTTTACCCTGTGCTCTTTTATTATGGGTTGTGATTTCTTAAAGCCATTTAGTCTGCGGGATGCTTGGTCAGGAGCTCCAGTGCAGGTGTTTTAGAAATGCAAACAGAAGAATTCTCTCGTCTAAATAAAGAGTAACAAATGTGCACCTCAGATGGTTTTGTATTCAAGGAAGAGATCTTGTGCAACGGTGTGAAGGTTATGTGTTCAGTTTAATATGAAACCTGAATGTAACTTCATTTAGAAAAATATTCATATCTTGTGCATGTGTGTTCGGTGTTCGATCCCGGGATCAATCCCAGGAAGTGTTTGCGTTCGCACAGAAGGCACTCTAGAAATTAGCCTATATGGCAATTTTCTGGGATCAACGCTCTGTGTGAAAGGGGTATATGTTTATAGTTGCATAATGCATGCACATGTTTTTTGCATACTTTTCTTTGTACGCAGTTTATAGGCAGCTGCACCGTAAGCGTCAGTATGTATTTCATTCTGAACAAAAGTGCTTTTTCCTTTTAAGTAGCAACTATTTGCTTCTGATGGTTCGGAGAAACAAGCCGCTATAAAGCAGAACCTGAGATGCTCTCATTCATGTCTGTGTCTCATGCATCTGAGGCCCAAACCGAACCACAGAGCCAGTGAATTCAGCCAGGCCGTTGCCGGCACACACTGATTGCTTCACACTGATGCATTATTTTACAGGCAACACAATCATTTCAGATCTCTTCAAATGCCTTAGAATGACTTAAATACATGTATAATAATAACGAGGCAAATATTATGGTTCAAATAAAGAAGCAAAAGCAAGTAATCGTATGGTTTTATAGAGCAACACTGTTAAAATACGTAATATAATACATATTAACAATCATCCTTGTGTATTATAACAAATGCCTGCCTATGGCTGAGTGTTGTTACACTCTACAGCAGATCAAATCCTTGTTTAATATTGACCAGACGGCATTTATTTCAAATGTTCACTTAATCTTTAATATTTGGCCACTTCTTTATGAAATGCTACAGCCGCTGTAATTTCTTGAACAAGAACATGTGGACATCAAAACATGCAAACTCAGAGCGAGGGTTTAAACCTTTATTTTGAAATTGCGATGAACAGTTCACATATTTCGAAAGATATCGATGTATTCTCCTGTGTTGGCGTAGGTTTATACATGATTTATCTTACAAATCTGATGAAATGGCACACGTTGTGTTCCTAGATGAATGTTATAAGCAACTCAAACTCGCAGCATATGCAACATTTACTGTGAACTGAGACGAACAAAACCTACACGCATGTAAATAAGTATTGAACACACTGGGCAGATGTTTGTTTAATTGAATCGTAGCATCACAATAGCACTATGCTATAGTATGGTTCACCGCGCTGCTACAGCTTGAGGCGGTCTACGCTGGAGAAACGAAGCGACCATTGCAAATCCATTTCTTCTTTGTGTCAGAAGTTACATCAAAGTTACGTTGAAGTGCGTCAGAAATACAACAGGGCATCAGTTCACTGTCAGGTTTCTGTCACGCCGAGCTGCGTCTAGTGTAGACGGCATCACTGATTATAATGGGTTCTGTGTGCCTTTGTTGTTGTGCCGCGTGCGTCTGGTGTAACAAGGTGTTAGGCAAGTAATTTGCGAAAGCTTTGTGAATCAGTTCAATCAATTCATTTAAATTACCAGTTCAAAAGAATCATTTGTGGTCTGAAAACAAAAAAGATGCATTTCCATTTCCTTAGTAAGGTTGTTGAGCTCAATAGATTCAGATGAAATGACAATGGAAAATAACGCGCTCGAGTCAGACTCATTCTCTTCACGCCAAACTGCACAATTAGAGATTTATTGTGTTCCACGTAACCCGTCTTTTCCTCTTCAAAAAATGTGTGCTTCCACAGAGAAAATATTTAGACGGATGCATTCTAGATACGCTCCATTGTGTGTGTGTGTGTGTGTGTGTGTGTGTGTGTGTGTGTGTGTGTGTGTGTGTGTGTGTGTGTGTGTGTGTGTGTGTGTGTGTGTGTGTGTGTGTGTGTGTGTGTGTGTGTGTGTGTGTGTGTGTGTGAGAGACAGAGATACAGTACGTGTCAGTGCTATGGAATGTTTCCATTAAAACCAGGAGAATGCGGGAGTGTTTCTGCTCAGTCCCTCACGGCACCGTAGACTTTGTTCCCACACTGTGATTGCTCTGCTCTGTATATTGCGCATCCCATTTACGTCCTAAATGACTCCGACCTCTCATGTAGAACGAGTTGCCATCAGGCTGTTGGGTAAACATTTCAAATAGCTTTCACTAAGGGCTTGTTATGATCAGCACTGTGGACATGGTTTGATTCTGCTGCAATGGTTACTTCTGAGAAGTACTTCTGATGAGTTGCAGTAAGACTGGATGTATAGGTTTCAGATAATGAAAATGAAAATGAAAATCTGTTATCTAGCGTTTAGTTACTAAAGATAACAGGTGGTTGTTGTTGTAAAGGTTGAATCCCTCTAAAACATAACACATTTTTGCATAAAGAAAATGAATGGAGTTCTCAACGGGTCGGGTCGAGTCGGCCCGACAAACCCGACGGGACCCGCGGGTTCGGGTCGAAAATATAATCAAATGACTCGGGTCGGGTCGGACCTCGGGCTTAATCTTTTCCGCTCAGTAAAAAAAAAAAAAAAAAAATGTATTAATCATCGCTGCTGTTCACCGTAAAGAAAGTCTGGCTGCTGCGTGCAACGTGCATCATGGAGAGGGGCGGGGCAGACCTGACGCCGCTGCGTGCGCACGCCTTTAGCCTGGAGAAGAAGATGGAGTTGGGGAAAAGTAAACTTGCCGCAGGTGAATTCACCGTCGCCTATTTATATATTTAAAGTTTATTGTTTCAGTTGTTTGTATTGTTAAAAGGCGTGAACATTAAACGTTGATTTGAATTCCCGTCTGCTGGTCATGATAATACGTGTATGAGAAAAAAAAAAATCCGACGTGGCGTCGGGCCGCGGGCCGTGTTCGGGCAGATAATTCATGTTGATGTGTCGGGTTACATCGGGTCCGGGCTTTAAAAGCCACGGGCCGGGTCGGGTTGTAATTTTCAGGCCCGTTGAGAACTCTAAAAATGAATACTTTTAAAATATTTTTAAGCAGTTTTTTGGGGTATGTAATATGTCCTGTGTTTTTCTTAAAGGTTCTTTCTTAAAGTTTCACCTATTAGCACCTATTTCCAATCACCAAATATGATAGTCCTTGTGCAAGCTGGGTCCCCATCCTAACATTTAAGGCATCTATATTGTTTCCTGTATAAAGACCCAGTTTATATTGTAAAAATGAATACTTTGAATATGTCCAGTGTCCAGTAAGTTGCATTGTGTTTTTTCTACTCTGTATAGTACTGTTACTAGATCTATTTGCTAATTATTAATAGCCTGATTTAAGTTTTTTATTTTAGTATTTTTTCATTTTTATTTATATTTTAGTTAAAGTTGCCAGCAGTGAATCACCCCTTTAAATATTGTCAGTAGCTGAGTTAACTAAATGAATCCTGCTAAACCTCATGAAATGTGATATGCAAAGCCAAAATGTGCAGCCAAACTGATTTTCATATCTCCATCTCTTCGGGCCATTGTCATGCACAACTGTACTGGGTGAACAAACCCACAAGATGATCAGACACCCTGAAAGACTGAGTGTTGAGTGCCTGACACGACTACAGGCTGTGTTTGCTTTCAGTGCGTTGTAATGCCTGTAAGACATGATGCTTCTCTGCTCGCCTGTAGAGCTGAGCTTTCTGTTCAGGGGATGTTGCTTGTATCATTTGAAGTCAAGGCCTACTGTTCTCTTACACTGTTGACTCTCTTACAACGTGTAGGACACACATTTGCGTTTGCATGCTTGTAAGTATGTTTCTGGCCTTGGTTAACTCGCGCTTTGTAGGGAAAGCCCTATTTGCACTGGATTAGTATTATCTGGGGACCTCGTGTGATTTAGAAATTTACCCCAGAACATCTGAATTTCGTGTGGCACATTCGCATATGATATGCGAAGCCTGTGATTTTACTCGAATTTACAGACTTATCTCCTGGATATGATGTCAAAAGACTATTGCTTGGAAATGTCTTGTCGTTATTATAGGTCTAGCTGTATAATCATAAACAGAAGAATGTTCTTTACCTCATGTTGCTATACATGTCATCCATCTCCATCTAATCATGGTTTTTAGCTTTCTCTTTCTGCAAATTGTATAGCGATATGACCCAGCACCCAAAATACTATCAAAACACTCAAACACAGCAAAGATGGATAAAAAACGCACCGGAAACAAAAACCTTGAAAAAATTATAAATGACCCCTCCAAATCACAGAGATGCCGATTCACACGGGACTAATATAATCACAGGACCTCGGTGTTCGGCGAAATATGGGGGAATTTTTACTTTACTAAGATCACAGACAACCTCCGCAATTATTGCAAAAGACTAGAGGTCACCAGGTAATACTAATCCAGTGCGAATAGGGCTTTTCAGTGTATTTTAGAATCCCTGGAGCGTTGCGTTAAAGCCGTAGTAAGGCGTGTGTGTGTGTGTGTGTGTGTGTGTGGTACATGCACAGATTTCAGGCAGATGTTGTTTTGGCTGGTGCTTAGAAACAGTTTCACACACAACATATCATTATTAAATCAGAAGAGGGCAGAAAGAAATTGCCAGATGTATATGTTTAGGTCTGATGTGTAATTTGCATTCATCAATATTGTTTGGAGTCACGAGCGTGATTTCTGTTTGCACCTCGGTGTGTACATTTGTCATTGGCACTGAGGAGGTTTGATGAGGTCAGCTGTGCTGATGACTGTGTGTGTGTGTGTGTGTGTGTGTGTGTGTGTGAGAGTCTAAATGGAACATTATAAAACGCTAACACAGATCTTTCCCATGGACTCTCTGATCTCTTTTTAAACGGTTTATCCAAATAAGAAAATTGTCAATTTCTCACTCTCTTGTTCTTTCAATTCCACATGATGTTTTCTTCCACACAATTTCCTCCTTTTCCATTAATTGAAAGTGGGGACAGATGCTGTTTAAACCAGAACTAATCGATTACATGTGCTCTGCAATCATGTCTTCTGAAGTCAAACGAGAGCTGTGTGTGACAAACAGGCCAAAATCGTGATCATAAATCATAAATAAATGATCCTTCAGAAATCATTCTAATATGACGATTTGATGCTCAAGAAACATTTCTGATTATTATCAATGTTGAGTTCAAAAGAAAACAAGGAAGTGAGATTTGAGAGATGCATCAGAGAGGAAGATTTTCAGTGGATAATGGTTAAAGTTTTGTGTCAGGAACAGGATCAAATTACCATATGGCAATATATATATATATATATAGAAGATTTGAAATATAGTCTTTGAGTCCTTTAATTTGTGTTCATTTCTGGAGCTTGACTGCATACATATTTCCATTGAATAAAAATTCTGTGAAACCTCTGTTGTTGATGTGAAGGAGAGTAAATGATGGCAGTTTTAATTTTTGGATAAACTTGCTTAAATTCTAAAAGCTAGAATGAAAGCTCTTGCTTGTAAACAGTTGTTTTTAGATCACCATGTTGCCAGATGTCCTCCTTTTGAGCTAGTCATGTTTCAGTGTTTTATCATTATTGTTTTGTGAAAAGCAATTTTTAGAAGCAAAAATAAGCTCATTTTGCTTATATGTTTGTTTATATTGCGGGAGGCCCGTAGCATTTACTGGGCGACCTCAGTTTGTGTAACATTTGACATTTGAGTCCGTCCGGCAAATCTCACATCTGTGCCGACAGCTTTGCTCCGTTGATACGACACTGTGCTTCTGTGACCCACTTACCTCAGCATCTGCCTCTCTTTTCCCCACCGCACCACTGTTTCAGCATCACACTCAAATCCTGCTTATCAGCCCCTCTCATCGCCATACAACACAAGCAAATAAACACTCATGTGACAATCTCACTTTTATGACCTTAAGCACGGATTTAAGATTCGCCTATAAAGTTCGCCTCTGTAATGAAAGAGTTTTGTGGTTTATGCTGACTTTTGTTTCAGCGTGTCGTGTGAAAACACACGTTGAAGTTTGCTAGGTTCCGGTTGAAAGGCGGATGGGGACGTCTCAAGGTTTATGTCTTCATCTCACACGTATGTGGGTCAGTGACGTGATGCTCGTTTGGTAAAGACATTCTCAAAATCAGGTGAAACGGTAAACGGTAATCATGTTGCGTTGTCCCATGCAGGAGTATGTGTCTGTACAGACAGTAAATCTTTGAGGCTGATAAAAGGACCCGGGAGGAACTAGAGCAGAAGTAAGTGACTGTCAGACAGACCAATCGCTGCAGCTTCAGCCCTTCCTCCTCCACAGCTGCGGTTTCTCAAGCACCAGGGAGACGCTTATATGATGCATATATGTGTCATACATCGCACTGTGTTTAGGCAGCGCCTGCAGAACGCTGCACAAGACTCTTTTGTCTCCCTCTGAAGTTTCACTCAGGCCAAATTGTGCTGTTTAATTCAGAATTTGCATAGTGACTAATTTTAGCATCATTTCCTGTTTCACACACGCACAGTCGCTGTGCAGTCAGCTGTGAGGGCTCATATGTTCTGCATGTGGCGCTTCATAAGTATGAAGTTCATAAGAATGAAAATTCGATGAGTGGTCGACTTTATTTCACAAATAATAACATGCATGGCTGCATAATTACAAATATTTCAGTTGTGTGTCTAAAGACAATATGAAGATATTTAAACTAAAAAACAGATCAAAGATGGATGAGAAGAAAGAAATATTTTTGACTTGAAATGTGTCAATTTCAAATCATGTGGTTCATTTAGTAAAGAATAAGTTCAAGAAAATAGTGTATTCAGCTGTTATGAATGACTAGATATGAAGTCTTCAGTTCAGTGAAAATGATTGCAGTGTTTGAGTGATTTGTTTGCACTGCCATTGATCAGCTTTGGATCAATGCAAATTCGGAAATGAAGTGCTATCACAGTCCGTATTGTACAGTGGTTTCCATTATCACAAGTTCAGATTGCATTGGTGAAAAATGAGCTTGTTGGTAGATTGTTTTCACTTCGGTCAGCGTTTCATCTTCAGCGACGGGTTGTATTTCCAGAGTGAGAGAAATGGCACATCTACAGTTCTGCTTTTCGGCTACGCTATAACTCATTAAGGAACATCAGACATTTCAACCTGCCTGTCCATTCAGCGAACATTTCTCATGACCCATCCAGTAGACTCTTGGAAAACAAGTGCTTGGCCACAACAGCAGCTCGTGTCCCCGGAGCACTATCAGTTCGCTATCCTCTGATGGAGACACGAGACATTACAAAGCAGAAATGAAGCCAGAGCGCAGAGACGCGGTCTCCAGTCGAGCGGTCGTTCCCAGGCCCGGAGCCGCAGGGCTGCCTTGAACTCTGCCCTCTCAGTGCTAATTAAAACCACTTCTCTGGACCTCAGACATCACGAATAACCAGTTCAGTTAACTTCGCTTTTTACTGCCCTCAAGTATTTTGGATCAATGACGATGTCTGTGGACAAAAGAAAACCGGCTACAAGTAATGCAACAACACATGCCTCACTTTTCCTCAAGATCTGGCTTGAGTAATGCCGTGAATATGAGCAGCGGCGTAACGTGACGAATCCAGACCACAGCTGATGTTCTCGTGTGTTTGCAGCGTAGAGGATGTGTGCGATTCAGATATGATTTTAAAGGGATGGTTCGGAGTAAAATCAACCTAGGGTCCTTTGCACCATGACCTCAAGCCAAACACCCCCCAGAAGCCTTTTTTCCCTCGGTCGAACATTATTAAAGTTAGAGCTTATTTAGAGATATCAGCCGAATAGGGGTGTGACGAGACGCTTACTCCACGAGACGAGACGAGACACGAGATTGGGTTCACGAGAACGAGACAAGACGAGATTTTTACACAATTTTTAAGAAATCCTCAATGATGAAATATATGAATGGAAAATAGTCTTTTATTCAACTGAAAATCACAAAATGCAAAACAATTTATGTGCATTTTGAAATCAACTTGTAATGAATGTTATTTTACTTCTATTTTAATGAATTCTATGCAGTAAAGGACATGCAAACAATGCAAAATGTTTTGCTATAAACTCTACTTCTCCCTGTACGATTTCACATGAGAAATCTAACTCCTTTCCACAAATCGAACATAAAAAAATAAAACAGTATAAATAAAATAAATATAAATAACTGAAATAACACTTTAAGTGCAAACAGTAAGTGTGTATCCATAATCAAAGTACTGCTCTCTCAAAACTACAAGTTCAAACAGAAACAATTTTTTTCTTCAAGCATGAAAAAGAGATAAATTAACTAAGATAAGCCTAAGATATGGTCATGTTCTTTTTCAAGAATATAAGCATGTCGACGATTTCTGGCAGCAGTTGAGACCTTTGGGCAGGGCTGCACGATATGAGGAAAAGCTGCGATGTGCGATAACATTGTTTAATATTGCGATGTCGATATGATTTAAGCTATACTGTTCCCATGTATTAGTGCTTTAATAGGTTCTTTGCGTGATAGGTCAAATGTTTATTACCTGCCTGGTTCAGATTACACTATTTTAGCGCGATTTTGGCACGATCCGTTTCGTGGAGACTCATAAAGGACAACGGGCGTCGGGACGCAAGATTCGATCGTTTCATTTCGTATAGTGTGTCATAGTGGGCGACAACGCGTCTGTGATGCTTCACGACATCACGACAGAAAGACTAGCATGTTTAATTTTAACGGTCCTCCACGACGGGTTGAGTGTGAGCGAGAGTGAGTGAGAGTGCGGTTACAGTGAGTGTGCGTGTGTGTGTGTGCGCGCGAGTGAGTGAGTGAGCGAGGGACAGTGAGTGTGTGTGTGTGATTGGCCCGGCACACAAATGATTTAAAAGTGGCAGGGGCATCTTCAATACAAATTTCACCCTCACGCTCCATCACGCTGACATCACAACAACTCACAAGACAGTTTTTTTTTTTTTTTTTTTTTGTTTTTTTACTCACGAGACAAAGTTTCACCTCGACGAGAAATCTCGTCGCGTTTTAATCTCGCGAGATCTCGTAACACGAGATCTCGTCACACCCCTACAGCCGAATGGCTCCAAGGATGTATCTCGTAAATTACCCCACTAATAATGCCCAGAATGGTACCAAACTTCTACAGTAGTACAAATAGGTTCTGTACTCATAAAACGAGGCATTGGAAAGTTTGTAAGTACATCAGGAGTTTATTTAAATAACACTTGCCTGACGGCTAATGCTACTGCTAACGCGGACACCGACGTCACTTCAGTGGTTTGGGAAAAGCATGTAAAAGTCCTGGCAGAAAGCGATGCATAAGGATGTACTGTAACGACAGATGATGTTTTTCTGAAGCCACTTAGCGTTAACTAATAATTGTAGCAAACTGGTACTACCAACAAAACATTAGTGCATTCCTGGAACTGAGCGTCGTTATCCTCTGTTAGGGCCGGTTCACACAGAATGCATTTAACAGGGAAAAACGTGAGCACAACTGTTGAAGACCTCCGTCTAGCGTGTTTACATTGAAAAACCATGGAAAAGTAGAGCAGCGAATGGAAAAACGCGTTCTGTGTGAACAACCCCATAGAGTTCCTGATTCCAGAGAAAACATCCAAGACCACAGAAAGAAACACACATTTAAATACACACACACACGTGCCTCTTTGATCAAGCGCTGTGAAGCCTCATATAATGCTCTGCGGGACGTTTGATTTCTCATTCGCTTATTGCAGTAGTAGTGTTGCCATCCGCTATTGGATTCACTAGGAATGTAACACAACATTAATGTAACTATAACTTTCTGAGATCTAATGGAGAATGTTTCAACTCATTTATTGTTTAATGAACACAACAAACACGTTCCACAGGCGTTTCTGTAGCTGATGTCTCATGGGAATGTGTGAAAGCTTGGATGCAGCCGCTAGTACTGCAATATGTTATTTGCTCTTTTCCTAAATCTCTTCCTGGCATTGACTTCTTGCTTTTGTGTGTGTACTACACCACCATTTTGTAGCTGGGTTGGTCCTCCAGACTCCTGCTGTAGGTCTGCAGATCCAGGCAGATGGTAGACATGTTCCCCGCGTGCAGACCGCAGGCTCAGAAACTCCCTCTGCGGACGCGTTTGGCAAACACTGCGCTTTTCAAAGGCAAGGGAACGCCATCGCTAACATCACTGTGCCAGCCTGTGTTTACTTGTTTACTTCAGTCTGCCATTTTCCTATAATAGGTCATGCATTGAATTATAGATTGCTGACACATTGTTCACATCATAGGCGTTTTTTCAATGACCGATGGCGATAGAGCGAGGTCGAATTGTAAAGCGTTACTGATATAATTAACTTTTCTTTGGCATTTGGGGTAAATACACATTTAAAATTTAAAACACATACTGTGGTAATACCCATGTTTTCATGTTGAGAATGTTGCTGAAAGAGGGAGAAGGGTCTGTTTTATCTTGGGATGAAGTGGGAGCTGATGATGTCAACCTCCTCATTCCTGCTAGTGTGGGCGGCTCAGATTAGATCTTCTAACAGGGACTGAATGCATGAACATATGCTGATTTCATTACAACACTAAACTGCAGCCAGTTTTTCGCAAAATGCTCAACTCTTTCAAATAATATAGTCAGGGGTGCACACAACTTTTTTTTATCTGGTTCTCAAGGGAGCACCTGGAGATGCTGTTTGGCACTCAGTTTACGCAGCACTCATCCTTCAAGCTTCATCCTTCAAGCTGCCTAAATGTAAAATAACACTATTTGTTCACTGTAGAAATTAAATATAGGTTACAGAAATCCTTCTAATATGCTGATTTGATGCTCAAGAAACATTGATTACCTACACCTGTGCTGGAAACAGATGTGCCGTTTCATATTTCTGTGACAAATGTTTTCCCAGGATTCTTTTAATGAAAGAAAGTTTAAAAGAACAGCATTTATTTGAAATATAAATCTTTTATAGGTGTAAATGTATAAATCTTGTATAAATGTTTAATGTCACCTTTGTCTTTGCTGGATAAAAGTATTAATTTCTTTCAAAGAAAAATCTTATTGACCCCAAACTTTTGAACGGTAGCATAACTCATCTCTCACAGCTTAAAAAGGGTCTAAAACACTCGAAATCTTCATAGTAACACCCTAGCAACCACCCAGAAAATCGTTTGTCACTTCCCTTTACCAAATTAATCTTACGCTGCTTTATTTTCCTTTCCTAAAGTATAGGTGAAGTGCAGAGTGAGGGTGCTGAACAGATGTGCTTTACTCACCGCGCTATCGAAGGGTTTTGCCCGTTGTGTTTTATCACTGCAGTTTTGTATTGGAAAGAGTTGCTCCTGATGGTCTGAGTAAACGACTGTTTCGCAGCCCGGATGAAAGCAGCGCTGGCCGTAGTATGACAGTGTTTATGGTGTTCAGGACCAGAGA